>NW_026712761.1:0-600000 GCF_030625045.1 Achroia grisella
TGTTGGATTTATTAATGTTAGAATATATTACTATTTTGGATTTGTCAGGGCTTACATCTAAATTGAGGTATTTAAAGTAATCTGTTAACTTTAACAATGAGTTACTTATTATTTCTGTAACTTTATTAATGCCTGGGCCTTAAAGTATATAACAAGGTCATTTGCAAATTGAAGATTCCTGACATGTGGTCCTAAAATTCAATTAAGCTTGTATATGAGGATAAACAGTAGTGGACTAAATATTCCACCTTGACACCTTTATAAGACGAGGTCCTATTAACTGCTTGTTAACTTTAACAAAAACTTCAAATGGTAGCATTTAAAAGTCATAGACCTAGTTTATAATTTTTCCAGGTATACCAATAGAAGCAAGTTCCAGAGTAAGAATGTGATGGTTGACATTATAGAATGCATCGATAATATCAAAAAAGCACCCAATCAAAACTCATTGCATTTAAACGTTTATCAATATGAAGATGAGCAACACTCTCAGGGATGCAAGATTGCCCCTACGAAAACTAAATGCGACTTTGTAGAATTTAGTCTTTGTTTCAATAACTGCTCAAATATTTTCCATGCAGGAGGTCAGGGTCAGGGTCTATCTCTACTTCGTTTGCATTTTTATTTGGTTTTTAAAACTGGAATAATACAGTCTTTTTCCAATCAGGAGTGAATAAGTGACTCTTTATATGATTATAGATATAAAACAATATATTTAAAGATATAAGATAGGGTTTTAATAATATATATCATCCGATAATTCATGTCATCGATGTTTTTACGTCAATATTAAGTTTTTTTATATTCATAACAAAAAATAATAAGTCCTTCAGTCGCAGCAATATCAGGCTGTAAAAATACCGATATTAAAAATATTTATCGATTAATTATTTTTGATATTTTAAATCTCGGTTATTTTGTTCTGGATATCAAATATGATATTTTTTTTTATGATTTCCCATAATTAAAATTACCGTGTCTTATTGAAAAATGGATTTGCGTCGAGAACATTTTTAGTTTTGCCTGAAACCGGACGAATCGTACGATAGATCTCTCAAAATGGCATTCATGGATGAAATCCCAAGGCAACCGTGTATCGTTTAACTTGGGGAGCAGAAAGCGGGTTGCCTTTGACGGCTGTTACGGAAGAAAACGTGCTAGCAGTAAACAAATTATCCAAGACAATAGTTCAGCTTACAGATTGATCGGGAAGCCTTCACGAGATTCTACACGCATCTGGAACAGGTGCGGAAGATAGGTTCACGCTGGGTGGTGCAATAACCTCACCGGTGTTCAGAAGCAGGCAACAGTGGAATGGTGCCATGATGTGATAGACAAATTTGAGCAGGCTCGTCTCAGTGTTTACGACATCGTCACAGGTGATGAAGTCCTGACCGTCAATAATCCAGCAACAAAGCGCCAGACGGTGTCTGGGTTTAACGTCTGGGCAGCAAGCTGACCATGCGTTGGGAAATTTTGATCGCGAGCTTTAAATTTGACTGGCTACTTGGTGTCAATTCCTTTACGAAACCAAAGAAGTTGTAACGCCCGAATGGTACTACCAAATGCTTGACAGAGTTTTCTCTGTTGTGAGCAACAAGACCAAATACAAAATAGAAAAGTTTTATTGTTAATTTTTATCGAAGAAACAAGTCAATACAAATCTACAATACTTTCAATTTTTTTGTAAATCCAGATTGAATACAGTTCTCACGAGAATCATTCATCAGTTTATTTTGCTCCTAAGACGAACTTAGTGATGCGAAGAAATGAATTCCTCAACTTAAAACAAAAAGACTTAATGAAACGAAAGACTGGAAGAATATTTTCAGAAAGTTTTTAACCTAGGTATTGCATGTCAACTCAGTTACTTAACGGAATCATTGATGGTAAGCAAATTTATTTACTGTAATTAGTATAATAAGTAATCCTCAATAAAATATATAACATAGTGTTTTTATTGCCCTAAATATAAGTAATTAGCATAAGCAGAATTTGTATATAAGTATAGATAAGATCATTTTTTGTTAATAATAATTATGTGTAAATAAATCACACGCAACGTACAGTTGCAGTAGGGAAGGCCACCCCCCATCCGAAGTTCCCAGGAGGCGAGTGATCCGTGGAGTGTGGGCGTGGAGTGGTCCCCGCGCCCAACTTCGGCGGCTCCTTCACTGGAGACCCGCGGCCGGAGTGCGGTTGAATGCAAATGCGAACCCGCACGAAGGCGTCTTTCAGGGAGCCGAGGAACACCGAGGGGTTTTGGTGGATCGGATTCGTCCAGTCCCACAGTATTCGTCCGCTCCCCTTCATAAAGGCGGACGTTTCGGTATTGAAACCTTTCCCCTCGTTAAAAAAAAAAAAAAAGGGAAGGCCACCCCTCGGGCGTCTATATAAAGAGCGCGGCCGCGCAGCGGACCGCACCGACCCGACATACTGGACATGGCACTGCTGAGGAACGTAACCCTACGGGTGAGCTCCCCAGAAGTCCATGCCGAGCTTAACTCGGACCATCGACCGGTAACCCTCCTTCTGGGCCCTCCGCCCGACACGCCGCTACCAACCAAAACAATAACAGACTGGCAACGACTCGAGAAATCTCTCGAATCCATCAACACACCGGTACTCAAACCACCCCCGACGTCATAGAGTCCACCGAGGACACTCATTGCGATCGACTCGCGCCGCCGTCCACCTGGGCAGTCGGCAGTCAAGGACTGCTCCAGGGAGTTACCGGCGACGGACGACCTTCGCTGCAAGCCCTGATGACGTAAGGAGGTTAATAAGCGATAAGAACGCAGCCACTAGAGCGTACGATCGCTACCACTCCGAACTGAACTGGGTGCGCCTTGCAGCCTTGGCTGTTAGCGCAGAAGATCGCGCAGATCCGGGACGGCGGGTGGGGCAAGCTCCTATAAGAGATAACGCCATGCCACACCGCGTACTGGCGAATAGCTAAATCTCTCAAAACCGACCAACAGACAAACGACATGCCCCCGCTAGTCCGACCCGACAACACTATAGCCTTCTTCGACGAAGATGTTAAGAAAATCTAGCGTCCAACTAGAAGCCCAATGCTCCCCCAGCACGTGCTCCCAGTCGAGGCAGGTCATCTCGAGGAAGATAGACACCGAAGTCGAACGCATCGCATCCACCCTGCCTACACCGAATCTCTCACCAGCCACGCTTGATGCGAGGTCAAAACGCGTTAAACAAATCCACTCATCAAAAAATCACCCGTCTGTGACGGCATCCACAGGGTTAGTCAAAAGTCTACCATCCCAACTTTTAGTATTACTCGTCGCTATTTTTAACGCGGCGCTGTCCAACGCCAAATTTCCAGACAGCTGGAAAGAAGACGTGGTCATTGGCATCCCCAAGCCCGGTAAAAATAAATCCGACCCGACCAGTTATCGTCCTATCAGCCTCCTCAAGGCTATAGGCAAGCTGTACGAGCGACTTCTCCTCGCCCGCCTAAAGGAGTTTATATACTCCAAAGGCCTGCTCATCAATGAGCAGTTTGGCTTCTGAGCGAAACACTCGTGCGTCCATCAAGTGCACCGCATCACGGAGCACATTCACAAAAACACCCTGTACTTCGCCACCAAGTCCCCCAAAGGAGGTACAGGTGTTCTATTTTTTGATGTGGCTAAGGCTTTCGATAAAGTCTGGCACAACGGCTTGATTTACAAGCTTGATCATTTAGGTGTCCCCGACAGGCTAGTACTCATTGTACGAGATTTCCTGTCGAATCGCTCTTATCGCTACCGTATAAACGGAGCGTTATCCGACCCGCACCCCATACGAGCCGGCGTCCTCTAGGTGCCGTCCTCTCTCCGATGCTCTACTGTTGTACACCAACGACATCCCTAAATTCCTCCTATTTAAAAAAGTCGAAATATCGCTGTTTGCCGATGACACGGCTCTCTTTACATCCGCCGCTGGTTCCGTGCGACAATAGCCAGACGGCTTCAGAAAGCCGTAACGATACTGGGCGAATGGTTCCGTCGGTGGCGCATAGAAGTCAATCCCGAAAAAAGTGCAGCAGTGTACTTTAGCAGGGAATTCGACTCTATGAATCACCCGATCGAACTATTCGGCCAAAACATCCCGTGGGTTTCGAAAACAAAATATCTCGGCGTCACCCTAGATAGGAAACTAACGTTCCGTCCTCACATCAAGCGTGTCCGCGACCGAGCCGCCTTTATACTAGGGCGACTCTATCCTTTTATTAACAAGTACAGTAAAATGTCGCTGACATTTTGCAAGGCTTGCATCCGTCCCATCATGACTTACGCTAGTCCCGTATTCGCCCAATATCAACCACTGTTTAATCAACCGACTACAAATTATACAAAATAGGTTTCTGCGTCGAGCCTCTGGTTCGTTCGTAGCGTAGATCTCCACCGCGACCTTAATCTGCCCTCCATCAAGCAGTTCATGAAGGAAGCGTCTCGACGCTACTTCGACTCTGCCCAATCCCACCTTAACCCGCTTATAGACAGTACGGTCGACTACGCACCGAGGAGTAATATCCGACATACGCGACAACGTCGCCCGAGGCACGTTCTCATTGACCCCGACGACCCCATAACGGCAGGTAACCTCCCCACGGGCCCACCCGTTTCACCCCAACCACACTTTTACACACACACACACGACACCGTCCTCGCCGGCGAAGACGACGACCTCAAACACTCAATATCGAGCATTCAACCGGGTGTCTGCGCGCGCCCGGGCGCTCCACACCGGCGACCATACGACCAGGGATCCTATAGTAGATAGTCCTGTCACCATCAAATATATTAAAAGCAAAATTGATGACAGAAGATGAAGAAAGATTAAAGTTGTTATGTCATGAAATTTTTGCAGAGGTCAGAGGCATCACGGCAGTATGTGGAAAAATTCCAACCACTAAAGAAAGTGAACGAAGTTCTAAGTATGAAGAAAGAAAAGATTTAAGAAATTACAATCATTTCAGTTTCATTCTCACTCTCACATCTCAGTTAATGTTTATGAACAATTAAAAGCTCTAGAATATACTTAAAATCTCAAATAAAAAAAAATTAATTCCACTAAGGGAATTATTGCTGACAAAATTCAATAGTTTTGCATCCAGTTGTCTCGTGGTAAATAACATCATGCATTTTATTCTTTAAGACCTCTTCCAGTTAGTTATCAGTGATATGAATTATCTTAGATAAAGTTTGAAATACAGATACAAGTTACAAAATACCTATTTACATATTGTACTTGAATGCTTTTTATTTTGTTATATTTAGAAAAATTTTCCTGGTATCTTAGTACTTTGAAGATACAGGCGGTCCTCGACTTACGTCGTTTCGATTTACGTCGTTTCAAGTTACGTCAAACAATGTTTTGACACTATTCCTCAAGCATACGTCATTTGTTTCGATTTCCGGCATATCGGAGAATTCACTTGTCGCAAGGTCAATGTCCGTGAGGGGCGCGGTGGTGTCGTCTCGTGCGGGGAATACTCCCGCAAATGTCGCTGATTTTGTTTAGTACATTCAGGGACAACGGACAATTCAAGACGTAATAAATTAGTTTTTTTTGCATCTTTGACAGTTTTTGTGTTTACATACACGAAGTGAATTTTAAACAATGCCACCTAAACAAGACAGTAATAAAGTGAAGAAGAGAGTAAGAAAGTCAATTACAATGGAGGTTAAATCTAAGATTTTAAAACTCAAAGATCGCGGTTATTCGACTTCATCTATTGGATGAGAACTTAATTTATCACGCACGACGGTACAAACAATATTGAAAGATAAAGAAAAACTCTTAACAGCTCTTCCTTCCGTCTCTTCAAACAGCACTATTATACGCAAAAGAAATGCTTTAATTTATGAAATGGAAAAACTGGTGTACAATTGGATTCAAGATCAAACTCAGCGACGGGTTCTCTAAGTTTGGCTATTATACAAAATAAGGCGCTGAGTATCATCAACACACTGCAAAATAAACGTGGCGAGAATAATAGTGACGAAACAAAATGTTTTACTGCCAGTCGCGGATGGTTCATGCGCTTTAAAACGAGATATTCGTTACATAACATTCGAGTGCAAGGAGAAGCTGCTAGTGCCGATGGTGTGGCTGCTCAGAGTTTTCCTGGAATATTAAAGAGAAATTATCGAAAGTGGAGACTATTCGCCTAAACAAATTTTTAACGTGGACGAAACTGGTTTGTTTTGGAAAAAATGCCCTCTCGTACTTTTATATCACAGGAAGAAAAGTCTATGCCTGGATTTCTAGCGGCTAAAGATCGTTTGACGTTGTTATTGGGTTCGAATGTTGAAGGTGATCTTAAATTGAAACCCCTTTTAGTTTATAGGTCTGAAAATCCTCGAGCCTCAAAAATTACGTCAAGAGTACTTTCCAGTTATATGGAAGGCTAATCCAAAGGCATGGGTTACATCAATACTTTTGAAGAATGGTTTACTAAGCATTTTATACCTGAAGTGAAACAGTACTGTTCAAACAATAATTTGGCTTATAAAGCTTTACTTATTTTGGACAATGCTCCCGGCCATCCTGTGCGTATTGCCGATATTGATCCTCAAATCAAAGTCGTGTTCCTGCCTCCCAACACCACTTCGTTGTTACAGCCGATGGATCAAGGAGTTATCGCGTCTTTTAAGGCCTATTATCTCAGGAGAACTTTTTCACAGGCTGTAAAGGCTAATGAAAATGATGGCATGGAGCTGAGAGATTTTTGGAAAAGTTATAATATCCTGCAATGCGTAAAAAATATTGCTACTTCATGGGATGAGGTGACACCCAACAATTTAAAAGGAGTGTGGAAAAAGTTATGCTCCATTTTTTTTTGAGCCATCTGAAAGTTCTACATCTACAGATCAACCAAATGTCGATGAGATCACAACTGACATTGTTCATTTGGCTAACCGTTTGCCTGACATTGCAGTTACTACTGATGATATTGATGATCTGTTAAGCTCACATTCGCAAGAACTGACTGATGAAGATCTTATTGAATTGGAGGCACAAGTACAAAAGGAAGCACTCGAGTCACAAGAAATAGCTTCTTCTATTAGTGACTCTGAAAATAACTTACACTAAAAAAACTTTCCGTAGCCTTTGCAAATTTGAAGAATGCCATGAAAATTTTTGAAGAAAATGATCCTAATTTTGAGAGAAGTTTTAACGTTAATAACAAAATTTGTGCAGCCTATCACTGTTACCAAGATCTGTATGATAGCAAGAAGAAAGAAGCCAAGCAATCTAGAATTGATAGTTTCTTTAAGCCAAAAGTTTAATTTATTATTTATCATTACATATGTATAAGTTTTATAATTATTATTAAAATTAATAACACACAAATACCAAAAATAACTAGCAATTTCATAAGTGCATAATATATAATTATTTTAAGAACTTACTTTTAATAATAAAGTACGTCCTTTGTTATAAATGCAGTTTTTTTTATTATTTCGAGTCCGTGTGGAACCTAACCCTTGAGTTTTACATGTAAACATATGAAAAAATATGTCTCGACTTACGTCGTTTCGATTTACGTCGCGTATTTCGAGAACCTAACATGCCGTAAGTACGAGGACTGCCTGTACTTTGTTCCCTAAGATACTTTTACTAAAATGAACTTCACAGTTTTCTTTTTTGGTTCCCAAATGTGCGAAAGGAATGTACCCAAAAGCGCGAAAGGAATATGTAAAAGAACATGTCCTGTCTGAAACAAGATCAGTTGATGTGATTCTTATGACTTATATGTTTCTAGAGGACTCCGATTCCTCTATTTCTAGTGGCGAAATCACAAGCAGCACCAGTGATTTAAGACACTCCAGTATCTCAACAATAAAGATAAAAACTTACGAGTTTGAATGCTTATCCTACAATTAAAAAAATATTCCTAAAATATAACACTTATTTGCCCAGCCCTGTGGAGCGACTCTTCTCCTTTGGGGGTATGAAAATGAGGCCTCATTGTAAGTATATTATTCTCGAGTATTACTAGTTATTGATTTTTCTAAATAGATAGATAATACATACTTAGATAATGGGAGTTCATTTCTCCCATCATTCTTAATTTTCGCCAGAACCAAAGATGCAATCCAGACTACTTAACTGATAGATTAACTACTAATGGATTTAAGTTTAATATTCCCTACTGTTTGTGTTGTTCAACTGAGATAGGTTACCTATTATTTAAACTGCATTGCATTGATTAGAGAATGTAGTTATTACTTCATAAAACCTTTATAAAATAATATATTGGACCTTGTTCCCCCTGGCTGCGTTTTTACTCCTATTATGGGGTTGCAGTAAAATAATTAATAGTCAAATTAGACCTTTGTGCCCCATCCTACCTTATTCTAAAACTCGTAAATTGGGAATAAATTGCGAAATTGGGAAGTTACCAAGCATATTCATTTCATTGGACTTTATTAGTAGATAAGGAGGTATTCAATATTTTAAAGACCCTCAAAGTACAATTTAAAACCAGAAAAATATTTTAGAACCACTTCAATGCCATAAACTTACTTCTTGTACTTGGACTTGTCTCTACTGAGGACAATGGCTGTATGGGCTAAATCCTTCTGCCTTTCCCTGAAGGGAAAAACAGAACCAAAAAAAAAGACTTGACTGCTTGATGTTTGAGTAAATCCTTCTAATAAATTCAATTCCTTTGGCCACAGGACATTCTGCTCTAATAACTTCAACATTACTGAACCGTGATTTCACAAAATATAATTGTTAGTCATTTATTATAGATTGTTTAATTTTTTTTTTTTGTTTAACCCTCATCATATCATTTACAAGAATTCAAATTCGAACATTGCCTATCATTTTCAACAATCTTGTAAAATTTTCAATATTATATTTTTTCAACACTATTTCTAAAGACTTTTTGGGAATTTCTTAAAAAATTAAATATATATGACAGACAGACTGCCTTTGCCTTTATCATAACAGTAAACAATTTTTAAAAATCTTTGTTATGACAAGGAAATCAAAGAAGTATGAAAATTATCACAAAAGCCAACATCTGTATGTGCTTAGTCCCTTTGCCTTTCCTAAATGAATATAATAAAAAAAATTACCGACTATTACAGACATCCTTTTAACAAAAATATGAATTCATTCAAACTATAATTCATAGAAGCCAGAAAATCTACAAAATACTTACACTTCATTTTGGTCATGTAAATTTGAATCTATCATTTATGCCAAATGAAAATTAAAGTATTCAATACATGTACACAGTGTAATGTACAGTCAAACCCTAAGTCATATATTGTTACCCTTACACCTCTTTTACAACAACTTCTACATTGTTAGAACAAATATAAGAATATGGACAAGTAACAAAATTTTACAAGTCTCATATTTATGGCTAATTACCTCAGACCAGAACTACAAAAATACTAGACTGTACGGTCAAAAGACCATTGCCTGTTCCATTTTTAAAAAAATAATGGAAGAAAAGAAAAAAGTACGTCCATTAATATAACAAAACCGTTTTTAACCATTATTATTAAAATTATATAATCCAGTATCATACATTACTGTAGAGGAAAAGAAAACTTGTATTTCATAAGAAATACTACCTTCAGAATGAATGTTCACAACAAATATCAAAAAGTGATAACGACCTAAACTACATATAGCTGAGCTAACAACATATGCGTATTTTATACAACAAATTCCTACTCAATCTGCGTCGAACAAGCTATAACTGTTACCTGTGTTCGTCAATGGCGATGAAACAAAATGCATTAAATGCAGAAGTGTTGTATACGGTACAAATACCCACATTTTATACATGATATAACGAAATATGATTTATTTCGTAATATTCAACGCCTTGTATAGCATGAAAATTCGTATAATTATAAAATAAAAAAGCGAACAAAAGACGACGGACGACAATGTGTTTCAAGAGTACAGATAAAAAAGATTGTCACACAGTGACAGTCGTCATACGTCAATGCCATACATACAGAGTAATATTGTCAAATTTTATGTCTTTTTTTATGTGGTTTGTCTTTTTTGGTTAAGTGCTTTGGTTTTTACACGCTACAACAGCGTTTCATTAATAATAAGAATGAAATTAAGTCAGCGCTGCTCGCCATGGCAAAAATAATGGTTTCACACATGCCCGGAAAAAAGTCAATCGCTTTTCCCTAAAGGATTGATGAACGATACATTATATATATGTATTCTATGGAAAAAGTTGACCTTTCATTCTGCACTGGTTTTAGCAATTTCAACTAATCCTGAATATAACATCCAAAGCCAATTAACGCGGAAAAAAAATTTGCATCTAGGAATGCGTAATTAGAAAAACATCGATGTAACATCGATTCCCCTTAGCTTATGAGTGTTCCTATTAATTTTGATTTGCTAATAAATAGAATTGTTTTTTACCCCACAAGTGTTTCTTTATTACTGACTTCCACTTTTTAGGTTCTACTTCATTTTTCGATGGTATCGATATCGAGGACTTAATATCGATATTTACTATTAAACATCGAACGTTGAATATCCTCATCACTAACCGCGTCAACGATTAATGTTAATGTTTCTTCCTTCCGTTGTATACATATAAATTTAAATCTACGATTTAACACGTGTTGTCCTTTTAAAACTTAAAATTTCCATATTTATTCGCAATGGAGGAAATGAAATTATATTTAAAAAGCATCGTTTGTGTAACTTGCCTAAGTAGTGACCGCAATGTTTTTTATCTTGATTCAGATTTAGAAGCAGCGCTGCTTCCAGAATTTCAGGTAAATATTTTTTTAAATTTCCATTCAATATTTTATAAAACAAGATGTATCGCCAATATATTTTTATGCTAAATTGACATATTAAACAAAAATAACATTTAGGTTGCCTCAGGCCAATGTCATAGGCAACCTAAATGTTATTTCTTTAAAATGAGATTTGTATTTTTATTTATATATATAGGTAAAAACTGTGATTGTTTCCGCCTATGATATAGATGACATAGTTTAGTAAATTAAAACAGTCATACTTGCTATAAACTTCAAAATTTGTGGCGACGTGATGAACCGGGTCAAAGTGCTCCCTCTAATATGGTTTTTTTTTTTGTGGATGATAATGGAATGGTGCACCCGCCTGCGCTAACGGTTTACGCTGGCGGGGCACCAGTGGAGGATGATAAGATGAGCATGAGGTCAGGTCAGTTAGCCCATCGTGACTAATTCACCAGGAATTAAACACGATGGTTTCCAGGGGGAACCACGTGGAGGTCGACCTGACAAGGTACATTGCTAGCAACGGGGTTATCAATCCACATTACTAACAATCCCCTTCCCCCCCCTGTAATATGGTTGAGTACAATGATGATGCTCATTCCTCATACTCATGAACGGATGCTACTTGTGGGAACTGGTCTGTTCAAGTTACAGACACAGGTTACACTATTTCCTTTGACAAAATTGCTATAGCATACCTGGTGGACACTCTGTTCTTCCAAATTTAAACCTAAACATGAACTTGTATTTCTGTACATGTACAAGCTCATTTGAAGAGAATATGGGATGAGTTTCTTTTCAGTTTATGGGATACAGTTACATAGAAATAATAATTGCACTTAATAATGTCTAGTAAGACAATTCCAATATTGTCTACTAAGCACTGCCATGTCTAAAACTGTGTTACCCCACCTCACATTTTCCTATTATCATTTAGTATATAAGATCAATATTTTTATGTACATATTGTCAGTCGATTATCATCTGTAATACACATCGTCTCGACCAACAACATCAAAAAATGAACCCACAACACAGTTCTTCTCAGATCTAAAGCACTCCAAATTGAAGGTAGATTTGAGTCATAGGAGACCATGATAGACCTACATGAATAAAGATATTTTGATTGATTAATTGAATGGTTGTAAAAATTGGGAAAAATAATTTAACTCTTTTTATTTATATATATATATATTTTTTCCTGGTTTATCCACAATAATATAATCCAAGAAGATGTGTACAAAATTTTATGATGATTGGTTCAGTAGTTTTTGCATGAAATATAACAAACATCCCTACTTTCACAGTAATAGTATTATTAAGGATTAATTACTGTATGTCATGATTTGCCATAAAAGTAAAGAAGTTTTTTTACATTGGTTAATAAACGAAATATGAAATTTTCTTACAGTTTGATCTGGCAGAGGACAAAGTATGCTGGGAATGCAAAGCTATAATTGTCAAATTTGTGAACTTCCAGCAGAGAGCTTTGCAGGCGCAGACAATAATGCAAAATGTATTGAGTGGAAAAGTGGTGAGTTTAAACTTTTCATCTTCATCATCATCTGCTTCTTCCCAGTCCCAGTATACACTTATATTGTAGTTTAATTAGACTAAATAATATAAAATAAATCTGTGAATCACTACATAGTATAAAACAAAGTATCTGTCTGTCCATCCCTATGTATGCTTAAATCTTTAAAGCTACGTAATGGATTTTGAAGCAGTTTTTTTTTTAATAGATAAAGTGATTCAAGGGGAAGGTTTATATATATAATACTTGAACACCCGTGCAAAGCCGGGGCGAGTAGCTAGTTACTATTTACCCAGGACAATTTAGTCAATAAATTAATAAATGTATTAGTAGTCTCACCATTTACTTGTAGGGGAATTTACCTACAGTTACAAAAGGCCTCAATTAAACATATGAAATTGCAACAACAGCTATAAGGATTTTTTTTTGTTTTGTACCTCTTCTCTAGAACTACCTCACTATTAGTTTCATGCTCCTAACTACCTAACCTAACCTAATTATTAAATGTGTAATGAGAGTAACAACAGTTAATTTTAGAATATTTGCAATATTAGAAACTGTAAAATAATGAGAAGCATATTTTATGGATATTGATTTTATAACAGCACACATATTCTGAATCGAACCCGCGATCATTAGAAGCTCAGGGCTCAGTGGTCTAGCAAATTAGCACACTACCTTAGTGTGCTAATTCGCTAGACCACTTAGCCCTTGTTTTGTCTAATTGAGTGAGCACTGAGCCCATTGTTAACAATGCATATAAAAGTGAGAATTAAATAGCTTAACATTTTATTTTAGAATGTAATCGAAGGATTATCAACTTTGAAATGGGAAGTTAAGGTAGATAATAAAAAAAAGGATTACATAGAAGATGAATCCAGTAAGATCGTGATAAAGGATGTAAATAATACAGATTCTAAATCAAATGTGAAATCAGAAACTAAGACTGAATTTAGTGATTTTGAAGATGAAGACAATGAAGATCTTGCAAAAGTTATGGTTAAATTAGAGAAGGATAATAATAACGTGGACACATATGATTTTTATGAATATGCTGAAGATTCTGAAGGCAAACCTGAAGCACAGAATACCTCGATACACAAAGAGAAATCTGATAATATTCACAAAGCTAAGAATCAACTAAGAGATAATGATGAATATACAAATGCAGAATTAATGCATGATTTTCCTGACAATTTCGATATTGACGATGAAACAACACACAAATTAATAGATACGATGCTGGAAACATTTCTAGAAAGTACTACTCGGAAGAAAAACAAGAATCAAGTTAGTAGGTATGCCTGCAACAAGTGCGACAAAAAATTTACGTAAGTGAACTCCAATTGATATTTTTATTTATTAGCATACAAAAGAGATTACAGTCGGCTCAGGCCGTCGTATGGAGCCGAGGCTTGCCGTCGCAATCCGATCGCTTCGCTTACATTTACAACTAGCTGTTCGCGCGACTTCGTCCGCGTGGTATTTAACTTTATTTTTCTAAAATAAAAGTAGCCTATGTTATTAGTTATTACATCAGCTACCTGCCAAAAAGTTCTGTCAAAATCGGTCATTTCAAAGATTATCAGGAACAAACAGCTGTCTGTCAGTTACAAAATTTGCAAAAAATGTTATTTTAGTATATGTACCATATTTATATTCATAATGCATATAGTAAAAAACGGTTATTTCAATATTACAAACAGACACTCCAATTTTATTTATATGTTGTATAGATGTATAGATTGTATACAGTAAGTAAATAAATCCTAATTTTACTTGAATTATTTTTAACCTTGTGGATTCTATTCTCCGCAATTAGCTTCTAGTGTGTTTCGCTTACATTTATGAACTCGGTACGAGCAGGAGCGCACTCGTATTCCCGTCTCACTCACTGTACTATCCTTTTGTTCTTGTGAAAATAAAACAAATATTTTGTACTAATGTAAAGGATTTTGTATTTTCACTCCATTGATATAGCTCAGAATGACAAATTTAAAATTAGAGTGTTCTGTGTTCTTTTTTTAAAAATTATATAATACAACTAGCTTTTGCTCGCGGCTTTCCTCGCGTTAATAAGGGTGTGCGGGTATGTGGTATACCCCTTTAGGGGTAGAATTTATCAAAATCCTTTCTTAGGGGATGGCTACGTCATAGTAGATCTATGCAAGCAAAGTCTCAGCCAGATCGATTTAAAATCGACGAAGTTTCATATAAACTTATTTTATTCCCTTGGGGGTAGAATTAATCAAAATCCTTTCTTAATGGATGCCTAGTCATGACATCTACCTGCATGCCAAATTTCAGCCCAATCCGTCCAGTGGTTTGGGCTGTGCGTTGATAGATCACTATGTCAGTCACATTTGAGTTATATATATTTAGATGTAGTAAAATGAGGTTGCTTACATTTATACATAACAACATTTAACGTCTTAGACATTCACTGTATTCACGTGTGCTGCTTTTTTTTTTTTTATTATGTATTTTACGGCCCTGGAAATCTCCTTTCAGCCAAACAATTACATTCTACAAATATAAATCAGCTATTAATTACTAGGTACATCTGTAGCGTCCTTATATTGAGTATGAAGTCGCATAAAAATTGATAACTTTCTGTATTTTGTAGGATATATGGCAACCCGCCTCTTGCCATCTATCCTACAAAATACAGAAAGTTATCCATTTTTTCTTACTTCTTTTTTATTAGATAAACTTATTAAGCCATCTATCAAAATAAATCTCTGCAAACCAAATGCTGGAGACGTGTGCTGCTACATTAATATTTAATTTGATTTCAGGAGTGAAAACCAACTGGCCCATCATAAAAAGATGTCCCACAAAGTATCCTTTGCATGCAAAGTTTGTGGAAAAGTGTTCAACAAGATAAATACATTAAAAATACATGAACAGTAAGTATCATTCTATTGAATTTATGGTACCATCAATAAATTGATGACGGTCGGCGGTTTAGCAGTTTAGCACACCGCTTTACTCTCGATGGTCACGGGTTCGATTCCTCGCATGGTGCATTTGTATTTAGGAGTGTTTGTATCACGTCATCACATCGTCATGTGATATTTTTTTTTCGAAGCATTCTAATGCTCTTGGACGTAGCTGGCCTTTACAGCTTCACTGAGCGGAGTGCACATCCTGTCTGATTAGAAAGTCCCGAGATGGTTGTGTGTGGTAATCCTAAATTTATATACAAAACTAGCTGTTCCCGCGACTTCGTCCGCGTAGAATTTACCTTTATTTTTCTAAAATAAAAATAGCCTAAGTCACTCCTTATAACTTCAGCTACCTGCCAAAAAATGTCCCGTCAAAATCGGTCCAGCCATTTCAGAGATTAGCCGCAACAAACTTACTGACAGACAGACAGACAAAAATTATAAAACATGGTATTTTGGTATATGTACCACCGTATGTATATTTATATGAATGTAGTAAAAAACAGTTATTTCAATATTACTATTGGTCAAGCGACAAGCTTCAACGTCACAAAACTGTAGCTTTCATTACCACGCAACTAAATATTGGAACAATATTCCACCACCCATCAGAAATATTACATCTCAATATACATTTGAAAAACATATAAAAACACACCTATTACAGCAACAAAAACTAAGTTGTTCTGGTGACAGAGCACAGTAAGATTCTAATTGTTTTCCTTTCCCTAAATACATTTATACTATGACTGATTTCCTCTTATTAATTGTTTAACCAGTTAGTTGTATATTTAATATTTTTTCTATTTGAGTATTTAATTGAATTAGTGCTAATTGGTGGTTTGTATTCACACACTTAAACTTAAAAATGTAAAGTAATAATAAAATTATTTAAAAGAGCAACACGCAAGTTCTTCCTCGTTCTTCTTGTGATGAGACAGCTTTCCGAATGAGAGGTAGATTAAAAAAATGTATTGACTATTCAAAAGTGCTTCAATGTAAGTTTATTTGAATAAATTTCCTATTCTATTCTATTCTAATACATTTTTCACTTCTTTCAAGACTATAATTATTATTATTTTTACACATTTATTGTATTCCTACTTATAGTATTCATATATATCAAATTAAATCATAGTATCTTGGTATTTATAAAGTCCTGGTACTCTAACTGTAATTCCTACTTTCCAAGTTCCTTTATTATTTATTTATTTCACATTATTTAGTTCAGTTCATTTTAGTCTATAAAAAAAAATACATTATTTAACCCTCGAGGACATAGCTGAAAATCTGTGTTTTGCTCCATGAGTGATTCTCCACACTGAGCTATGTACCAGTTTTGTATTGCTGTAGCATACACATGCAGGTTTATTATTGTATTGTTATATTATAGGTACTTGTCATGTGATGTTATAATTAAGTCTATATGTGTGTATCTTAGATACAAATAAAAACTATTATCTACCTTTCTTTAGGGCGTCCTCTCCTTTTCCATCCATCCATGTTCAAATTATTTAATCCTCATTCAATCCTTACTAATTACAAATATTATAAATATAAAATTATGACTTAGGACTAGATGAGTGTTAGTCAATTGTTATATTTATACTAGCTGTCCCAGCAAACGTTGTTTTGCCTTAAAATAAAATAAAAAATTAGGGGTGGACTACCCCTAACATTTAGGGGGATGAAAAATAGATGTTGGCCGATTCTCAGACCTACTCTAGCGTATTGCTCACAAAATTTCATGAGAAGTTTCTGAGGAGTATGGGAACGAAAAGTATGACATGAGAATTTTATATATGAGATTGTCTCCATTACAGGGTCCATACAAAGTCCTCGCAGACGACTTTCAGTTGTAACATATGCGGCGATACGTACTACGACAGCAAGAGCGTACATTTACATCTCAGGGATGCACACGGTTACAAGGTAATTTTTTTTTACTCTCTAATCCCACGACTTATCAGGCATCTATCCGGAGTCACGGTAGACTATCACTGTTGCTATCATTCCTATCACTTATTGATATATTGCTATCACTCCTGCGCTCATTGGGTCGTAAAAGGAAACAGTAGCCATAAAAGTAGCCTCAGTTACTCATTACATCCGCTACCTGCCAATAAAAGTCCCGTCAAAATCGGTCCAGCCATTTCAGAGATTAGCCGAAACAAACAGACAGACAAAAATTGTAAAAAAAGTTATGTTGGTGTATGTACCGTATTTATATATACATGTAGTAATAAGTTATTTCAATATTACAAACAGACACTCCAATTTTATTTATATGTATAGATAACATATATATTTTTCCATTGTTTCAGCCTGAAGACTCTTTGGTTTTTAAAAAGTGCAATGTATGCGGGAAATGCTTCAAATCAAAGGCGTCCTACCATGCCCACCAAAAAGAGCATGCTAGCGGATATTCATAAATATCTTTAAATTTATGTACATAGTGCAAAGTAATCGATTTTTTTTGTAAAATTGGAATGGCAAAAGACGGCCCGCCTGATGGTAAGTGGTCCCGTCACCTATACATATATGTGTACACATATATATACATATACACAGAAATGACGTTATCATTTTTTTTGTAAAATTGGAATGGCAAACTGACGGCCAGCCTGATGGTAAGTGATCACCTATATATGAACAGTACCACAGAAATGACGTTATCATGTGACTGTCACTGGTTTTCTGCTTCCTCATAGGGGGGTAGATATTGCGGCTTCGTGGTGAGCTGCCCTTACCTCGGCATCATTTCACAGGGTAACAACTAGCGATGAAACGGATAGCAGTTTGGCCGGATATCCGGCGGAACTTATCTAACTAATAAATTTATTTTCTTTCTATAACATTAATTTACTATTGAGTGATAAAACTTTTAAAACTAAAACTAAATTTATTCCTTAAGTAATACTAACTAAATAATTGCTTAGAAAAATTTTTTTATTTACTCGGATTCAAATTCAAAAATCATTTATTCATGTAGGACATTTTAGCCGCTTATGAACGTCAAGTTATTACATATTTTTTTTCCCTACCGTCCAGTTCGGTCGGATAGGTCGGATACCGGATAGTTACCGGATATCCGTTTCATCTCTAGTAACAACCCCTTTTTTTCCTGAGGAAATCCGACATGGAGATCTCCCGTTATGATTTAGATGGTCTAAAATATCACATTTTTCTTTAATTGTCGGTGTTTTGTGCTTTCGCTTCTGAGCTGATACACAATGAATAAACGGTAAACAATGAACACATGCTATCTTCATCACATGTGAGTAGTCAAATTCAAACTAAGCAATCATAATCAAATTCAAATTCAAAAATAATTTATTCATGTAGGACATTTTAGCCGCTTATGAACGTCAAGTTTTTACATTATAATTTTTTTTCCCTAAAGTAATCAAAACAATAACCTACGCGTCGCGTCCAACAGTGGTGATGCGTACATTCAAACTTGTTCAAATTTGTCCAATCAAGCAGTAGTGAAGATTGTCAAAAAAAAAAATAGACCATGTCGGATTACAAGAGGGGCCGGATTACCGCGGGTCCACTGTGTAGTGTAATGTTACGTTTACATTCAGTCGCTTCCCCTGCCACTCGCGCTGCCGGAAATATTGCCGCGTCAGTCGACGGGAGTCGACGCGAGTGAGTGTCGTTTACACTGAGCCCTCATACTTAATTACCGGGCGACTCTTCCTTACCTTCCGCATAAAATGTCGAGCGACAACTGAGCGAGAGTGCTGAATGTAAACACACGCTGCCACTCGCGCTGCCAGTCCTTTGACTCGCGCACGAAAAACCGACAATCAAGGGAGCCCCGTGCAGAGTGGCAGAGCCAATGGCATGGTAAGTATCGTGTTTACACTCTCGCGCTGTTACCTTCCATGCTCATTTCCCTGCCCACTCGGGCTGAGTGTAAATTGGGCTTTCATATAAGCATAGATAAAAAATAGTCTAACAATGGAGTATTTGTTCTAGATTTTTGGTAAACACTCATTACCAGCAGTTTTTGCTGTATAACATTATAGTATTAGTACATTTTAGATTAATGTAGGCTATTTTAATGTAAAACTAGAAATAAAGTAATATTAATATTAATCTAAAATAAATTTTATTTGAGGACTTCGTACCAGTTATGTTTAAGTTTATTTATTTAAAAGAGCTACACGCAAGTTTCTTGCTCGTTCTTGTGATGAGAAAAATATCCGCATAAGCGGTAGATTTAAAAAATAAGTAATAACTACTCAAAAGTGCTTCAATGCAAGTTTATTTGAAAAAATAATTTTCTATTCTATTCTAAAGTAGATTAACAGGCTAAAAATTTAAATAAATATAAATGTAGTTATCTATACATATAAATAAAATTGGAGTATCTGTTTGTAATTTTGAAATAACCGTTTTTGTCTGTCTGTCTGTTTGTTCCGGCTAATCTCTGAAATGTGTGGGCAGATTTTGGCGGGATTTTTATTGGCAGATAGCTGATGTAATAAGGAGTAACTTAGCCTAAGTTACTCCTTATTACATCAACTTTTATTTTAGAAAAATACAGTAATGTTGCAAATTTCCACGCGGAGAAAGTCGCGCGTACAGCTAGTTTTTTATATTGATAATATATAACACTAGATGTACCCGCGGTTTCACGCGCGTGAAATTAACAGTTATTCTGATGTATAAGATATTATGTAAAATTTCATTAAAATCCATTCAGTAGATTAACAATATTATCTCAGGACAATACACAGCGCCATCTAGTCCAAAGCGAAGCTGAGCTTGTGTTATGGGTACTAGACAACTGGCATATATACTTAGATTTTTTTAAAATACATATTCTAGAAATAAAATTACAATTGGTGATATTTTATCATGAGGCAGACATTTCGTTTGTAAGTTCTGTTTAAACATTTTATTTTAACAATATATTAATTTAAACTTAAGTCTTCAAATGAAACTATTGTTTTTTTTTATTTATTGTCGAGCCCTAAATTTGTTGTTGGTAATTTCATTCTGTTTTTAAATATAGAATATGGTAGGCATATACAATTATTTTATTTATTAGTATATATACTCGCTAGATAAATAAATCTGGAATTCTTCCAAACTTAGATTTAATTGTATAACAAAATCTTCAATATTGAAATTATTGTTGTCATTAAAAATTCACTGTAGAAAATATTAGCAAGATTAGGTCTTAAAATATACACAAAATGTGTTACAAATACTGTATAGGTAAGATACAGTAACATAATAAAATAACACGTTGTTATTAAATAAATTTTCAAAATGCTTTAAAAATGTTGAATAAGTTCGAGATTGATGAGAATAAAACTCGAACTTTATTTAACTAACTAACTACTTTGTTTAACTATAAACTTCCTTGTATTTTCCACCATATTTGATTCTAGAGTATATATTTTCTATTTATAACTATAAGGCAACAGAACAATCATATGCAGCCTAAACAAATACCATGCTATTGTTTCTTTTAAATTTGTCTTTAACAAGGTTTATTTGGTTTTATGGTTATGACCATATTCAATGTACAATAGAATATTGCAAACAAAGGATAAGGAATTATTAGTAAATGATTTCTTTGTTGTAAAGGATATTTATTGTCCCGCTCTATTCATCGGTCCGGTCATGTTGTTGGATTCCTTGGCCAGTTCACTTCAGTGCTCTGTAGGAGTAAGTCGTCTTTATGTCCAGTATAAAAATAGTGACGAGATATTTCTTTATTTCAAAGTGAGGTTATTATTCAAGGATTTTTTAGTGTTTTCTATAGTAGATTGTTTTTGATTTTAATTTCGTTCTATATTAATTATCAAATTCAAGGTTTTCCTAAGTTGATAGTTCTTGATTTTTGTGTAACTTTGAAATTTGTGTTACCAATTATATTAATAAAATATCAATTGGTGTTATTTTACCATGAAGAAGGACACATTTGGTTTGTAAGATTTTTTTAACATTTTATTTTAACATAATATTAATTTAAATTATTGGTTTAATTTTTTTCATCATTTGTATGGACTGGATGGGCATCTGTTTCAAGTCAGCGTCGGTAGGAGTAAAAATACAGAAAAAGATAAAAGAGAGAGATATGTTTTTAACAATGATTTCAATACAATTCTACAACTGGTTTGTTCTTGTTTTTCTTTTTTCGAATTTGCAATTATCAGCTTAAGTTTCGTTTGAAAGAAAATGTCAGATAGTATTGTCTTACAAACTCATTATGCAAAGAAATAATTGAAATATTGACGTTCAGTTGAAAAGGAATATATGGTCTAATTATCTTCATTCATATGTAAGAAGTCTCGATGGGCATCTAGTTCAAGTTAGTATCGGTAGGAGTAATAATACATAAAAAGATAAAAGAGAGAGATATGTTTTTAACAATTATTTGAATACAATTCTACAATTGGTTTGTTCTTGTTTTTCTTTTTTCGTATTTGCAATTATTAGCACACGTTTCGTTGGAAAGAAATGTCAGAAAACTAAAAGTATGGGCTTAAAAACTCACCAAGCAATACCAAATAGAAACATTGACGTTCAGTTGAAAAGGAATATATGGTCTAATTATCTTCATTCATATGTAAGAAGTCTCGATGGGCATCTAGTTCAAGTTAGCATCGGTAGGAGTAATAATACACAAAAAGATAAAAGAGAGAGATATGTTTTTAACTATTATTTGAATACAATTATAGAACTGGTTGGTTCTTGTTTTTCTTTTTTCGTATTTGCAATTATTAGCACACGTTTCGTTGGAAAGAAATGTCAGAAAACTAAAAGTATGGACTTAAAAACTCACCAAGCAATACCAAATAGAAACATTGACGTTCAGTTGAAAAGGAATATATGGTCTAATTATCTTCATTCATATGTAAGAAGTCTCGATGGGCATCTAGTTCAAGTTAGCATCGGTAGGAGTAATAATACACAAAAAGATAAAAGAGAGAGATATGTTTTTAACAATTATTTGAATACAATTCTACAATTGGTTTGTTCTTGTTTTTCTTTTTTCGAATTTGCAATTATCAGCTTAAGTTTCGTTTGAAAGAAAATGTCAGATAGTATTGTCTTACAAACTCATTATGCAAAGAAATAATTGAAATATTGACGTTCAGTTGAAAAGGAATATATGGTCTAATTATCTTCATTCATATGCCATATTTCGTGCAAATAAATACATTTAATTTAATTTAATTTAAGAAGTCTCGATGGGCATCTAGTTCAAGTTAGCATCGGTAGGAGTAATAATACACAAAAAGATAAAAGAGAGAGATATGTTTTTAACAATGATTTGAATACAATTCTACAACTGGTTTGTTCTTGTTTTTCTTTTTTCGAATTTGCAATTATCAGCTTAAGTTTCGTTTGAAAGAAAATGTCAGATAGTATTGTCTTACAAACTTAAACAAGTTTGGGTGTCTTAGCTCACGTATATTACATTCATTGATCATATACCTATATAACACCTCTCCCCTTAGAACAGCCGTCTTCAACGTTTTACAAATCAAGGGCTAAAAAATTTAAAGCCGGATTGTAGATTTGTTTTAACATTTACTTGAATTTTATTGTACAAACTGTTTAAAAGCCTGGGAAACTGATTTAGAGAGTGATTTTTCCTTAGATCCTTTTTTTTCCAACTGTAATAAAATTTCTCGTCAAGCTATGTTAAGAGGTCGAAAAAATGCAACATTAAGTGGCTGGGTCAGATGTGTAGTATTCGGTGGTGTTACGTGGCGAATGAATAAACTTGCTTATTAAAAACTAATTTTTATTATCTACACAGAAATGGTACAAATATGAGATTACGATGAATTCGGAATTATGACTGAGCGCCGAATGAAGGGAGGCGGCCTTTAAATAACCAGGGGTTGCTATTTACTATTCTCATAATATTATGTTTACAAACAAACAACAAAATTGATAACATTACAGACTAAAAGACTTATTAACTAATGATGTTTTATAACATTAAACATTACTTATGAAGCTAAGACTTATCAACTAATCGTGTCGTAACATAACACAGCGCTTCAAAAATAATTTAAAATGGTTAATTATGCTCTCATTTTGATCAATTTCACAATTACCTCCGCACATCTGGAAAAGTAAGATTTTAAAATGTATTTAAATCTGCTTTAAATTGACCACTTGTCGGATTACAATTTGTTCAGCAATTTCCTCGAATGCAGACAAATAAATTTTCAAGAGGATCTTGTTGCAGTCTTCTAGTTGCTAAACTTTTTACACTACTGTGTTTCTGCTGTAATACAAATACATATTCAAAATGTCTTTATTTATGTAGGTCTATTACAGACTCTTACGATATGTTAAATCTACCGTAAGTTCGGAATGATTTCGAGATGAGAAGAACTGACAAGAAACTCAGCTCGTATTCTTTTCAAATAAATGTTGTACATATTTACAATAATACAGATTCATTTTTATAACATTGGCATAACATAACCGTGGCAAAAAGATCAAGCGAAAATCATGCTCTGTGTAATTTTTTATAGCATCTAAAGATAGATGACAAGAAAGATTATCTCCAATCAAGTAAATGGTTCCCTCTGTTTTATTTGCATACGGCTTTAGTACCACCTGTTTCCCATAAGTCGTGGAGGTGTTGCGCCTTGCAGATAAGGTTTTCAGAGATTAGATTTTCTCCATTTTGTTCCAAATAGAGAACTGATTTCGAAGGTATGGGTAGTATTAGGGTGTCCCCTTCAAGAGTAATGATGAGTATTTCGGGAGTAGAAATGGGCAGTGGGAAAAAACTCAACGGGAATATACCCAGGTTTTTTCCCATTTGGGAAAAAATCGGGTATATACAGTGGGTTGCCAAATTAATAGGGACAGTCACGAAATATTCGTTTTTTGTAAAACATTGGTCTATAATTAATTAAAAACGTCACTTTAGGCTATAATTATATTTAATAATATCAGACACATATCTTATAATGAATTTAGACTATAATAATTTAATATTTGAACAACTAGAAAATATAAACAAGTATAATAAAAATGATGATGGGAAATTATTAGTATTTTGTCACATTTCCTTTTGCTTCTATCAGTGCTTGAATCCGCCTCGGCATACTTTCAATACACTGTTTAGCACTTTTATTTTGGGATTGTGAAACCATACATTTATTAATTTTTCAATTAGTTTTACTTTGGTAGTTATGATTTCCTTAGCAATTTCCGCCTTGGTAATTTCCCACAAGTTTTCTATGGGATTCATATCAGGAGAATTGCCAGGCCAAGGTAAAACTGGAATGTTGTGGTCTTCCAAAAATTTGGTTACACTCCTCGCTTTATGACATGGAGCTGAATCGTGCATAAACACGAATTCCTCCCCATTCGGGAACCATTCCTGAAGTTGCGGCAACAGGCGAGTTTCTAATACTTGCTTGTATTGGTCCTGTCTCATGGTTCCCTGGACGATATATAGGCGCCCAACTCCTTTTGCGCTGATGACAGACCATACCATTATTTTTACAGGGTGTTTAATTCGTTCCACTATGCAATCAGGATGAAATTTCTCGCCTGGGCGCCGCCTCACGAAGTTACTTTTGTTGGCCAGAATTTCAAAAGTTGACTCGTCTGAGAAACATACCTAAAAAAATATAGAAACTATTTATAATTTTTGTAAATATGATTTTATATAACACAAATAAAATTAACCATAGAACTGACCTTATTCCAGTCTTCAACAGTTTTCAGGCGGTGCTCACGAGCCCAAGCAAGCCTTTTTTTTTTCATCGCCTCTGTTAATCGGGGTTTCTTAACTGGACGATGACCTGTCAGGCCTTCCTCTGCCAACCTTCGCTGTACAGTTCTTTTTAAAACACGTATTCCAGATTCCTGTACTATCTGAGTTAAAAATCCAGCACTTTTCTTTCTGTTTTGCAAGCAGATATCTCGAATTTTCCTATCGGAACGTGTTGTTGTGATACGTTTTCTGCCACATTTGCCTTTTCTTTTGGGCGAAAGTGGCTGATTTTGATCTAAATTTAGTTTTATTTTATTGACGGCAGATTTCGATATCCCGGCCAGTTGTGCTATCATCCTCTGAGAGTGATTTGTGTGTAGGAGAAGGGTTTTAACCTCGGATTTTTTTCTCGGAGTCAAATCTACCCCTCGACCCATAGCCAAAGCTGACTGATGATGATGAACCAAACGGATTTTTAGGAAAATCGTCGAAAATGTTTTCGTCAAAACTATTTTTGAAAGGAGAACTATCTATGTACTCTGAATTTTCCAGCTTCATGGATCTGAAAATAGGAAAGCTCTTTTGAAATAGTTAATATTTATTAACCTCATTTTTCTAATAGATTTGAATAAGTTTATTTTTATCAAATGTTGAATGGTAATTAGATATATATAGTCCTCATTAAACACAAAAAGAAGTTAACACGGATACTTAGTCTACCTTGCAGAAACTTAGCTTTCCTTTTCTTTGTTATTTTTCTTCAAATCACAAACAAAATATTTATTTCTGACACAACAAGGAGGTCGTTTTGTAGGTTCCTCGATGTGTGGCTGATTACTCTGTCCGTGGATTACGGCTATAATGATTTTGTGAGTTTCGAGTCGATGTAAAAGATTTAGTTTTCGGATTTTGATGGAAGTTAGAATTTTAAGTCATTTGAGTACTAGCGTCGCGAAACAGTTATACGCAAAACTTACTTGTGATGATTTATTTTTCCACAATCTTACGTTTTTTAGCATCTATGTCCATCTTTCTCGAGGAGTAGACCAGCTCTTGAGATATTACATCGATAAAATAAATTGTTTTATACCCTTAAATAGGGCTATGTGAGGACTTCGCATAGTTAAATAAGATGACTATTTTTCTCTTCTACGCGGATCAAGACAAATAGCATTAATGGAATCAAATAAATAATATCTCGCGGACTGCAATTGGGAGGTCATGGTTCATGGTTTATATTTTATTGTAATGTAACCACAAATTTCCTGTTTTCAGGTTTTCTCTTTATTCATACTATAATACGTTGCTTTCTGCCAAATTTCATTATTCCAGATAATCTACATTAAATGGAAGTACTCTATAGATTTGATTCCCTTGTCAGAACAAATGCATAAATAGGCTGGGAAAGAATGAAGAAAAACATGGTAGTCTCATACCCCCTATATGAGAGTATCATGTTTTTCGTTGAGAAGCGAAACCCTGACCTAATTAATTAATAAAAAATATTATTTTTATTTATTTAAGAAAGGTTAATAAACATCAGAAAGAGGTTTTAGTGTCATAATAATAATTTTATTTTTAAATAATCACTACTCTTGTACATATTTTCACAAATACTACAAAGTTTTTATTTGCATAATTTAAAGCTTGCTTAAAGTCATTATATTCTTTAAATGCATTAAAAGTGTACATTATTGAGTGGTCTGTGGGGTTGAAAATTAATTTACACTTATGTTTACAACAACGTTTATGTTTACCACTACATTATTCTAATATGTTTTCATCATAATCATTAAACGCCGATTGTATAGAAGTTATTGGATCAGCTACGGTACCAGCAATCTGTTCAGTGTTTCGTACACAGTTCACACAGTTTACTTGAATTTTATTGTACAAACTGTTAATCATAATGTGTATTTCCCAGACTAAAAGTCTGGGAAATACAGATTTAGGAAGTGATTTTCCTTAGATCCTTCTTTTTTTTCCACTGTAATAAAATATCTAGCCAAGCTATTTTAAGAGATCGAAAAAATGCAACATTGAGTGGCTGAGTCAGATGTGTAGTATTCGATGGTGTTACGTGGCGAATGAATAAACTTGCTTATTAAAAACGAATTTTTATTATCTACACAGAAATGGTACAAATATGTGATTGCGATGAATTCGGAATTATGACTGAGCGCCGAACGAAGGGAGGCGGCCTTTAAATAACCAGGGGTTGCTATTTACTATTCTCACAATATTATGTTTACAAACAAACAACAAAATAGATAGCATTACAAACTAAAAGACAATAAGCTTAAACTCCAGCCGTCGCCCCATTAGCAACCGGTATTTCGGATTCGCGGTACGATGTTCAATCATCGGCAATGCTAGTTCTTCACTTAGCTTACGCCTAAATTGACGACGTTCTGTCGTTTTTTTGGCAATCATTTTATTATTTTCATAATAAATAATATATGCCGCAAGTGCAGAAATGTCTAGCATGTTGAAAAACATTGCCATTGGCCATCTCGAAGATCGTCGTTGACTGGTGTATCTCCGCACCATTTGGTCCATTGTATCGACGCCAGCTTTATATTTATTATAAAAATTTATTATTTCTGGTTTTTTTAGCATCATCACCAACTGATGCATCGGAATGCATAGTAGACATCAGAATGACAGCTTTATTTTTTTTAGGAACGTAAGAACACATGGTAACCTTTTCGTAAAATCCAAAAACTGTGGAATACTGTTCCCTTGTCTTATTTACTTCCATAACACTAGGTATGTAAGGTTTATTTTTTTTTACCGTGCCAACAATAGTAGTTTTCCATGATAACAAATGTTTAGCAACGGGTAGAGTAGTAAAGAAATTATCCATGCAGATATTTCTACCACTATTTCGGTACGGAGCCGCCAATTCTTTCACTACTCTTTCACCCTGATTCTTTTCCCGAATGTTATGTTTTACCAGTGTACATAATCCCTTGCAAAGGATATGCGTTTTCTGCATCTCACCAAAAACCTGTTTCGTACTAAAAAATACTCGAATCTAGTGCGCGATAGAAAATAAAGGAATAACTTTGAGTTTTACTCTCTCTCCAACGGCATCTGCTCGGCTCTGACTACCTGGAGTGCCCCAAATACATATCAGATGTCATTCACAACTCTACGTTATTATTGATTTTTTTTTCTTTATTCTTTTTTTCTTTACTCTGTCACTTACTATTAATATTTCAATAAAAAAATATTTTGGAAAAGTTTTTTTTTAACAAAATAAACAAAATTTTTAATATTCAGAATCATGGGTACCCGGGTACCCGGTTGCTAAAAGACGTCGGTAAAGTTGGTTACTAACATAAGGGTTAAACTAATGATGTTTTATAACATTAAACATTACTTATCAAACTGAGACTTATCGACTAATCGTGTCGTAACATAACACAGCGCTTCAAAAATAATTTAAAATGGTTAATTATGCTCTCATTTTGATCAATTTCACAATTACCTCCGCCCATCTGGAAAAGTAAGATTTTAAAATGTATTTAAATCTGCTTTAAATTGACCACTTGTTGAATTACGATTTGTTCAGCAATTTCTTCGAATGCAGACAAATAAATTTTCAAGAGGATCTTGTTGCAGTCTTCTAATTGCTAAACTTTTTATACTACCGTGTTTCTGCTGTAATAGAAATACAAATTCAAAATATCTTTATTCATGTAGGTCTATTGCAGACTCTTACGATATGTCAAATCTATCGTCAGTTCGGAATGATTTCGAGATGAGAAGAACTGACAAGAAACTCAGCTCGTATTCTTTTCAAATAAATGTTGTACATGTTTACAATAATACAGATTCATTTTTTAATTCAAATTTGGGAGAATAGAGTGACCACTAGCATATGCTATTGCAAAAGCAAATCTGATCTAATCTAATCAGTGTTCCTAACCCGAACAGTGGGGACTGCCCCACAATCATTTCCTTCTGTATATAGGACTTGAAATAACCACGACAACGGCTCATCACTATGTGTAGTATTATGACTGCCAAAATCTCAATTATTATGCAACAAATGATAAGGTTTCTACTGTTTTCCTCGTGTATGGAGTTTGCGTTTTCAAGATCTGTACTTGGCCTTCAGAGTTCTTAATGTCCTTGCTATGATATTTTCCCATTTTGAAAGAGAAAATAAATGTGAGTAATACATTTGTCTACTCTGAGATAACTATTTAAGTATTATTTATGAATTATTCAATAGTATAGTGTACATACCAACGAGTATTCGACGACTGTTCCTGTAGTATCTACCTATACTAAATACCGAGTGTTTTAAACATTAAGGAAAATGTTACGAGGAAACTTCTAAGACTGTCTTATTTTCAATACATCAAATAAACTATAGATTTATAAACTATAACAATTATATAGGTAGGTAATGAAAACAAAAAACAGCTTATTACATAATTTGTTTTTATTCATCATTAGACAAAAAATTACCATTATCGCTTTCGATAACATTAATTATAAATCTGTCTGAAACATTGTCGATCATGTGATGGAGACCATACATTTTGTCCTCCTTTGCATTAGAGTAACACACGCAGCTACTCCATTTTTCTGGTGTGATATGTTGAAGTTCTTCTTCAAAAAGTTTTTTGAATCTGTCATTCTGAAGGTTTTGTTATTTCTTGCAACATAGCCTTTAGCCTGCGCCCATACCAACTAAATGGGTTTGGCTCACAGTTGTATGAGGGCGACGTAAAACAATTGTCCCATGCTGCGCTGCCATCTCGTCTACAACATACTTAATGCAATGTTCTTGTTTGTGCTGCCGTACAATGTCTATAAGAGTAGCTATAACCATTGTTGCTTCAAATTAAATATTTTTATCCGTTAGCCATTCTCTTCTATTCTAGGTTTAGTCCAAGACATTGTAATCAGCGATTCCAATTTACTATTTATCCATCACTACTACGGCATTTAGTTTTGGCAAAATCCCCTTAAACCACTTCTCAAAGAAATCTACATTCATCTGTTGATCTTCTTTATTTTTTTTTTTTTGCTTAAATTATTAATAAGCTGTCGTCTACGAATCCTTCTTATCCGCCTATATGGCCCATAATTAATCGTTTGCCTTTTACTGAAAGCTGTTTCAAGCCACATATTTGAAATTTAAATGTTTTTTTATGTATTCCAAGAAAATTTGTGTAAGTATGGGTCTTCATTGACAACATTAAGAATCTGTAAAGTATTATAATATAAAAAAAATTGGCTAAGGATACAATACTTTTGTTTTACAAAGAACAATATGGTGGACACAGAATATAATGCAGTAGAAGATATAAAGTTTAAGTTATTTTTACAATGGTGGGTGGCTAAAATGCATAAAAGAAACTTTACTTTTCGCCTTATAGCAGCAAAAGTAAAATAGTCTACTTAATTTATCTTTGAAACTGTGCTCGGTCCACGTTTCTTATGAGATTTGAATTGTTCATTTTCTTTGTATTCTTTTAATGCACTGTAAACTGAGGCCACACTAATTTCCAAAATGTCAGCTGTTTTCGTTACACATTCTTTTTCAGAGATTAGAAGCCGAATTACAAATTTCTTCATATAATTAAAAATACGACTTTAGAAACGAGAGCTTTATTGGCAGTTGCATTATTTCTACCATGGTTGGCATGGTCTTGATGGCACGGTATAATATCATTTTTGCTATCATAAAATAAGTGCTTTCTTATACTCATCTCAGCAAATGATATAGGTACACAGAAGTTTTCATGAATTGTTTGTTTTTTACTAACTTCTTCAAAGATTCTAATGTTTGTTTAGGCCTGGTTTTAATGGTACTTTATTTAATAGTTTTCAAGTTTGGCAGACTAAAACTAACATTTATCTCAATAGCCTATAACAGGCCGGTGATTTTTTTGTAAATAGCTAATGCCATTATCTTTTGTTCAATTGAATAACGTCGTTCTTTTGATCGTTTTGGACAACTTTTAATTGACTTTGTAATAATTTCAAAAAATAATTAGAGATATTTAAATTACTAATCTTTTCACATTCTCGTCTTCTGATATTTTTTTATTATATTTGTTTTGTGGCTTTTCAACATCTTTCTTACTCTTATAATTTCCCAAATTTTTCTTTTATTATACATATTTTGTATAATGTATAACGTACTTTTTCTGACTTGAATTTCAACCAAGATTCCAAGGATCCTTTTAATATTTGATGTTGATGGTTGAACATTATCTAAAATGCTTTAGGATAAGGTGATATACAGGGTGTCCGGTGGCAGAATTAGGATTTAAAATGTATATAACAAAAAAACTACGAAAGATATACATTTATATTTTTAATCATTATAAAGAAGACAAATGCGGGTTTTATATCTTAAAGATTATGTCGTCTAAATGTTGACCGTGACGTCGGACACATTCTTGGAATCTGGCTTCAGTATTTCTTGCCACTCGCTGGAGAAGTGCCGCCGAGATGCCATGAACTTCGCGAACGATATTTTCTTTTAATGCTGAGATAGTCGCCGGGCTTGTTTCATAGACTTTACTTTTGAGATACCCCCACAGAAAAAAATCCATTGGTGTAAGATCCGGGGATCTGGGTGGCCAGAGGATGTCACCGAAACGGCTTATCAGTTTGTTAGGGAAGAAATCACGAAGTAGCGCTATGGTATCCCTAGCAGTGTGAGGCGTGGCGCCATCTTGCTGAAACCATGTCTGCGAAGTGAAGAAAGGATGTTCTCTCAATTTTGGAACAAAATAATCATTAAGCATTCGCCTATAAGCAACACCGTCTACAGATATTGCTTGCTCTTGATGATTTTCAAAAAAATACGACTCAATTATCCCCCTGCTTGATAATGCACACCAAACCGTCACTTTGGGACTGTGAAGTGGCTGTTGATGTTTTAAGCGGGGATTTTGTCGTTTAGGGGACCAATAACGACAATTCTGCTTATTTACACTTCCATTTAAATGAAAATGGGATTCATCACTCCAAACAATAGTGTTCACCGTGCGAAATCGCTCCAACATTGTCTCACAGAAGTTTTTACGCATATTGTAATCATTAGGCTTAAGCGCTTGCACAATTTGAATTTTAAATTGGTGAAATTTAAGATCCTTCTTCAATATCTCGTGCACTATAGTTTTTGGAAGCCCCAAGGCAGCCGCTCTCTTGCGAACTGACTGACGCGGATTATCCCGCAAACTGGACGCGACGAGTTCAATGTTTTCATTTGTTCTCGACGTCCGGCTGGGCCCCGGTCGTGAGTTGTTTTCTGCTGAACTTGTTGCCCGGAACCTTCGCACCCATAATCGAATCAAATCTTCACTTGGGGCGTCTAGTAACCGTCGAATATTGTACCGTGAACAAAATCTTCGACGAGCAATTGCACATGAATCATTGGCTTTGAAATACGCTTCGATTGCGAAAGCACGTTGTTCACCTGTCCACTGCGACATCGCGACTAAATAACCCGCACGGATGACGAAGCCAACGCGGCCCCCTCCCCGCTCCTCCGCTCAACGGTTACGGAAATATTCGAAATTCAAATCCTAATTCTGCCACCGGACACCCTGTACATACATTCTGCCTGAAATGGTGGTTTAGCAACTGAATTTGGTCGTATAACCAGTACCATGGCAGTAAATACAAGGTGTCCAGAAAGGGTATCGGGTATTTGTAGGTTCAATAAAACAAAAGATATTTGTATGCAATAAAAAAGTTTATTATTTATTATTAGCATATGGATTGGAGATTTATTTAGAAAAGATAATGTTATCCAAATGATGACCGTTACGTTGCTGGCACTCTTCTAAACGGGACCGAAGATTAGCGATAACACGTTGACACATAGCTATCGATATTGCTGCCATTTCTGACCTGATGTTTTGCTTCAACTGGGTTAGATTCGTCGGATTATTTTTATAAACCTTACTTTTAATCCTTTTATCCCCATGCAAAATAGTCAAGTGGGCTAAGATCGGGGCTTCTGGGAGGCCAGTTGATCTTACCCCTTCTCGAAATGACTTTCTTGGGGAATAATTCATTAACAATTTCCATTGAGTCATTTGAGGTATGGCAAGTGGCCCCATCTTGCTGGAACCACGTTCTTGAATTAAAACCTGTAAACTCCTGCAACTCTAGGACCCCCTTAAACCACTTCTCAAAGGAATCGACATTCATCTCTTGATCTTCTTTATTTTTTTTTACTTCAAATATTAATAAGCTGTCGTCTACGAATCCTTCTTATCCGCCTATATGGCCCATAATTAATCGTTTGCCTTTTACTGAAAGCGGTTTTAAGCCACATATTTGAAATTTCAATGTGTTTTTATGTATTCCAAGAAAACTTGTGTAAGTCTGGGTCTTCATTGACAACATTAAGAATCTGTAAAGTATTATAATAAGTAAAAAAATTGGGTAAGGATACAATACTTTTGTTTTACAAAGAACAATATGGTGGACACAGAATATAATTCAGTAGAAGATATAAAGTTTAAAGTTATCTTTACAATGGTGGGTGGCTAATTTGCATAAAAAAAACTACTTTTCGCCTTATAGCAGCAAAAGTAAAATCGTCTAATTTATCTTTGAAACTGTGGTTCGGTCCACGTTTCTTATGAGAATTGAATTATTCATTTTCTTTGTATTCTTTTAATGCACTGTAAACTGCGGTCACACCAATTTCCAAAATGTCAGCTGTTTTCGTGACACATTCTTTTTCAGAGGTTAGAAGCGGAATTACAAACAAATTGACATTCGACGCGCGCGGCGTTGATCGGTGTTGGCACCACCCGCGACGTGAACCGCGCTTTATTAATAAGCCGTCAAATAACTTGTTCTAGTTACATACTACTAGTAACTTATATCAGAGCACTTTTATACAATTTTATTGTAAAATAGAAATAATATCCTTTTGTAGTTTGAAATGATTAACTATTCACACTCTTTGTTTATTCATCTGATTATACGAGAATTGAACGCATCACTATTACTCTAAATATGGCAACATTATTTTACAAAGTGTCATTAGCTACTGTCAGTTTGCTTCATATAATTAAAAATACGACTTTAGAAACGAGGGCTTTATTGGCAGTTGCATTATTTCTACCATGGTTGGCATGGTCTTGATGGCCCTATATACATAATATCATTTTTGCTATCATAAAATAAGTGCTTTCTTATACTCATCTCAGCAAATGACTGTACTCAGAAGTTTTCATGAATTGTTTGTTTTTTTACTAACTTCTTCAAAGATTCTAATATATGTTTATTTAGGCCTGGTTTTAATGGTACTTTATTTAATAGTTTTTAAGTTTGGCAGACTAAAACTAACATTTATCTCAATAGCCTATAACAGGCTGATGATTTTTTGTAAATAGCTAATGCCATTATCTTTTGTTCAATTGAAGAACGTCGTTCTTTTGATCATTTTGGATAACATTTTAATTGGCTTTGTAATAATGTCAAAAAGAATTAGAGATATGTAAATTACTAATCTTTCTTTTGAAATTCTCGTCTTCTGATATTTTTTTATTATATTTTAATTTTGTGGCTTTTCAACATCTTTCTTACTCTTATAATTTCCCAAATTTTTCTTTTATTATACTTATTTTGTATAATGTATTTTCAAGATAAGATAAGATTCCAAGGATCCTTTTAATATTTGATGTTGATGGTTGAACATAATCTAAAATGCTTTAGGATAAGATGGTGATATACATTCTGCCTGAAATGGTACCATATATTTTTTATATTACTCGATAAATTTGCTTGATAAATGCTTTGGAACTAAGACACAAAAGAAATTATCTTTTGATTGTCTGCGACTTCGTCCGCGTCAATTTCTGTTATGATTATGATTAAGAGGTTTTAAGAGGAAAGAATATGGTTTAAAGTACTTCTACGTAAATTATATTTTTAGTTTCGTTTTCTTGTGGCAGAAGAACAAACCGCTTCTCTCCGCAACCAAGATGTCAAGATCGGACAAGGCGACATATAGTTGGCCGTGTGAAAAGCAGTGTTGTCGGAAGTCGATTCCTACGTGTTTAATTGTTTGCCCCTGTGTTTTATTAATTGTTACGGAAAAAGATAACTTAATGGGAAATTTAATTATTTTAAAATTAAAAGGTAAATTATTTGGGATCATTGGGATGCGAGGTATAAGCACTGTTTGACCAATTGCTGGACCAGTCAAAACTATTGCAACGATCACGTTATTACAAAGAAATTTTGTTTGATATCGGGTCCCGTTAATAAATTAGTGGTTTAAGATTTCTAAGTAAAATTATTGGAGCACCTATTTTTGATTTGGGGGAATGTGGTGGCAGGCTACACTGGTTTAAAGAATTAACTCCTGTGGGTAATGGACCGCGTGTTCTTTATTCGTTACATCATAAATAGATGTGTAAGTAATTATACATCCTGGAAGGTTAATTAAAATCATCGTTATTTTCATCAACGCTACTGTTTCTCGTCGCCATTACTTCCATTTGACACATCCACCCATTAATAATCTTTATTTTCTATTATATCAGGATAATCTTTCGATATTAAATCCTTGATGCTAATAACAGCTGAGGACTTTTAAAAAAATATAATTTTATTATAATATATTTATTGCTTATATATCTACACCATTGGCAGCTCCGCGATTAAGGCCAGTTTATATAATTATTTAAAATATTATTTAATAGAAAAGAGCTGCGTCGTCAGCGAAACTGTACGTAGAAGAATTTTAGCTGGCAGTGCAGCCTAAATCACGATTTTATTGTAAATTTATTATTTAGGTATATCGTACTGTCATATTAAAATAGGTATATATTATTTTACTAATAATTATTGTCATGTATAATATAATATATATTATATTATATATAACATGCAAGTCAATCTTTCTGTTAAATCGCGATCAATTTAAATTTTATTTTCAAAATGAGATAGTTTCCCGTCTCCTATTAAAAGTAATTTTAAATTATATTTAATAGGAGGAGAAGGATACACAACAAAACGATTTTAAAACCTCGATGGCGCTTTCGGCAAACGTTATTCTCTGCTTACACGAATTGCAAATAACTAGCTCAGAAATTGCTAAAAACAGAGACAACTCGATTATTCGATAGCAATGAGACAGATAAATTATAACATCGTCCGTAGTTGCTGACTCCAATTTTCTTTCACTACGGCTAGTGTTAGCTTCTCCATTGTCCGATGACGAAACATTATGAAACTGATTGCCACGGAATCTGAGATTTTGTGGCTTTCCAGCCCGTTCACTTGAAGATTTCTGTCCTTTTGGATAATTCTGCATGATTTTAAGACGTGCCGAAAAACAAATTAAAACTGAACTTAAATGCTAAATATTCTTGTGCTCAAGCCGACACAGCCAGCTAATATATACCGTTATAATACATACACTTTTATCCCAACCATAGCTCCATAATGACCTTCGACAAATAGTTTATGGTGTCTCGAAAAACTTAGTCCCTTTGGATACATACAATAGTTACAATGGGTACAATACATACAATAGATTTAGGGACTGAGCGCAGGCACTCCGAGCGATCCGGCCGCTCGTATACCTGCTCGACGCTTGCTCACTATTTCTTCTGTAACTTCGGAAATAATTTGAATTTGTTTCTAAAATTTTAGGATATATTCTTGGATAGTTTGGGAAGACATTTAAGCAAAAAAAAAATCGATTTTTGAAGCCTCTAAAGCAGGCTTCCCCCTTAAACAGTCCATATTCAATCTTCTTATAAAAAAACTGTTACTCTTAAACCACGTTCTCAGAAACCGCAACGCGGATATGATCGATCATAAGGCCTTAATTATCAATATAACATTCCTGCGCCCTCAAATAGCTATGCACTATGCCAGTTAAACATATATCTTACAAAGTTCCTAATTATTTAAAAAGAGTACATTAATTACAATAAAAATTAAAAAGATATTGTGAAATTAATTAATTACAACTAATGTTTAAGTCCTATTTCTTTAAATTAACAATTTATAATTTTAATTTTTCATTTTCTAATTTGTAATATTCAGTTTGTAATCTGTTATTTTCTAATTCTGCTTTTACTTTTTCATATTCTAATTTTAATTTTTCATTTGCTATTATACTATTGGTTAATTTCTCCTCTATCAACTTTTTTTTTAACTGTGAAGTATTCTGCAATTGCTGTATTTCTTGCAGATCTATTGCTATCTCCTTGTATTTTCCTTTTCCCTGAAAATACACAAAATAATTAATGAATAATATTAATGAATATTTTCTCTAGTACATTCCATAAAGAACTTTATATTCATAAAATCCACCACCTATAATAATATCAAAAGACAGCATTATTACTATATTAATTGTATTTGTTTCATAACATTAAAGTTAAACAATACCACAGTGCAAAACGTAAAATATAGTATAGGGGATTGTATTATTGTGTACACAATTTGTAATCATATGAAATGCAAACAGATCCTGTTATCAATGGAAAGCCTGCCATGTTGCCAAATGACTGAATACTATAAGATATGATTATATAGAATTATTTAAAATAAAAAAATCATTACCAGCCCTTCTAGGAGTCTGAAAAGAATTAAATGTAAATGGCTTTGGTCTCTCTGGAGTTGGCAGCATGACCGGGGCACCAGAGACAGCTATATCCTCAGACAAGGATACAACTGTTACTATTTCATCAGGCAAGATCATATCCCGACCCTCACTATCGCTAGCACCAACAATACCATCACCAACACCACCACCAACACCATCACCAACACCACCACCAACTCCATCACCAACACAGATACCACCACCAATATCTTCCTTGTCGCCTCCAAAGGATACTGTGAACCCGCTAACTGTACTCCCCAGGACACTAGCGACACGGTCCAATATATCATCTGGGGGTATGTAATCAGGAGCACCAGTCTGCAAAATAAAATTTATGTAAACAAAAACACCACTACAATGTATGTACAAAAGTTATATGTATGTGAAATATTTCTTTATATTAGAAAGTATGTTGTTCATTCTTATTTTCGTTGCTCGTTTACGGGAGTTTTTTTTTAAGGTTTTCCCATTTCAACCTAAGCTGCTGAGGCGTTCTGCGACAAGTTGTAGCCGTTGCGTTGAATTGTTCCGTTATTTTGGTCCACTCCTCTATTTTTAATTTGTTGTTGGTGGTGTTGGTGCATTTAGTAGTTATAATGCGACTATTTTCAATAAGTTGCAGCAAAGCCTTAGTTTCATCTTTAGATAATGGTTTGCCCTTCGCCTATAATTGTTAAATTCATGTTAGTTTGTTTTTACAAAATTAGCGGGAAATTGTAAGCGTCATTAAAAAAACTCACGCTACGCAGCATTACATGTGCGAATGCATCAATTTAGTTACAATACGTAAAATAAAAACGATTTGACTTACCATTACTGTATCCATGTTAATTTAATTCAGAAAATCAAAAATAATAACAATTAAATATTGAGAGTCGGTACTGTAACAGACTGTAACTGGAAATAGTTTGCACTGCTGTCAAATGTCAATCGTATTAAAAGTATAAATCACGATACGTTTCACACGAACCAATAAATGATTAAACACAAAAATGGGGAATTGAAATTTTGTAATTAACATAACAAATAATAAACACAGTATTTTATTATATGTAATATATTAACATTACATTGTATATTAATATCAAATTATATACTTCGAAATTTTAAATACAGAAATGTGAGTAGCGGCATACATTTTGCGTAACACAGAACGGCGGGAGGGAACGGTCGATCCAAGGATCGATGCCTATCGAGTGTCAAAAAAAATAGAGTTGTCATTTTGGGACGCAGATTGGAGATCGATCTGGAGATAGGGATCAATCTAAGATTGGTAGCGATCTTGGATTGTGGATACGTTATTAATTTCGGGCGTAAGTGATACTGATAATCAATCAGTTGCCGATATTATATTCATATTAATTAAATTTTTAACTCAATCTAATAGTCTTAACCTGAAAAAACATTGAGATTTAAAGGAAATATGCCCATTGCTTTGAATCCAGCTTCTTCCTCCTTGGTCATGCAGGCAAAATTCGAGCATGCTTTTTTGAACAGTGAAGGAACATCATACTTATTCCTTGTAAAATTTGGCTCTTCATAAATAAATCGCATTCTCTTCAATATGCAGGTTTGAATGGACCAAGAAAAGGCCATATTCAATGGCTGCGTGCGATAAGATATGTGGTATAGTAGAGATAGTATGGACATAGTTTTTCTTACTATACTCATAAATCGCCAGAGAAATGTGGCTCGCATGATTATTCAATTCTAATAGAACAAATGTATGTAAATAATTTTAGCATTACATATGTTGGGTAAAATAGGGAAACTTAGAACAAACCTGGTTCTCTTTACCCTTACATGTTATATACGCGTAGCGGTTTCACTTTAAAACGTTGAGATAAACTTATGGTGATTGCACTAAACTATGGTAATTGAACTTGCGCGAAGAACGCGGCTGATGGTTCCGTTACATTTGTTCGCAGAGAAAAAGCGGATCTGCATGTGGTCGCCGCGACGTACAACAAACGACTCACCTTTTGTTAACTAACTCCTAGATTGGGTAGTAATATATTGCAAGTTTGTTCAGGAATTGATAGATTTATAAGTATTAACCAACAGGTTGGTGATTTTTTGTAAATAGCTAATGCCATTATCTTTTGTTCAATTGAGTAACGTCGTCTTTTTGATCGTTTTAAGCAACTTTTTAATTGGCTTTGTAACAATGTCAAAAAAGAATTTGAGATTGAGATATTTAAATTACAATTTTTTTTACATTCTCGTCTTCTGATATTTTTTTTATTATATTTGTTTTGTTGCTTATCAACTGCTTTCTTACTCTTATACTTAATTTCCCAAAATTTTCTTTTACATATTTTGTATAATTTATTTTCTCTAAGCGTACTTTTTCAGACTTGAATTTCTGCCAAGATTCCACGGTTATTTTTAATATTTGATGTTGATGGTTGAGTATTATCTAAATGCTTTTGAATGTACGAGGGGCGTCTGATAAGTTCTCGGCCTAAGGTAGTTAATGAAAAAATATATAATTTTATGTTTTTATTTTTCAATACAATCCTCCTCAAGTGATATATTCACATTCACTTTTCACAACGTGAATATAGTGCTTTGATACCGGTAAAAAAATATTCTTTATCTTTCTTCTCAAAATGACTTACGGCAAGATATGGAGCAAAAAATTATTTCAGTAATGAACTTCTGGTTAAAAATATTTCCCGTATTAGAGAAACAAGATATGCAGTGTAAAACATAAAATTGTATTCTGTTTAAACAACCGTTACTAAGTAACTGACATTTATTTCTTTTTCGGTATATTAGATTATAAACCTCAATACCGCCCCTTAATCTTATATACGAAATATCCTACCAGCTCTTAGGCATAAATTGGCCATTTGGTATAGCCATACATTAATATCTTCCTCATATGAATCTGTTTGTGCACATATTCCTTCTTGATTATTTGAAATCATTTTCAAATCACCTGCCTTTTGATAGTGTCCCTCTAGTTCACTTCCTGTATCTTTCAAAGTAACTATTTCATACTTATAACCCTCTGGAGCAGAGATAATTGGGTTTTTTCCGCTATTAAATTCAATCGCTGAAGAGTATAAGCTTCTGATGATTATATATTTTTTTGATGCCCACAGAAGAGGATCAAAGTCAATTGGTTTCTTAGTGATATGTTCACTAAAGTGGCTTTTATCTACTTTTAGAAAAATAAATGCAATACCCTTGAATACATACTCTGTGGCTTTATAACATCTACTAATTTGTCCTAAATCTAAGTGTGGCTTAAAAAAATCTCTAATATCATCCAATTTAACATCATAAACCTGATCTAAGTCTCTAAAAACGGCATGTACTTGACTCAGTACTTCTAATATTTTAGATACAGCATCACTTGGCAAATTTTGTGGGACAAGAACGCATTCACATTTGTTTGATGCTTGTTTTATTTTCATTAAAACTTTTACAGTCAAATTGATTTTATTGACTAATATTTTTAATGCAGTTAATGATTCTGTTTTTGCATAACAATGCTGGAACTGAACTTCACCGAATGTAGTTGGGAAGATTAAGACCCCGTCTCTATTCTCTCCAATTCCAATCAAAGATTGGACTGTGTCTAATAGTGATTGATTCTGCACTTGTACAAAAGAGAAAGGTCTATTTAATGTCATACTTTTACAGACAGATACTGAGTCTGGTATACTACTAACGATAAAATCGCTATTCATATTTCCGTTACTGTCATACTGGCCAGCCCCGCTTTGCAACATCAATATTTCTGGTTCTGTGAACCCAGTACCCCCTTTCCAAACTCCAAATAAACTTGAGTTCACAGTTGTAGATCTTCCTCTTATTGGAGGTCTTTCTACCATTCTGAAACTTTGTTCTTTCTTACGTATTAAAATGTCTCCTCCTCTGATGTTTTCACGCAGAGATTCCACTACTCCATTACCCAGAAAATTTCCGACTTGTGATAGTGTCTCAATTATAACTCCCTTTATTCTTTTGCAAGCAATACTTACATAATGCCATACTATATTAAAATATCGCATAAATACATTGCATATTTCTGAGTCTTTTTGGGTGGTATAATAAAGTACAGCGCAGCTACCTGATATTAGAGAGCTTATGGCACCATACCACATTGAACTATCATTCTGTCTATTATTGTTTGTACAATGATGAGATACCACTTCAAAAATCTTAACAGCTAGCAACCATATGGGGTTTGTTCCTGCTCCCAACAAAAAACTCTCTTTTAGAGACGCTTCTTTTCCAGTCATTAAATCGGTAAGGTAATGAATCAGTATGCTAATTATGGAGACAGGTTTAACCAATACAGCAGAAGATGATAAAAGTGCCAATGCAAGTTCATCAAATCGGTCCATTCTTCTAAACATTTCAAGACCAGCGTTCGCATTTTCGCTCCCATGTCGTATTTCCGCTGCATATTTTGATAAGTATGTATGGTATAATTGTCTTATTGCGAAAATTGATGCGATAAGTGCACCACCTATCAGAGCTCCAGTTGGTCCGAGCCCAAACAGGTTATACATAGTGTCACCGAGTATCGCTACATGTTCCCCTATATTCATCTTTTCACTTTTAACAAATAAGAGGTAAATTTGTTTTAGTAACACTGTTGTACTGTTACTACCCTGAGAAATCTGAAAATCGGAAACACCAACAGATGCCACCGGTATCCCAGCCAAACTTGATGCCAATAATGTGCCGGTTACTACTGAACTTACCATTCTCAACGCTGCTGAAGAAGATTCACTATTATCGTCAAGAATAGATTTCCCGTGCCCTTGCCTATATATTCCATTGATAACAAATCCGACTATTAAAGCAAAAACAGTTTTTCCAAATGATTTTAAAGAAACTGACACAGCCAAATAAGCAGTAAAAGCAGACAGTATAACATTAGTTATTATGGCCCCCAATACTCCCTCTAAGGTTCTGTACATCATCCCAAAGGCTGTTGCTCCAAGTAAGTTGCTCTAGAACGTGAAGCCTCCCAAAGTTGTTATAACAGGCCCTGCATAATTCATTATACGACCCATTAGTATATCTAAGTTCAAGTTTAAAGAACTGTCTTTTATTTCTGATAATCCTAATTTGACTTTAAGTTTTCTGAAATTTTCTATTATCCAACGTTTTACTTGTTCAAATAATATAGTCCAACTCTGTCTTGTTATTTCATCCGCTAAGTTTGTTTTAAGTTGCTCTACTAATTGTTTGCCTACCCCTGCTATGGATGATCTGTCCATAGTGACAGCTTCCACAACATATCTTGATGACTTGGCCTCGAGTAAAGCATTACCTCCTGCAACAGCCATTACAATTGCACCAAGGATAGGTACACTTATCATTAAAGTTTTACTATCACTAACTTCACTAGATACCGATGAAGGATATTCTTCAGTAAGCATCTGCTCAACTCCTTCTACTTCTTCCAACCTCTCTAAGAAGCTGTATATGATATTTGGGCTTCTAGTTTTTTCTGCTTCTTTTTCGGTTTTAACCTCAATAAAAAACTTTGCGATAGAACGTAAAAATTGTTGGTCTTCACATCTTTCTTGTTTTTTTGATTTTTTTGGGTCGGTCATAATAATATGTTTATACTCAGTGGATAATACTGTGTTCAAGTACCACCAAATTGGATCTCCTTCTATCTGTATTACTAGATTGAGTTTTTCTTCCATATCTTCTTTGATACGACATTTTCCAATTCCCTCCATTTCCCTTATAAAATTTCTCCAAATTGGGTTTATAGATATTTCTTGAGGGTGTAACCATTGGTACTTTTCTAAAAAACTCAACAAGTCCTCATTTGCATGGCACTTAAGTGTACTCAATGGTATTTTCAGAGATGCTAATTTGAGAACTATCATTGGCCCAACAGATGGTTCAGTTGTAAAATCCATCACTGGTGTCAAATCCTCAGGCTGTAAATATTTCCCTTGCCTTGTTCTTCCAAGTCTACCTTTTCTCTGTTTTTGAGTGCACTTGCTTATGGTTCTTATTTCCAAAGTATTTATATATTCGAAAGCATCAGCATACAGCTCAAGTAAAACTCTGGGTTTATATTCTTTCATAAAATCAATCATGCAAGATAAATTAGGTATTGTTATAGACTGCCCAATTACATCAGTTGCGAATATCCAGCACTCAGCTGGTATGGTTTTCAAGTCTTTCACTGTTCCTGAGTGTATTCCAAAAACTTGTCCGGGGTACTTTGTTTTTCGGGCCCATACTATTCCTCTTTCCACATCTCTAATAGATGCTACCATAAACACGACTACCCCTTCATTAACACGATTTTTTGGTATAACATATCCACCATTTATACATCTGACATCCTTATTAGTGATAAAATAATTATCAGGATCTTCAACCTTCTGTTTCTTAGTAGGTGCAATACGCTTGAGACGTTCAGTATCATCTATGGGGTAACGAAACTCATTTATCTTTTCATCTCCTCCTAGTACAAAAGCTCCTATTTCTGTTATTGGGGTAGCTGTCATTAGAATAAGACTCTGTTTGTTAACAGTTGACGCATGTCTATATGCTTAGTCCTAGCATGGAACATACTATTTTCAGTTAGTTTTATTGTAGACTGATTATCATTAAATATAATTATATTATTAATTTGACTTGATATTAAACATTCATTGAGAAAAGTTTTAATGAACATTGCCTCTTTACAAGCATCTGAGACTGACATATACTCCGCCTCGGTACTAGATAAAGCGACAGTCCGCTGTTTTCTACTTTCCCAACAAGTAATAGATTCCCCAATTTTGAAAACATAGCCTGTATACGACCTACGATCTATATGATTTGATCCCCAGTCTGCATCCGCAAATCCCGTCACAGTCAAACCAGTTTTTCCATAAGTAATACAGTAATCTTTGTACCCTTAAGATAGCGTAATACGCGTTTAGCTGCTCTCCAGTGTATCTCAGAAAAACAGTTATTAAATTGACTTAATACACTTACTGCGTGACAAATATCGGGACGCGAACATACAGCTATATACATAAGACAGCCAATTAACTCACGATACTCCAAGTTGTCATCCTTCTTTTCTGACTTAAGTAGTTTCTCACATTGCATTGGAGTTTTCGCTGGCTTACAGTTCTGCATATTAAATTTTTCTAAAATCTTTTCTATATACGCACTTTGATTTAATGTAATCGTGCCATTCACTTTCTTTATTCTTAATCCTAATACTTTTTCTACTGGACCAAGATCTTTCATGACGAATTCTTTCATTATCATACTTTTAGTTTTATTTTTCTCTTCTTTACAGTTACTCATAAGTATCACATCATCTACATATAGAGCAATTATCACCAGCTTATCATCATTTTTCTTTACATAAACATATGGCTCGGAAAATAATCTCTTGAACTTTAATTTATTTACTAGAACATTGTTTATTTTCTCATTCCATGATTTCGGTGCTTGCTTTAATCCATATACAGCCTTTCGTAGACGATATACTTTATTTTCACCTTTACCTTCATCAAAACCTTCAGGTATTTCCATGTATATAGTTTCTTTCAAATCACCATTTAAAAATGCAGTTTTTACATCCATGTGCTCAATATCCATATCGTATTCTGCAGATAGAGCTAACAGCATTCTTAATGTTTCATATCTCACGACTGGTGAATATGTTTCAAAGTAGTCTACTCCGTACTTCTGTGTAAACCCTTTTGCAACTAATCGTGCTTTATACTGTATTATCTCTCCATTCAAACCACTTTTCTTCTTGAAAATCCACTTAGTTTTTATTGGTTTCACTCCTTTCGGTAAGTCAGTTACAGTAAAGCATTGGTTGTCAATAAAGGATTGATACTCATCATTCATTGCGACACGCCATTGCTCTGCTTCAGAACTACTTAATGCTTCCTTAACAGTTTTAGGCTCAACCGCTTCATAGGATTCTCCAAGTAAAAATGCAGAGAGAAATGAGTTGTCAGCTTGACCAGCTCTAGAATCATCAGATTCAAAGGACATATCAGGTACATAGGTTTCATCTAATGAACGGTCTTCGACGGATTCACTAGTTGAAGGTTCACTAGTTTCATTACTTTCAGAAGTATCAGAAATTTGCTCTACATTGTTATCATTATTCGAAATATCAAAGGATACTGATGGAGAAACAGGATTTATGTTCAAATTTGATGAAGTTACATTTAAATCCTTGAGAAACTTATTTTCTAAAAATGTTACATTTCTAGAAACAGTCAGCTTTTGACATATAGGATCCACAAGCCTATACCCCTTAGTGTTTTCACAATAGCCAACAAAAATGTACTTTTTGCATTTCGGATCAAGTTTCTTTCTATTATTTTGTACTGAATAAGCTACACATCCAAAGACTCTTAAGTTAGACAGATTTACCTTTTGTCCAGAGTAACGTTCTTCTGGAGTAAAACCTCTGACGGCCTTTGTAGGAGAACGATTTTTAACATACACAGCAGTACATACTGCTTCAGCCCAGAATTTTTGTTCAAGACCGGCTTCGAGTAACATACAGCGCACCGCCTCCATAATAGTTCGGTTCGCGCGTTCTGCGACTCCATTCTGCTGTGGACAGTAAGGGACTGTAGTTTGGTGTTTAATACCACACTCACTCAAATATCGTTTAAATCGAGTATTCATGTACTCGCCTCCATTATCGCTTCTCAATATTTTAATCTTTTTATTTGTTTCATTTTCTACCTGAGCTTTAAATTTCATAAAACACTCAAAAACTTTGTCTTTAGAATCAATACAAAAACAAAAAGTTTTTCTAGAAAAGTCATCAATAAAAGTTAATAAATATTTTGCACCACCAAAAGAGTTCACCTGCATAGGACCACATAGATCCGTGTGTACTAAACCCAACACAACATTAGCTCGTGTAAACGATTTCTTAGGGAAAGGTAGTTTAGTAGCCTTACCTTCTATACAGGAGATGCATTGTTCATATGACGATACATTATAGTCAATGCCAGTTGCCATACCATTCTTGAGTAAACTCATGCTGCGACTATTTAAATGTCCCAAACGTCGATGCCAGATACCTTGACTTGCTTGGTTTACGTGAGATTGAACTTCATTTTTAATATTTGAAGATTTACTCACAGACATGACTGTACTTTTTACGCGATCAACGGAATTTACAAATGCAGACCCAGTTTGTAATTTATATAAACCAGAATTATCCCGCTTTGCAATCGCTGCTAATATATTATTTTTATATATTTTACATAAATCAAATTCAAAAATTACACGATATTCTCGCTGTGTCAAAACATTGACAGACATTAAATTACATGACAAGTTAGGAATATAAAACACATCACATAGAGTTTTTATACCATCCTTAACTAAAATATCTGTATCACCTCGACCGACACTATTTATTTTATCTCCGTTCGCTACTGTCACATATAAACTATTGTCCTCGACGTAATTTTTCAAAATTTGCCGATTGTTGCACATGTGGCAAGAAGCACCAGAATCGACATACCAACCCTCAAACTTCACATCTGCTGATAGGACCGACAGCATTATTGCACTCTTGGCTGCACCAGAGCTGCTGCTCGACTTTGGTTGCTTATCTTTACCTGATATTTTCTTACGGCAGTTCTTGGCATAGTGACCAACCTTCTTACATTTGTAGCATATAGGACGTTTTGAAATTGCCAGAACTTTCTCCTCAGGGCACTCGGAGCTTGTTGTACCATCTCGTCTCTGTGATTCTTGTAGCAATTTATTTTTAACGAGATCACTAGATAGATTTAAGTTTGCATTTTCTAGTGTCATTATGAGTGGGTCGAAATCCTTCGGGAGTCCACTAAGCATTATGACTGCGACAAAATCATCATCGAGAGGAGCATTCATGTCTTGGAGTTGTTGAGCGATATCCATAATTTTTGTGAGATATCCGTCCATATCCTGAAATTGTTCAAGTTTCAAAGAAAATAATATTCTAAGAAGACCTAACCTTCTACAGAGACCCTTGTCTTCAAATGCACGTTGCAGATTTCTCCACGCTTCAAATGCTGTTTCACAGTTTCTAACATTTGAATAGACGCTAGGAAGTACGCTTAAGCATATCTTCGCTAATGCTTTTTCTTGCTTTTTCCTATCCATGCATTCGGGTTCTCCATTTTTAGTAGCAACAACGCATTCGTACAAATCTTCATGTATTAGTGTCATTTTCATCTGGAATTTCCAATTGCCGTAATTTGCCATTCCCGACAATTTATCCATAGTTAACGATGAAGAAGTCATTTTGAAGAGTATTTGTGTGTATGAATCGTAATTGTTACCGCTCTGCTACCATATTAGAGAAACAAGATATGCAGTGTAAAACATAAAATTGTATTCTGTTTAAACAACCGTTACTAAGTAACTGACATTTATTTCTTTTTCGGTATATTAGATTATAAACCTCAATATCCCGTCATCCACTTCGTATCGCTGCGTCCGATACCCCATTTAGGTGGCAAGGATTTCGCATTTTTTCAAGCAGTTGTTTGTATGGAAATACTATGGAGGACAAGTCTTGCTATCGTCAAAAAATGTTAATAGCACTGTAAAATTTTCTCTGGAGTTTCCTTGTTCCACTGCTTAAATATTTCTATCTACTTTAGCACCTGGAATCTTGTCTCGTCAGCATTAAATACACGTTTTGGACCCTGAATTACGGAGTTATTGAAGTCGCTGGCGGAAGACCCAAAAAATAATAATTTTATGAGTAAGTAAAGTTTAATTCCAAAATTAATTATTACAATAATGGGTGTCTTCAGATCAACGTGCGATCTGTAAGTGCCGTTATACAAAATCAAAAATAAAGGAAATGAGTTCTTTTGCTGCGGGAATTAGAATACTGACTCGACGCAGGTGTCTTTCTTGGTAGCGCATCTTCTTGCGTCATGTTTGGTGGTCCGATCCGATCGCCGTTGTAATGTATGAGGATGTGTCGCAATACTTCGTAGGTATCTACTATAACATACGTCTAACAGGATTTCGCTAGTCAAATAGTTTTTCCTTCACGAAACTATTTTTATGTCCGTTTCAGACACGCAGGCACTGGCTTTAGTAACTCATTCACTGGTTTCTTGTGCAAAACTGGGGTGACGTTTTAAAAAAGATTTGAGCCTTAAAGGGACCAGGCCTATTGTTACCAAAAGGAGTAATGCGTGGATTTTTAGTCAAAAACTTTTGAACTATATCCAATACATCATTGAACTTAGGAAACCCTTTACGTGTTATTCATATTAATCTACCACACTGCTATAGTATTGTAGTTTCTTCCTCATTCGTTAGATACGGTGTTGGCCCAGATTGAGATTCTATAATAGGAGTTTTAAATTTAAACTGTAAAGTTCCTCTGGGTATATTATATTTGTTGGCGACTGTCCTTAAAGACATTGTTTTAATATTTATTATTTCTAAGGCTTCGTCAAGGGCCTCCTTCGTGTATTCGGGTATCATCGGCTTTTTTTCTTGTGTACCTGATATAAAGAAGTAAATATATTTTTAGCTATTTTATCCAAAATAAATAAAAAAGACATTGTAGTAATTGGCATACATTTTCTATATGGTACCTTTGTGAACGATACAGTTATTGGTCTCTAGGCTATTGACTGAATTTTTAGAAAATAAGAAATTTAATAGCAGCCTCAAGCTTTTGTGACGATACGGAAAATGTGTAATGGGCGGGTCTTCGGAGAAAACAAGATGCGTACAGTAGCAAATATGTAGTTTATAGCGTACGGAGTAGTCGAGCACAGCTAGGTAGCGACTCGTTCATAGTTAGGGAGCAACTAACTATGCCGGGGAGAGGGCACACATATATTCGTGATTATTCCAATAGTCATTAGATAAGTGTCCAGGATTAAAAACAACACATTATTTAATTGTTTGTAAATATTCGATATTATATGAGAAAGTTAAACTTATGATACTCTAATGTGGTTACTTGTCTAATGACCTATTTACTATATTTATCGTTCCTTGGTATATTCTATTACAGATGCTTGGTATATTAAGTGCTTTAAAGCTATTTCAGAAAGAACCGGCGTGAAATGTCGACAAGTCACCCAAAATTTTATTGGATCTGATTTCCTTAATGGTTGATTCAAATACTGCTTAAGGTCATTGGGAATAGAGCCAGCGTTTGGAACCTCTGGCGCAGCTACGCTAACATTTAAGTTTCTCATGTCTGAACCAGATAGAAGACTCGGTATGTTCTGATGCTATTTGTATTTGTACAGCTCTTGTTTCTGGAGAACGTTACCCTCTACGCCTATTGCTTTTACGATGTTCTGCTAAATTTAGAAATTGCGTGTGGCACACGCAATTTTCGGCAATTGGAGGAGTGAAAGAATGAAGAAAGTGAAATTAGAAAAAAGAATGGTAGCAACAGAAAGAAAGATTTTTTTCTAATGGTGCTTATCTATATAATATATATTATAGTTTATCTTTTACTTTTAAGTAGAGCCTGTTTTATAGTTATACCTAAAGTGGTCGATGGTGTCGCTTGATCTGTTACTTGACGAATTAAATATTTATTTATATTTTTATGGTAGGAATCTCCTTTTTGGTAGAATAAAATTCATGGACTTTTCGTCTGATAACTCCCTTATCAAACATGAACAAATACATTTTTTCGTATTCTCTGCTTATGTAATGTTCGGAATGTGGTAAGAGGCCCTTTCAATAACGTACAGCTTTTCACGGTAAAATGATATACAAGGTGGCCAGAAAGGGTATCGGGTATAATATCATTTTTGCTATCATAAAATAAGTGCTTTCTTATACTCATCTCAGCAAATGACTATAGGTACTGTGGGGTACACAATTAAAAGATCTTCGATTTTCAAAATATGTGGACTGTATTTCAATTTGTTTCTTATTCTATGGGTCGGCCGGCCGGAGTGGGGTTTTCTTGGTCGTTGCGCCGGCGGTGGTTCTTCGTCGGTGGCGTATGCGTAAGAGAGCGCGATCGAGAACCAAGATGCCTTTTACGGGCGCCCGAGCGCGTCCTTCCCCACCCCCGCCGAGCTGTGCGCGTCGGCCGTCCCACCCTCCCGACAATTCCTGCACATGTCGGTGACCGACGGGCCGGAACAGCGAATACGCACACATTTAAAATTAAATACAATAGTAACAATACAAAAAACTACAAAAAACCACGTGCGACTAAATGCCACATGTTCAGGCTACACTAAAGCTGTGATCCCTAAGAATTTACACAATGGGCGGACATAGAATTCACAGTATCTATGCCGCTACAAAGTATATGGTACAAACAATAGTCTAACCTAAACAATAGTCAAAACACTGGAAAAATACAAATTTATACACAAATTTATTTACATATTTTCGATGCCGACTCGTGGTCCGCAACAGCCTCCCCCCGGCGCAGATCTTCGCAGCCCTTATCCCTAGGGAGGACCACCAGCCTTCGGGTCGGCCTTCGAAAAATTCCCTCGCGTCTGTCCGTCCGTCCGCGTTCACCGCAACGCCACTTGACCCATTTCCCCGCTTAATTTTCCCGGCCCAGCTTCCATGCCCGTCGCCTGCATTCGTCTGCGAGCAGCAGCACCTGTGCCGGGGTCCTCCTCACTCGGTCATATGAGGAGAACCGCGTTCTGTCCATTACGGGCTTTGCCTTCGCCCGGGCACGGGCTACCGTCTCTGCAGGGACGGGCTTGCTTTCCTTGGGTCGTTCTTTCTCTGGAGCGTATACAAGCGCCGGCCCGACGGATCTGTCGGCGGCGGTCCGTATTGTATATCTCGCGCGGGTCGCGTCGTTAGTTACGTCGTGGGCGGTCGGTACCCAGCGCCACTGTGTTGGTTCTGTATGTTCGGCGCTTTCTGCCATCCGGCGGGCCGCGTGTGGATTGTATCGAGCGGTGTCGTTCCTAGTCCAATGTAGCGTCTTCTTCGAGACCGTCCATAGGAAGACTTCAGCCGCGCGACGACGTCCTTTCAGTACGTCAGCGGCCAGTCGGGGTCCTACCAGGCTCGCCTGAAGCTCCATCCGGGGTATACTCTGCGCCTTCATGGGCGCTACCCTCGCTTTGGCTGCTACCAGGACGACGTTAACGCTACGATCCTCGCGTTCCGTCCTCCAATACGCGGCTGTGGCATATGCCTGTTCGCTTGCGTCCGTTAATACGTGCAGTTGCGACCGTTGGCTGTCGTTCGTGCCATACCATCGCGGCAATCTCAGTTCCTCTATATAGGCTAAGTCATCTCTCCATTCCTGGAACATCCGCGCTTCCTCGGTGGGCAGAGAGTCATCCCATTCGACCTTCTGCACCCACAGCGCCTGCAAGATGATTTTTGCCGTGATGATGTAAGGGCTCAGCAGCCCGAGCGGGTCGAACAATGACATCACCGCTCCTACGGCTTCCCTTTTCGTCGGTATCCGCGTGCCGTGCTTCACTTCTCGTGGGACGTGTGGCATGCCGGTGTTGAACGCCAGCTGGTCTTCGGCTGACATCCACAATAACCCCAATGTCTTTCCGTATGGATGTGCGTTGGCTCCCAGTTCCTTCGGCGTCCTCGCTCGCTGGTCCTCACTCACATTCTCTAGCAGGCTCGGTCGGTTTGTATTCCAACCCGCCAGCGTGAATCCTATCCCGCCATGAACCTCTACTACCTCTCGTATGGCGCGGGCTGCTTCCTCTTCGGAGTCAAAGCTATCGACCCAGTCGTCCATGTAGTGGTTCCTTGTTATGGCGGTGTACGCTGACGGGTGCGACTCTCGGTGCTCTGCCGCGTTCCTGTCTCGAACGCTGTGTGCGATGAACGGTGAGCTCCTCGCCCCGAAAATCATTGAGGTCATTACGTATTTCTGCGGCGGGTTAATCCTGTCATCTCCTCGCCACAGAAACTGTTGTGCTGCTCTATCTTCTTCCCGTATCTTAATCGCGTACGTCTCTACTTCGCGTCCCGTCTTGCCTTTCACGATGATGGGACACACCTTTAACAACACTTGGCTGTTCTCTGGCAAGCGTGCTGCGGCTGTAATCGCGGTGTCCTCTTGCCGCTTCGGCGGCTCTTCTGGGGGTGCAGCAGGGCGTGGTGTGGCTTACGACACTCTCTCACACCACATTTGCGTGCCTTACACTTGAATGCGTGCTGTTCATGCATTATCTTATTTGTTTTCGCCCACTCCCATCTGTCCGATAACGACATGTCGTTCAGCTTCTTACACTCGGCGTTACGTGTGCGGCGCCGCAACAGAGACATTCGGTACTCTGTTCGCTCTTTTCTACGGCGGCGTATACGGCCGCGCCACGATCCGTCATCTGTCGCCGAGGTGCCGACATCGTTGCTTTCGGTATGGGTTGCCTAGTGGGTTGCTTCGGGGGCTGCTTCGTGGGTTCGTTCGTCTCGTTGGTGATGCTATTCGCAGATGTCGGTGTCATGAATCGGCTTCGCAAAAGATTCTGTTCATTAAAAACTCTGCCATCTTGATGATCGTAGGTCTAATGTCCTCCTTGTTTTTTTAGCGTAGTGACACCAGTGGACCTGTAAGTGAGGGGTCAGCTTCTCTGACACTTCACTCTCAAGCGCGGGATTATGTTTGTCGATATCCGCGACGATGGTGGTGATGTTCTGTAGTTTAATGGCGAAGTCAATCACCTCTGTTGTCGATGTTCCTATCAATATTTCCGGCCGTACCGCTGCTCCAACGTCCTCATGATCTGCGACGGTTCTGTAGCGGATACGAGTAACGCTGCGACTGTCTCTCTCGCTTTTCCACGTAAGCAGGCCCTCAGCCTGGCCAGGTTCTCCGCTGGTGTGATCCTGTACGTCTTTGTAGACTGGTCTACGGCCGCCTTAAACGCTAGCCATTCACTTGCTTCGCCGCTGAAGGTCGGGAGATCTTGGGCTTGCCTCGGCGCTATCCGCTCGTTCGTCCACAGCTCTTTCAATAGCTTTGGCCAGCCGGGTGAATCCTTCTTGATCCCGGCTTCAGGAGCGGGGGACCTCCGTCTTTGCTTCGGCGTCCTCGGCGGTGAAGCTTGCCTTTCTGTTGGCTCTTTCTGCGTAGGCGGTGGGGAATTAATTCTCTGCTCCCCCCGTACTTCGGTACGTTGAAACCAATCCGTTATACGTTGCAGGCCGGCACCTTCCTCGGAGCACACGCTATCTCTATCAGTCTCTTCATGTACCGCGGCGACATCGGCTGCCAACTTCTTTCTAATTAAATATGTAATTTCGCCATCTGTAGCGCTGCCTCGTACTCCAGCCTCTTTAATTTAGCTATACCGCTAGCGGTAGAGCGGCGCGATCGCACCGACGCGGCCCGGGCCGGACGTACATCTGTCGTCGGCGGCTGCGACGGTGGCGCCGGTGCGGAGTCCGAGGTAAACGCGGCGCGGGCGGCTTGTGCCTGTGGCGCGCTCGACGGCGCGGCGGACGCGGACATCTGCGTGGTTTCTGAAGGGGACGCTTCTGTCTGTTCATTTTCCCGCGTGGTCTTTTTCTCTGCTCCCGGGGCTTGGCTTCTCGTAGTCGGCATCGTGTTCTGGCACTTGCAAGCCCCTAACCTACCGGTCCCTACCTACCTAACCGTCCCTAACAATCCCTCAGGATAACACCCGAGGGGATGGACTATGGGGATAGGAGGGTAGGAATTACCCCGCAGTGGTGCGTATGTACAGACGGGGCGCTCAGGGCCGGTTCGGACTTTCCGACCCCTTTGGCAGTGCCTACAGTCCGGCCCCCTCTATACGATACACACGTACAGGCGTAATAGTGCTATTCGGTTGCGCCACGGTAACAAGCAACAACCGGCAGTGACACACCACCCACTGCACCGCTCAATGGCGTTAACCCACACTCCGACCGTTTGACACCGTTAGGTTAAGAGATTGAGCCGCGGACACACCGCTTAGACGTTATCTATCCTATATGGCGTAGACGTTATTTATCCTATCCTCGCTGCACCCTCAAGTTTTCACCTTACGACGGCAGCTAAATTCGGTAAGCTGCTAGCGTCGCACCGTTGGGTGATCTTCCTCGGCGAGGTACGTCGCACCGTTGGGTGATCTTCCTCGGCGAGGAACGTCGCACCGTTGGGTGATCTTCCGCGGCGATTCGTCGCAGATCTTCCACGGCGATTCGTCGCACCGTTGGGTGATCTTCAGTCTTGATATGCGGCTGCGATGGACCACAAAATTGTGGGGTACACAATTAAAAGATCTTCGATTTTCAAAATATGTGGACTGTATTTCAATTTGTTTCTTATTCTATGGGTCGGCCGGCCGGAGTGGGGTTTTCTTGGTCGTTGCGCCGGCGGTGGTTCTTCGTCGGTGGCGTATGCGTAAGAGAGCGCGATCGAGCATTTTTTTTACGGGCGCCGAGCGCGTCCTTCCCCACCCCCGCCGAGCTGTGCGCGTCGGCCGTCCCACCCTCCCGACAATGCACATGTCGGTGACCGACGGGCCGGAACAGCGAATACGCACACATTTAAAATTAAATACAATAGTAACAATACAAAAAACTACAAAAAACCACGTGCGACTAAATGCCACATGTTCAGGCTACACTAAAGCTGTGATCCCTAAGAATTTACACAATGGGCGGACATAGAATTCACAGTATCTATGCCGCTACAAAGGGTATATGGTACAAACAATAGTCTAACCTAAACAATAGTCAAAACACTGGAAAAATACAAATTTATACACAAATTTATTTACATATTTTCGATGCCGACTCGTGGTCCGCAACAGGTACACAGAAATTTTCATGAATTGTTTGTTTTTTTTTACTAACTTCTTCAAAGATTCTAATATATGTTTGTTTAGGCCTGGTTTTAAGGGTACTTTATTTAATAGTTTTCAAGTTTGGCAGACTAAAACTAACATTTATCTCAATATGCTATAGGCTATAGCAGGCTGGTAATTTTTTGTAAATAGCTAATGCCATTATCTTTTGTTCAATTGAAGAACGTCGTTCTTTTGATCGTTTTGGACAACTTTTTAATTGGCTTTGTAATAATGTCAAAAAAGAATTAGAGATATTTAAATTACTAATCTTTCTTTTGAAATTCTCGTCTTCTGATATTTTTTTATTATACAAGGTGTCCAGAAAGGGTATCGGGTATTTGTAAGTTCAATAAAACAAAAATTATTTGTATGCAATAAAAAAGTTTATTATTTATTATTAGCATATGGATTGTAGATTTATTTGGAAAAGATAATGTTATCCAAATGATGACCGTTACGTTGCTGGCACTCTTCTAAATGGGACCGAAGATTAGCGATAACACGTTGACACATAGCTATCGATATTGCTGCCATTTCTGAAATGATGGATTGCTTCAACTGGGTTAGATTCATCGGATTATTTTTATAAACCTTACTTTTAAGGTATCCCCATGCAAAATAGTCAAGCGGACTAAGGTCGGGGCTTCTAGGAGGCCAGTTGATGTTACCCCTTCTCGAAATGACTTTATTGGGGAATAGTTCATTAACAATTTCCATTGAGTCATTTGAGGTTTGGCAAGTGGCCCCATCTTGCTGGAACCACGTTCTTGAATTAAAACCGGAAAACTGCAACTCTGGGACCAAAAAATTTCGCAACATATGGCAATAACGGTCACTATTCACATTAATTGCTCGGCCTCGTCGACCTTCATGAAAATAAGGACCAATTATTCCTTTAGCAGACATAGCGGCCCAAACAACGACCTTTGGGCTATACAGAGGTCGTTCATGCTTTTGTCTAGGATTCTCCACTGCCCAGTAACGACAATTCTGCTTATTAACATGACCATTCAGGTGAAAATTTGCTTCGTCACTGAACAGTATATTGTTAAAGTTGTTAAATCACTGCAGCATTTCGTTCGCAAAATTCAGTCGATTAACATAGTCCGTATCCTTCAATTCTTGAACCAATTGAATTTTATAGGCATTTAAATGTAAGTCTTTCTTTAAAATCGAATATAAAGACGTTTTTTTGATGTTCAACGCTTGGCTTCGCTTTCGGATTGATAAAGACGGATTTTGACGAACCGACGTCTCAACTTCTTCAATTGTTTCTTTATCGCGAACTGAACGAGGACGACCAGAGTTTTGAATTTTAACTGTCGCACCTGTATTCTCGAACATCCTGATCATTTTCTAATGCTATCGTCACTTAGCGCGTGGCGTGTACGATATTCCGCACGATACATACGTTGAGCAGTCACTATTGAAGCACCATTATGATAATACGCAAAATGCGCGATGCGTCCCCGAGTACTGTTCCATCGTGACTAAAACTCCACAAAATGGCGCACGCGACGAACCCCTCCCCGCTCCCTTTAGAAGCCCCGTTTCGAATATGGCGCGAAAACAAATACCCGATACCCTTTCTGGACACCCTGTATTATTATTTTTCACTGTTATAATAGTATAACATGATACAGAGTGACTACACTATTATGAACAGTGAACACTCAGTACTGGAGACAGGGTCATGAACGAATCAAGACCAACTTAAGAATATCCTCCGTGATTACAATGAGACTTTTTTATACAAACGAAGGGGATGATTAAATATCGTTAAACTATTAGGGGTGGGGTGCGTTATCAGTACTCGTTATGTTAAAATTCAAAACAGTGACATTTGGAAGAATAAACAATAACAATGTTCATTTTTTCGTAGTCTCTGCTTGCTTGATGTACGAATTTTGATACCAGCTTCTTCTGCTGGTTGGCCCTCTTTAACAATTTTTAGCCCTTGAATTACACCTGTAACAAATGTTTTGTGAATAAACATATGTGGTAAAAATAAATTCATTCATTCGGCCTGTAGGTTGCTACACCCGTCTTGTACAATAATGTTTTACCTTATTATGTAAAAAAATGTTCAATCCTCATGTTTGTCTCCATCCCTATTATCATTTTGGGTAATTTATATAGTATAAACTGACAACACTAACCTATTGCAGCCGAAACCCTTCTGTATATTTGATTAAACGGAATGGTAGGAGCCTGCAACCAAAATTCTTACAAAAATTATTTCGCCTTTAGAATAATACTCCGGGCATCAGGATGGATATAGAGTACATTTTACGCATGGTGCTGCCAAGTGATATGGACCCAATTGATTTACCCACAAATATGAGGTATTGTCAAACCAAAGCTGTAATTTAAAGCATTAAATTTATTTAACAACACATAAGTCATCCACCCTGGAGATATGAGAAGTATTTTCATAGTACCTATATATAGGTATAGGTTTTTTCCAAAAATCAAGGGCTTCATTCGTCAAATAAAGAGAGACTATAAAACAGAATATATTTATTGTTTTAGTTTGACAAAAGAAACACTTGAGAATTCCTATTGTCCTTTTTACAATATTAATTTGTATATATTGCGAATATTTTCGCCTTTATTACATAATGATTTAGTCGCATAATGAATACGTACATTTAGGTATTTTTTACATATAGCTAATCAAAAGCGGATAATAATTATCTAAAATTGACCGATCTGCAAATGCATGATCTCCGGAGAATTAATTTAGACAATTTTGTAATCTCTCCAAGCCACTACAGTCACATCAATGCCATTGCAGTTAGCGACCTGTTCAATAGAGGTACCGCGTGGTTCCATTTTACAAAAAATCATCTGGCAATTTGCAATTCTATTTTTTCTTATAGTTCCTAAAGCCAAAATGCCGCGTCTGGACAAATATTCGATAAACGGGATCGATATGTAATAATTATCGAAAAACAGTCGGTAGTTCTGATTGGTAGGCACGTCGCAGGCAAGACGAACTACCACATTAGGTGATGCTAGTAACTGGGGCTCGCTGGCTGAGCATTTGTTTTCCACTGTAAACTTCAAATTTATACCCATATCCCGATACATCACATAGAATAAAAAGTTTGAAACCTCATTTATGGGGTTTGTCAGGTAAATATTGTTTCAGCGCACTTCGAGCCTTCGTTGAACACATTTGTTCATCCACACATAAATTGCAAGCATTGCAGGTGTACACCGAGTGAACGCCTATAAAATACGTGTGACCTTTCAAAAGCCCGCACCAGCCAATATTTTTTTTAAAATAGATAATTTTTTAAACAAATATAAATTCAAGGCTTTTGTACCAGCATGTACAGGGTGTCCGGTGGCAGAATTAGGATTTAAAATGTATATAACAAAAAAACTACGAAAGATATACATTTATATTTTTAATCATTATAAAGAAGACAAATGCGGGTTTTATATCTTAAAGATTATGTCGTCTAAATGTTGACCGTGACGTCGGACACATTCTTGGAATCTGGCTTCAGTATTTCTTGCCACTCGCTGGAGAAGTGCCGCCGAGATGCCATGAACTTCGCGAACGATATTTTCTTTTAATGCTGAGATAGTCGCCGGGCTTGTTTCATAGACTTTACTTTTGAGATACCCCCACAGAAAAAAATCCATTGGTGTAAGATCCGGGGATCTGGGTGGCCAGAGGATGTCACCGAAACGGCTTATCAGTTTGTTAGGGAAGAAATCACGAAGTAGCGCTATGGTATCCCTAGCAGTGTGAGGCGTGGCGCCATCTTGCTGAAACCATGTCTGCGAAGTGAAGAAAGGATGTTCTCTCAATTTTGGAACAAAATAATCATTAAGCATTCGCCTATAAGCAACACCGTCTACAGATATTGCTTGCTCTTGATGATTTTCAAAAAAATACGGCTCAATTATCCCCCTGCTTGATAATGCACACCAAACCGTCACTTTGGGACTGTGAAGTGGCTGTTGATGTTTTAAGCGGGGATTTTGTCGTTTAGGGGACCAATAACGACAATTCTGCTTATTTACACTTCCATTTAAATGAAAATGGGCTTCATCACTCCAAACAATAGTGTTCACCGTGCGAAATCGCTCCAACATTGTCTCACAGAAGTTTTTACGCATATTGTAATCATTAGGCTTAAGCGCTTGCACAATTTGAATTTTAAATGGGTGAAATTTAAGATCCTTCTTCAATATCTCGTGCACTATAGTTTTTGGAAGCCCCAAGGCAGCCGCTCTCTTGCGAACTGACTGACGCGGATTATCCCGCAAACTGGACGCGACGAGTTCAATGTTTTCATTTGTTCTCGACGTCCGGCTGGGCCCCGGTCGTGAGTTGTTTTCTGCTGAACTTGTTGCCCGGAACCTTCGCACCTATAATCGAATCAAATCTTCACTTGGGGCGTCTAGTAACCGTCGAATATTGTACCGTGAACAAAATCTTCGACGAGCAATTGCACATGAATCATTGGCTTTGAAATACGCTTCGATTGCGAAAGCACGTTGTTCACCTGTCCACTGCGACATCGCGACTAAATAACCCGCACGGATGACGAAGCCAACGCGGCCCCCTCCCCGCTCCTCCGCTCAACGGTTACGGAGATATTCGAAATTCAAATCCTAATTCTGCCACCGGACACCCTGTATTACAGAAAAAACTCTTATCAGATACGAATCGACATGTCCAACAAGGAAATTTATAAAAGTAACAATTGCGATACCGAAGTGATCCATCAAACGGTTTATGAAAAAAGTAGAAGGAAAACCATCTCCATTGGGCATTGTAGCCGTCACATTTGCAGCTACCACTTTACCACAATATGTCTACATACAATTATTTAGATATCCTGTACATACTTATATTCCACCATTAGTCCAGTGCTACAAATGTCTGAAGTTCAACCATTCAGCTAAAGTATGCCGTAGCTCACAGATGTGGTCATCATGTGCTGGTCATCACTCATACAAATAATGTGATGTAGAAGAAATAGTTTGTATCCATTGTGGTGACAACCACAATAGAGTATGGATGGATAGATGGTTGAATGTTTGTAAGAAAATTTCAAATATAACATCGTAACTACTACTTTTTATGAATTAATTTAGAATATATGTATTGCATTAGAAACATCCATAGGCAAATTAAACATACTATGTGTGTATTGTCTTCCTAATGGAAGATTTGATACAAACAAATTTAAAAAAGTGCTACTTAATACTCCCAAGCCATGTCTCATTATGGGTGATTTTAATGCGCATTATATTTTGTTTGGTTGCCATACAATCAACAGTAGAGGTACATATACAATCTCATAGATGAACTTGACTTAAGGTAAAAGTATCAGTAGATGACCACTTAAGGAGACAGAATATTCTTTTTAAATGTTTGACTTTAATTATCATACGAATTCAGTAAGTTTCTTTCTTCTGTTTTTGGAAACCCTGTGAAAAGTGTTTTAACATATGAACAAGTATTTCACCACGTATATGGTCGAATAAAATTAAAAAAAAAAAAAAAATATTCTAATATTAGAAATTTAGTAGTTGACCATCTAAAAACTAGAAGATGACCATATTTTGCATCAGTAGGTGACCACTCAGATGCTACAATTTTAATTGGGTATAAAAAGCAAAATAAGATGAAAAGAAAACGTTTTATTTGAAATATAATAATAATTAGGCCTTTTTAAGCCTATAATTTAAATAAAAACAAGGTTTTAAAAGCTCCAACAGATGGTTATAAAACAAAAGGACACTGTCAAACACAAAGCGTAAATGTCAAACTTTTTGCCAAATTTATCATATCAAGGAATGTATCTCTGGAACATCAAATACATTTCTCGTAGAACTGGTCTTCTTGGGAGCCTCTATATGAGCAACTACTGCATCCCAGGGATAGTCGAGCACATCTTTATGTTCGGGCCATTTCCACAAACGACCATTTGATTTCATAGATGAGATTGTTGCTGTTTTCGTAGCTTTAAGTACTTTTCCAGGATAAAAGTTACTGTCGTACTTAAATATGACAAATTCTCCATCTACTTTTTGCGGGGGTTTTAATCCCACAATTGGTGATTCTCTTACAATCTCATTTTCTGACTCAATCACACTTTCTCCTGAAGAGACCACAGCATCCGAGTCTGAACTGGAGGGAGAGAATCGCAGGTTTTACCCGCTTTATTTTGGTTGATTCTAATTTTGTGAGAGTCTTGATTCTCTTTAATGACTCTTTTTTTTTCTTTCTTTCTAAGCTTTTCAGCAGCCTTTTCTACTTTTATTCGTTCAAGATCTTCTTTTTGCTTTAATTTCTTCTGTAGATATTCCTGATAACTTTTTCCTGAAACAATTGTGGGTAATCTTTCCTTGGGACGTGATTTAGGCGTTTCCTTTTTAATATGATGTTGGCCAAGAAATGTTTTTTAAAGGGACTGGGAACATTATCCGGTACAGCGACAGAAATAGTGCTAATAACACTATTGATACCGGAATTCAATTCAAATGTCAGTAGGAGCAATGATGTCCGATTGATCTATAGTGGTTTTAAGTGCACCTTCAACAACGCTAATTGTTGGTGATCCTGGGATTGTGACTAACATGTTGTCATCAAAAGTATTAGGTAACGCAGTTGCTGTTGTTTCCATTGTGGTTTCCAAAACACCATTATTATTATTAGATGCTGACGCATCGATGGTGATGCCTGATGTGTCAAATCCTTCAAAATTCAGATCACATAATTGGGCCTCTTCTACAGAAACACCTAACGATTCAGCCCCTGCTAATGTAGAATCAATAATTTGGTTTAATTGTTGTAGTCTTTTCAGTTCATCTTTTGTTTTTTTCCACAAATTGAACAGCGATAAATCAGCCAAATCACCTGACCATTCATCCAGAGTTGCATCAAATGCTACTAATTTTTCTGGACTGATAGATTCGCTTAAAAAATTTAAGCCCCCTTTCAGATAATGAATTTGTTCGCTTATGTCCTGCTTTTCGCTAACACTCTCAAGTGGGACTTTTACCTCCAATGGGTTCCACGGAAATAAGCCACATTTCTTAAATCCATTTGCCAAAATTGATTTACTTATGGTATTGCCCATTACCTCGTGTAATAACTTGGCAAAATCTTTTTTCTTAAGCATATGAGGCTCGTCATTTTTTATTTTATCAATTCTCCAATTTTGTACATGCCTCCTCCAGGCTTCTTTTAGTGGCTTAAATACTGCCACATCCATTGGCTGAATTAAATGGGTTGCATTAGGGTAGAGTGCTACTAACACGATTCCTTTTTCTTCACAAAACTGGCTAGTTTGAAGTGATAAATGAGATATGTGTCCATCAACAAAGAGAATAACCGGTAAAGTTATTTCATTTTTAATCAGCCAAGGATAAAATATATCAGCCACAAATTCAAAGAATGCTTCACACGTCATCCATCCTGAGTCGGTTTTTCCTATGCCCCAGTCTGAAGGAAAGTTATCTGCAATTTCTTGAGGTATCCGCTTATAGCTGAACAATATCGTGGTAGGGGCTAGGGAACCGTTTGCATTTCCGGTTACCAACACAGTTAAACATTCCTTGTCATCAGCATTTACCTGCTGGTAAACATTTTTTTCACCTTTCCTAGCAAGCACTTTAGGTCCTTTTGGTGCTAAAAAAAATGCTGTCTCATCGCAATTAAAAATGCGCGATGCATCATTCAATATATCAGCATGGCCACTATCTTCCAACTCCTTATACACACGTTTGTACCATTCTGATAGGTGATCACCTGTTACCCTGGCTCTCGATGCTGTCAAATTTTGTGATATCCTCTTGGAAATTGTCGGATTTCTCCGAATAAATGCCTTTACCCATGTTCTACCTGGTCTTCCATGCTTGAATAAGACACATGGACGTTTTATTTCCTTTAAGTATTTCTCTACACTCACAATTAACTGTTCGGTTGTCACAGGAAAACCCGCTTTTGCCATTTTTTGCACCCAGTCGCATATTTTATGCTCCTCTTCTGGTGTAAGGATGGATGTCGGACCCATTTTCGTTCCATCGGTGACTTCCCTTTTACTTTATTTGTAAGCGTTATTCTTGGTACACCGAACTTTTTTGCAGCCGTTCGTATTGGTGTTTTATGAAGACGAACATCGTTCACTGCTGCAAGCATTCAGCTTCAGTATAATTTAGGAATGCGCCCCTTTTCCCAGGCTTCTACAAGATGAAAAATTGGTTTTAGTAATAAGTAGACCATAGCCATAAATTCGTACCATACAGTTAGTCAACTACTAAAGAAAATCAATCTATTGTTAAAGTAAATAAAATAGTTTATTTTAATTAATTATTATATGCAGCATATTTACAAGATACAGAACTTAATCAAAAGTTGACCACCATGGTCATTTACTAGAAAATCATAGTCAATCGGTAATTCGGTAATGGACCACCATGGTCAATTACTAGAAAATCACAGTCAAACGGAATCAGTATTGGACCACCCCCACATCTCAATTTTGTCAACAAATCTTCAAATTTTAATTACCCTGTCATATAAATAAACCTTAAACGAATAAGAAACGAAAAACACTTACCGTCAACAAGGTGACAAAGTTCCTAGTATTTAGCTTCAAACTTTTTCAATCTCTGCGAATATTGTAACAACAAACGAATTTATTGATTTTTGGTGCTTTGGTGATTATGATTGATTATGGGTGCTTTTAATGCGCATTATATTTTGTTTGGTTGCCATACAAACAACAGTAGAGGTACATATACAATCTCATAGATGAACTTGACTTATGTGTATTAAATGATGTTAGTCTAACCACCATTCAATCGCCAAACAGGCAGGCATCAGCCATTGATATATCATTAGTCAGTCCCCGAACAGCTCCTCTCTGTGAGTGGAAAGGGTGACTCCATGATGACCCGATGGGCAGCTATCACTACCCAACTCAGGTAAGTGTAAATGTGAGGCTATCAGTGTATAAGGTCCGACCTGCAGAAGAAATTTTTTTATATAATAAAGCAGACTGGTCGAAATATTTTTCTTTATCAGAAAGTATTTTTTCCCACTTAAATGTATGTAATAATTTAAGTAATGCTACACCATTATAATTATGTTAATATTTTATATGATCTGATGACAAGACAGTACCAAAATCAAAGACACACTATCTGTCCCACCATGGTGGTGATGATATTTTACTTAATCTTCCACACTTTCGGGGAAAGATCTCATCAGCAAATTCACTTAATAAATCACTAAAAGCATTTGAACAAATGGTTGCATTTCCTTTAGAAATATTTGACAATGAATGAATTTTATTACTAATCATATTATTTTTAAATATTTTAATTTATCCCAATCACCAATATGTATGTTATATTTAAAATGAGATGAATGTTTTTTGAAAGATTTTTTACTAAATGGGCAGGTGATTTAATATAGGAAAGTAATCACTCCCATATGAAACTGAAAAACAGGACCATGTAAGTGATTAAGCCAAATTTGGTGTGCTTATTGATAAATCTGGGGCACTAAAACCTTCAGTAGGTAAAGTACGGTGTGTAGGAATACCTGTATTTAAAATGCACAGATTATGCGTATAAATTATATCTAAAATCTCATTGCTGTGTAAGTTATTTATTGAACTACCCCATGATTGATGCTGACAATTAAAATCTCCCATCAATGGGTCGTGGAAGAGATGAAAGTATAGTATTAATTTCACAAAAAATAGAAGATGAAGGATGTGGAATATAGACAGATACATAACATATATTGTCAACTTTAACAGCAATTATAGAGAAGTTACAATTATGATTTGATGTTGGTATGTGTGTATATGATAAGGTATGTTTGATTAGTATGGTTACACCGACATAACCATCAGTTCTATCCTCTCTGAGACAGGCATAACCAGGTATTCTAAAAATAGATCCGGGTTTTAGCCATGTCTCTCGAAGGGAACAAATAATAGGTTCGTATTTATTAATTAAATAGATAAGATCCCTTTTTTTATTTACTATGCTGCGACAATTCCACTGGAACACTTGAGCTAAATTGTCCACTTTTGTTTGAGTTAAAAAATTGAAGGAGAACATTAATTAAAGTAGCAGCATTGGACGGTAATACAAAATTTGCTTGTGTTAACAATTTTATAAAAGACAATATTAAATCTGTGAGTGAATCATTTTGAGTATTTTTATTTGTATTCTTATATCCACAACCATCTGCCTGCTCGTGAGCAAGTGGGTTATAATCTTTTACTAATTCTTCGTGTACTTTATGATCATAAGTTATGATTCATAACAATATGATGATTGTGTTGGTTGATGACGTTTTAAATTAATCATTTTCGTATAGGATTTATTTACTTGAGAAGATATTTGTTTGTGGTCTCCTATTAATTCCTGAATAATGGTGGAAGGACTTAATTTTTACAGTATCGGCATATATTTTACGATAGGACCATGTAATTTACTTGCCTCCGCATATGAAATACAGCTTTTAGCCATAGTATCCTTGATGGCTGTTTGTCGCCATAATTCAGGGCATTTCTTACTGTTCGCCTAATGATCTCCACGACAAAGACAGCAAGAATATTCCTCATCTGACTTACACGTATCACCAGAATGGTCCTTACCACATTTAAAACAACGTGGTGTTGACCGACATTGAGTTTTTCCATGACCATATCTACAGCAATTATAGCATTGGATTGTGGGATAAATATATATGTTAACAGGCAATGAGTTATAACAAATGTATATTCTTTTTGTAAAACTTATCCATAGAAAGTAATAACAACTGTTTCTGTATCAACTTATTCTGAACATCTATTAACAATACTTTTCCTTTTAATACGTCTGACTTTTAATATCTCACTACATCCTAAAGGAACAGTAACACTTGCCATTACCTCCTGCGGAGACCAATTTGGAGGCACCCCTTTTACTATTACCTGTCCTTGTTAAATTATAGGATGGAACAAATGCTTTTAATTTTTGTGTCACTAATTCGGGACTATTAATAAACGAATTGGCATCTATATAATTAGAGAAAGTTATAGACAGTCTATTTCTGCCTTTTCTTTTAAGACTACCATTAACAATGTTTCTATATGAATATTTTTGTAAAAATCTTCCAAATGTAGGATGGAGTGTAGTTCTATCATCAGGACTTGAAGTTTCCTTTTGAACATAGACTAAATATGGTGCTGCATCTTGTAAATTATAAAGTGAAGTGACCTGCTCACTGAGTTTTGTGATTGACTTGAGTCACTTTTGCTCTGGGAATTAGTATCTTTATTAGTAACTGAGGTGGATAATATATTATATGTCGGTTCTTTATGTGCAGAAAGCTATTGCATCTACTCTATAATTATGTAAAATAAATCGATGCAAAAAAGAGTAAAATAAAATCGTATGTTTTTCTTACGTCACAAAATTAACAAATCAAATTTATACAATACTTTTTAAAGGTATAAAAGTAGCTTTTAAGTGGCCAGCAATATACTACGAAGTCCACAACAGTAACATTATTAGTAACTGTCGATTTAGATGGATTTTCAAACAATTCATTATCATGGACTTTACTATATTGACATGAATTTAATTGAATTTTTCAGCCCTCAATGCCCTTACATTTTCTGCGTTTTTATTACAATGTTTGCAGACGCGATTAGCTGAGACACGTTTCCTTTTCGACTTTGTATTCTCTATCCATCCGGAAGAGCAATCTGTATCCAGACTCATATTCATTTGCACTTATTGTAACATGCAGAGCGACCTCAGGGGCTGTACCCCCGGGGTCCGTAGTTTTTACTTTCCTCTTTTATTGATGCCCTATCTACGAACCTAACAATTCAATATCTATTATTATATATATATTGGGTTTACTGTACTGCCCAATATTATGGCGACCGAATCAGTAAACGAGATTGCGGCGATGAAACGTGAGAGAAAAGTCATAAGAACAATATTCACAAGATCTGTAAGTTCCTTTGAAACTAAATTCGATAGCCCGGAATTTTCTGTCGACATTAAAATACAGTACAAAAAACTAGATGAACTGCAAGCTCAATTAACTACATTAGATAAAGAAATAAGGAGTTTATTAAGAAGCAGTGATGATGAGATACTTTGTACAAAAATATGTTAGCTTCGAGGGAAGGAAACGTAAGTAAGAAAAGTATTTTACTCCCCAAGCTGGAATTTGTACATTTTGACGGTAATTTGAAGAACTGGCTGAATTATTGGGGTCAGTTCTCTAAAATTGATAGAGATCCCAATATCGACCCCACTGATAAGTACCAGTATTTATTACAATCCATGACCCCCAATACTGAGGTAAGACGATTAGTGGAGGGATTCATTCCATCGTCCTATAAGGAATGTTTGGAACAGTTGAAGTCCAGATTTGCCAGGGAAGAATTACTGATACAAGTTTACGTCAGAGAATTATTGGCAATGGTAAATCCACGCACCCACACAATTACGAGCGTTAGATACTTTGGGAGTTACTAAAGACAAATTTGCTGCCTTTCTGCTTCCCATGATTGAAAGTGCTTTACCACAGGAAATTTTACAGTTATGGGAAAGAGCAAAAGGTACAACAGATGTTACAACTGAATTAACTGGATTGTTAGATTTTTTGAAGAGAGAAGTAGAGACACAACAAAGAGTTAGTATGGCTAAGTCGATTGAAGAGAAAGGAGGAAGAGTGAAAGAACACCTTATGATGGAGCCTACAGCCCGCTGTCTCTTGACGAAGTCAAAACCAGTTTCTATATCAAAACCTTCATGTATATGGTGTGAGAAAGGAAACCACGAAACATTAGAGTGTTACAAACTACAACGGATGTCTATTGATGATCGACGTGAGTATCTTAAAAAACAAAAGATGTGTACAATTTGTCTTAAAAAAGGACATCACGCAAAGGTATGCAAAACATTTATTAAATGTATTGTGTGTGGGCGACGTCATGCTGTTGTTTTATGCAATGGAAAGAAAGAGGAGCCCAATGATAGTACAGTAATGAGTACCGCAGCTAATTTGTCGGCGGTACCGAGACACGGTCAAGGGACGACATTGCTACAGACAGTGACAGTGATTGTTAGCAACGGGAAACAACATGAAATGGTACGTGTTCTGTTTGACAATGGTGCACAACGTTCTTACATCAGAGAAGATATTGTTAAACGTCTCAACATCCCTAGTATTGGTAACGAAGTTTTAAATCAAACTCTATTTGGTGATGTACAAATATCTTCAAAAAATTTCAATGTCTATGATATAAATATTAGTAGTGTAGATAAATCCTTTAATTTTAAATTATCTGCATTAGGACAATCTTGTATATGTCGTAACATTCCTAAATATAATAAATATGATATTCAAGACTTACTTACTAGACACAACATAACACTAACAGACACCAATCAAACTTCTGATGATATAGGATTACTTATTGGTGCTGATTTTTCAGGTCTGATTCTTACAGGTCATCTGGTGAGATTATATGATTCGTTAGTGGCAATACACACTAAACTTGGGTGGACATTACAAGGTAAAGCTCATATGTCGTCTACAATAAACATGATGTCAACTCAAGTAGCTATGTTTTGTTCCTCAGATGCAGTTAGTAACTTTTGGTGTCTTGAAACATTAGGTATTCGTGACCCAATAGAAACGAAGACAAAACAAAAGGCAAAATTAGAGGTACTGGCAAACTTTGAGGAGAATGTGTCGGTTAACGACGAGGGTCGTTATGAAGTATTTTTGCCGTGGAAGGTAGGTCATAATGAATTATTAAATAACTACGATTTAGCTTATCGACGTCTACAGTCAGTAACGAAAAAATTACAATCGTCTGACATCTATGAGAGCTATGATAAAGTGTTTGATGAATGGCTTAACCTGGGCATTATAGAGAAAGTTACGAACCCAGATGAACACAAAGGTTCATCACATTATTTACCTCATAGACCAATCATTAAAGAAGAAAGTCTCACGACTAAAATTCGACCGGTATTTGACGCGTCGGCTAAAGACAAATATGGTAAGTCGCTGAATATATGTCTTGATACTGGCATCAATATGCTGGATAAAATACCTAAGCTACTGAATGGATTTAGGAAAGGAGGAATAGGAATTACAGCAGATATAGCTAAGGCTTTTTTACAAATATCGATTACACCTTTAGATAGAGATATGTTAAGATTTTTATGGTGGGATAAGGATAATAAATTAATCACTTTTAGACATCGTAGAGTAGTTTTTGGTTTAACATGTAGCCCATTTTTATTATCGGCTACAATACAACATCATCTCAATAACGTCAGTAATTACAATCGAGATACAGCAGATATATTATCTGAGTGTTTTTATGTAGATAATGTAGTCACTAGTTTGGATAGTGAAGAAGATGTATGGAGATTCGAAAAGGAGGCTAAAGTCATTATGAATCAAGCCAAGTTTGATCTTAGACAATGGGTTATATCTCCTACGTCACATAAAAATACAGACAAGGTTATTTCGGTTTTAGGACTCCATTGGCATACATCAAGCGATACATTTAGTTGTAATATGTCATCATTTTGTGACTTAAATAAAATTGTTGTTACTAAACGAAGTCTATTATCTATAGCTCAAAAAATTTATGATCCTATTGGTTTTACATCAGCTGTTACATTAATACCTCGACTTATCCTTCAGGAGACATGGTGTCGTAATTTGGAATGGGACAGTCCTCTGCCTAGTGATTTAAATGAAAAATTTGAATTATGGTGTACAAGTTTATGCCAACTTAAACATTGTAAGATTCCTAGGCGACTTACAGAAGGTCCATTTTCTGAATGTATATTACAATTACATATGTTTTGTGACGCCAGCAGTAATGCATACGCTGCATGCATATTCTTAAGGTCTGACTATAAAGGCAAAATAACAATACGATTGATTTCAGCGAAATCAAGAATTGCACCTCCTAAAAAACCATCTATTCCACGTTTAGAACTGTTAGCTGCATTAATTGGATCAAGATTATTGGCAGAGTCACGTAGAGATTTGAAATTAGAATGTGAGGAATATTGCTGGACTGATTCAAATGTAGCATTGTGCTGGATTAAAAAGGAACTACAATGGAATACGTTTGTAGGTAACAGAGTTAGAGAAATACGGAAGAATACTGATGTTAATAATTGGTTTCATATTCCAGGAAATTCTAACTGGGCTGACTTACCATCACGAGGATGTGATGCTGCAATTCTATTGACTTCTGGTTGGCTGGAAGGTCCGCAATGGCTGAAATCGGAAAATAATAAATGGATAAACTTACCTGTTTCCGTAGATAATGAAGAAGTAAACCGCGAGCTGAAAAAATCAACAATTTGTAGTACTAACATATGTTCAGAAGAAATAGTAACAAATAAATGGTTTTCTTACTTTTCTAAGTATAAGAAAAATATAAGGATGATGGCATGGATACTTAGATTTTTATACAACACTCGAAATGAAACAAAGTTAAAGGGAGATTTAAGTTATATAGAATATGAGGAAAGCGAAAGAAGAATCTTCAAGCTTATTCAAGTAGAAAGTAAAGAATTTATTAAAAGTAAAATTAAGGGAATAAGTAATTTTTATGACAAGAATAATTTAATAAGAACAAAAACAAAGCTTTTACTTACCGACTTTCCAGAAAGCACGAAGTATCCAGTTATACTACCAGCGAGGAATATTTTAATACATAGACTGGTGGAACAAAGACACGCTCTGTTGCAACACGCTGGATTAAATACCGTGTTAGCTGATTTACGCAGTAAGTACTGGATTATAGGTGCTAGACAATTAGTAAAGGCAATAATTTCACGTTGCTGTGTATGTAAACGCTACAGAGCCAAACATGTACAGGTATCGACTGCTCCATTACCTGTAGAGCGTACACGTTGTTCTGCTCCTTTTGAAATTACTGGTGTAGATTTAGCTGGACCACTGATTTTACGCGATGGACAAAAGTGCTGGATCGTATTGTATACATGTGCAGTCTACAGAGCTGTACATTTAGAAGCAACCAGATCACTCTCGACTGAAGCATTTATGATGACCTTTCGTCGGTTCATAGCTCGACGAGGAAGAGTCAGCATTATGATGAGTGACAATGGTACAAATTTTGTCGGAACAAAAAATTTACTATCAGAAATAGACTGGACAAAAGTTGAACAAGATTTTGTTATACAGGGTATAAAATGGAAACTTAATGCACCTACTGCTGCGTGGTGGGGTGGATTTTGGGAACGGTTAATTCGAATTTTGAAGGATTTATTGAAAAGAGTATTAGGCAAGTCATCTGTGACATATGAAGAGCTTCAAACTATACTTTGTGATTGTGAAGCGACGTTAAATGGACGGCCTTTAACTTATATCGAAGATGAGAAAAGTAATTCGTTAGAACCATTAAAACCCATACACATTTTACAACCCATACTACAATCTGATGTCACAGATTTAGACGAATTAGACAGAAATAGTTTAAATAAAAGATTGAGAGAAATTAAGAGAAGATTTCCGACAAAGGTTTAAAACTGAATATTTGACGACATTGGTTCAGAAAGGTAAAGAAAAGACAAATGACTTGAAAATAGGTGACGTTGTATTGATCGAGACTGATGAAAAAAGGATTAAATGGCCATTAGGTGTGGTGACAAATATTTTCACAGGTCGAGATCAGGTTTGTAGAACGGCTCAACTAAAAACTTCAACGGGGTTGAAAATACGACCATTCCAAAAACTATATCAATTAGAAGTTAGTGATCCTTCGGTAGTATTGTCTCGTCCAAGGTCGGAGAATGGTGATAGTAATATAGAGGTATCGAGGTCGGTAAATAATGTTGTTCCCATTTCCACACAGGTTGGGCAGACTACTCGTACGGGTCGACACATAAAGATTCCAAGTAGGTATTTGTTGTAAATGTTTAAATATGTTTTTTTTTATTATTGTTCAAATATTTTAAATTTGCATACACACATTATTGACATATACGTATACTCAGCCACATATACTAGTACTTATAATTATTGTGAATTTTATGAATTGTTTTTAAACTGTTGTAGTTCTACAGTTAGAATACATATTTGATTAATTAATTATCTTCTGGTGTGGAGGATGTTAATAACTCTTTAGTTTGTATAAAGAAAATATAAATTTGAAAATTGTACATTCCTTGTCATCGTTACAACAATAGAAAATAAAGACTGTAAATTTAGACTTCATCGAGAAATATAATTGTGATATAATATTTTACTTTCCTCTTTTATTGATGCCCTATCTACGAACCTAACAATTCAATATCTATTATTATATATATATTGGGTTTGCTGTACTGCCCAATATTATGGCGAAATATAAATATTTTACAAAAATAAGTAAAAACTATATACAAATTATACCCAATTGGGGTTCATTCCCGGGAATTCTCGGTTCGAGAATTCCCGGGAAATTCATGGGTTTTGTTCCCGGGAAATCAAGCTCGAGAACTCGAGAAATCATGTACCTATATAGAAATTAAATTGCCCTTTGTTTTCTTGCGAGGCGGCGCAATAATTTAAGATATTAACGTTTTTGTTTTCTTTCGTGTTATTTTTTTATTTTGTAGAAACTATTTTTGTTTACGTTGTTTTTTTCTAAATAAGCAGCCAAAAATGGTGCTGTCATTATAAATATAAGTCTGAATAATTAGGTCCTAAAAAATTTAAATTGGCGTTTTGTAAGGGAATAACCTGAAGTATTTATTTTCAAAATATAATATATTTATTTAATCAAAGTATCTACCATTCCTATTTATGCACTTTTGCCTTTTGTTTTTGCACTTTGGACTGCCCCATCGGAGTTAAATTTTTTCCCTTGGAAGAAGTTATCCAAATTTCGAAAAAATGGTAATTTTTCCAATTGAACCTCTTCTAATTTGGTAACTGTCTGTTGTGCAGTATGTGGTCAAGCGCTCTTGGCGATTGACCAGCCTCGGTTGTTTAGCAGCTAGCTTTTCCATCATGGTTTCTCAATTGCTGACAATACACATTTGCCGTAATCGTCTGGCCAGATTTAAGAAAGCTGAAGTGAACAACACCGGAAATAGTCCACCAAACGTTCACAAGTAACATTTTTTTAGCCATATTTCGCTTGGGGCAGGATTTGGTTGGTTCGCCAGGGTTTAGCCATTGCAATGAGCGTTTCCGATTATCGTACAAGATCCACTTTCCACCACAGGAGATGATTTGATTTAAAATCCCTTCATTATTATGCCGGTTGATTAATGTAACGCAGCAGGCTACGCGCGTTTGTCGATTTACTCCATTGAATTCATGAGGGACCCACTTTTCAAGCTTTTTCACCTTCCCAATTTGCTAAAGGATTAAAACAGTTTTGTCACTAAGGGGCTGTTCAAGTATTACGTAAGCAGATTTATCACAATTATTTACCCCCCATCCCCCGTTGTCAGCAAAAGTAAGCAAAGCTCTTACCCCCTCCACCCATGCTTACGTAAACATCTCTCAATTAATGTATTGTTTTTTTTAGCAAAGACAATGTGAGGGTTGCCATTCGTGTAAAAAAGTAAATTACGACCGATGACGTAATCATCATACAGACTCCCCCACCCCCATGTCATCCAAAATAAGCAACGAAAAGACCCCCCGCCCCCCTATAGTGCTTTCGTAATACTTGAACGGCCCCTAACACCGCAGCCTGCTGCTAACTCGGACGGGTTTGCGATGGATCCGCTTCCACAATAGTATTCAATTCTTCATTATCAATCTTGGATTCCGGCCGCCCACAGAGATTGCTTTGCAGGTCGAAATTTCCAGAACGAAAACGTTGGAACTAAAAATGCACGTGTTTTCTTTTGCGAGACCACTGCCATACACATCATTAATACTTCGAACCGTTTAGCACCGTGTAGCACTGGTGCCACAGCGGAACTCGTACTCGTAATTAACGCGATATTTTAAGTTTTTCTTTTTGTATGCTGTGAGTGACCCAAAGTCTAGTCTGGATCTATTAAACACCGAAGTGTGATACCATTACCTGATTTCGACTGTGCGCTTACTAATGCTGTTGCAAGTAATACTTGACAGTTTGAGGTCGAAAAACAGGCTGTGACACTAGTGGCTTCATCTTGAGACGATGATGATGTGGACGCGTGTGCTACGACGTCTTGTTCAACCGATTGATTAGCAATACCTGTAGTGTCGGTTGAATTATGATTGGTAATTTTTTTTTTTTTTTTCACAGAGATGGTGTTATATCTTATTACATAAGACTATAAGTCAGGAAATCTGTATAAATTTTTAAGCTTTGTTAAATGTCCTGACGACTTGAGTGCCAGATCTAAAAGCTGATTAGGAGTTGAGCCTATATGTCTCTTCTGAAGATTATTTAACCTCTCAAGTGTCAGATCCAAATCTCCAAGCTTGATCACTTTCATTGGAAGTCCTAAAAATTTGGGAATCAACTTAATCCCAGATGATAAACTTTTGATTAGAGGATTTTCATTGATTGTACTACTAGGCATACTGACATCTCTTCTCCCAGGGGGAGATTTCCTATCTGTAACGACGGGGCTTGAAGAGTCTGATGCAGGAGATAAATATTCATTTGTTACATTGAATACATATGATTTCTGAGTCCTGCCTTTCTCCACAGATACTACTGCTGGAATTGAGGTGTATTTTTTTTATCGCTTCTTCTAATATATCTCTGACTCTGTAAACTGCAGAATTAGACTCCAAGAACGATAAATCCACCTCTATCTTTCTGTCATTAATGTGCTTCAGATCAAATTTCCCCGAGTTGTCTAGCATCTGTGTTACTACTTTGGATATTACTCCACTCTCCTGATGTGCCGCGACAGCCCCCTCATCTGAATAATCCATGCTGTTCTCGTCATCCGAATCGTGTGGGTAGTTGGAATCCATATCAGTATTCTCCTTCGAGCTGCCCCTCCGGAGGGATTCCTTTCTGATCTGCTGATCCCATATATCAGGCATATCCCGATTCGTCTCTGTGGTCTCCTCCGTACTCTCCTCCTCCTCGTGAGGATTATTATCGTCATACGCTTCAGAATCATGTTTTGGTAATTGAGTGTTCCAATTCTGTTTCTTAGCTACTCGCTTTGCGGAAGATAAATCCGGTACTGTAAACATCCCTGTTGAAATTCTTTCTCAAGTTTTTTTCATATAGGGGTGTTGTGTGTTATCCAAAAAATATTACCAATCATAATTCAACCGACACTACAGGTATTGCTAATCAATCGGTTGAACAAGACGTCGTAGCACACGCGTCCACATCATCATCGTCTCAAGATGAAGCCACTAGTGTCACAGCCTGTTTTTCGACCTCAAACTCAACTTAGAGGTCAACGAGACCTCTAAGTCTATGGTTTCGGTTACACTACAGTCACTTCTTGATTCCAACTTTACATTTAAAGTACAGGCTTTTGTTTTGAGTAAAGTAACTTCATTCCTTCCTGAAAAGCAAATTATTGTAGATTTATGGTCGGAGTTCTCAAACATAGAACTAGCAGATCCATCATTTCGGAAACCAAACAAAATCGACATTCTTCTTGGAGCTGATGTTTACAGTCAGATTTTGTTAGATGGTGTAATTAAAGGACCTCCAGGTGTACCTATGGCTCAGCGAACTTCGCTTGGCTGGATAATTTCTGGCTCTGTAAATATAGGTTCATCAATGACAAAAAATCCAATAAGTATGCACATTTCTCATGTAAATGAAGATGAGTTATTAAAGAGATTTTGGGAATTAGAAGCTGATACTTGTTTAGATTCAAACAAGCATTTAACTGACGAAAATATAGCTTTGAAAGGAAATATACAGTTAAATGTAGATAGTATAATGAAAATTCTTGGCCTTACTTGGAATCGAAGTAGTGATGAATTCGAATATGTTGTACAGTTACCTCAACTAAAGATACCAGTAACCAAAAGAAATGTTATATCTGACATCTCTCGTATTTTTGATCCACTTGGATGGTTAGCTCCAGTGGTTATCAGAGCAAAAATATTTATTCAAAAATTATGGCTTTCTGGTATAAACTGGGATGATGAATTACCTACACACCTGTTAAATGAGTGGCTATTGTACAGAGAAAATCTACACAAACTTACCGACATTAAGTTTGAACGATGGATTAACACTAGGGTTCATTGGAATTCAAATTCGAGAATTCCCGGGAAATTCATGGGTTTTGTTCCTATATAGAAATCAAGCTTTGTTTTCTCGAGAAATCATGTACCTATATAGAAATTAAATTGCCCTTTGTTTTCTTTCGTGTTATTTTTTTATTTTGTAGAAACTATTTTTGTTTACGTTGTTTTTTTCTAAATAAGCAGCCAAAAATGGTGCTGTCATTATAAATATAAGTCTGAATAATTAGGTCCTAAAAAATTTAAATTGGCGTTTTGTAAGGGAATAACCTGAAGTATTTATTTTCAAAATATAATATATTTATTTAATCAAAGTATCTACCATTCCTATTTATGCACTTTTGCCTTTTGTTTTTGCACTTTGGACTGCCCCATCGGAGTTAAATTTTTTCCCTTGGAAGAAGTTATCCAAATTTCGAAAAAATGGTAATTTTTCCAATTGAACCTCTTCTAATTTGGTAACTGTCTGTTGTGCAGTATGTGGTCAAGCGCTCTTGGCGATTGACCAGCCTCGGTTGTTTAGCAGCTAGCTTTTCCATCATGGTTTCTCAATTGCTGACAATACACATTTGCCGTAATCGTCTGGCCAGATTTAAGAAAGCTGAAGTGAACAACACCGGAAATAGTCCACCAAACGTTCACAAGTAACATTTTTTTAGCCATATTTCGCTTGGGGCAGGATTTGGTTGGTTCGCCAGGGTTTAGCCATTGCAATGAGCGTTTCCGATTATCGTACAAGATCCACTTTCCACCACAGGAGATGATTTGATTTAAAATCCCTTCATTATTATGCCGGTTGATTAATGTAACGCAGCAGGCTACGCGCGTTTGTCGATTTACTCCATTGAATTCATGAGGGACCCACTTTTCAAGCTTTTTCACCTTCCCAATTTGCTAAAGGATTAAAACAGTTTTGTCACTAAGGGGCTGTTCAAGTATTACGTAAGCAGATTTATCACAATTATTCACCCCCCATCCCCCGTTGTCAGCAAAAGTAAGCAAAGCTCTTACCCCCTCCACCCATGCTTACGTAAACATCTCTCAATTAATGTATTGTTTTTTTTAGCAAAGACAATGTGAGGGTTGCCATTCGTGTAAAAAAGTAAATTACGACCGATGACGTAATCATCATACAGACTCCCCCACCCCCATGTCATCCAAAATAAGCAAAGAAAAGACCCCCCGCCCCCCTATAGTGCTTTCGTAATACTTGAACGGCCCCTAACACCGCAGCCTGCTGCTAACTCGGACGGGTTTGCGATGGATCCGCTTCCACAATAGTCTTCAATTCTTCATTATCAATCTTGGATTCCGGCCGCCCACAGAGATTGCTTTGCAGGTCGAAATTTCCAGAACGAAAACGTTGGAACTAAAAATGCACGTGTTTTCTTTTGCGAGACCACTGCCATACACATCATTAATACTTCGAACCGTTTAGCACCGTGTAGCACTGGTGCCACAGCGGAACTCGTACTCGTAATTAACGCGATATTTTAAGTTTTTCTTTTTGTATGCTGTGAGTGACCCAAAGTCTAGTCTGGATCTATTAAACACCGAAGTGTGATACCATTACCTGATTTCGACTGTGCGCTTACTAATGCTGTTGCAAGTAATACTTGACAGTTTGAGGTCGAAAAACAGGCTGTGACACTAGTGGCTTCATCTTGAGACGATGATGATGTGGACGCGTGTGCTACGACGTCTTGTTCAACCGATTGATTAGCAATACCTGTAGTGTCGGTTGAATTATGATTGGTAATTTTTTTTTTTTTTTCACAGAGATGGTGTTATATCTTATTACATAAGACTATAAGTCAGGAAATCTGTATAAATTTTTAAGCTTTGTTAAATGTCCTGACGACTTGAGTGCCAGATCTAAAAGCTGATTAGGAGTTGAGCCTATATGTCTCTTCTGAAGATTATTTAACCTCTCAAGTGTCAGATCCAAATCTCCAAGCTTGATCACTTTCATTGGAAGTCCTAAAAATTTGGGAATCAACTTAATCCCAGATGATAAACTTTTGATTAGAGGATTTTCATTGATTGTACTACTAGGCATACTGACATCTCTTCTCCCAGGGGGAGATTTCCTATCTGTAACGACGGGGCTTGAAGAGTCTGATGCAGGAGATAAATATTCATTTGTTACATTGAATACATATGATTTCTGAGTCCTGCCTTTCTCCACAGATACTACTCCTGGAATTGAGGTGTATTTTTTTTATCGCTTCTTCTAATATATCTCTGACTCTGTAAACTGCAGAATTAGACTCCAAGAACGATAAATCCACCTCTATCTTTCTGTCATTAATGTGCTTCAGATCAAATTTCCCCGAGTTGTCTAGCATCTGTGTTACTACTTTGGATATTACTCCACTCTCCTGATGTGCCGCGACAGCCCCCTCATCTGAATAATCCATGCTGTTCTCGTCATCCGAATCGTGTGGGTAGTCGGAATCCATATCAGTATTCTCCTTCGAGCTGCCCCTCCGGAGGGATTCCTTTCTGATCTGCTGATCCCATATATCAGGCATATCCCGATTCGTCTCTGTGGTCTCCTCCGTACTCTCCTCCTCCTCGTGAGGATTATTATCGTCATACGCTTCAGAATCATGTTTTGGTAATTGAGTGTTCCAATTCTGTTTCTTAGCTACTCGCTTTGCGGAAGATAAATCCGGTACTGTAAACATCCCTGTTGAAATTCTTTCTCAAGTTTTTTTCATATAGGGGTGTTGTGTGTTATCCAAAAATATTACCAATCATAATTCAACCGACACTACAGGTATTGCTAATCAATCGGTTGAACAAGACGTCGTAGCACACGCGTCCACATCATCATCGTCTCAAGATGAAGCCACTAGTGTCACAGCCTGTTTTTCGACCTCAAACTCAACTTAGAGGTCAACGAGACCTCTAAGTCTATGGTTTCGGTTACACTACAGTCACTTCTTGATTCCAACTTTACATTTAAAGTACAGGCTTTTGTTTTGAGTAAAGTAACTTCATTCCTTCCTGAAAAGCAAATTATTGTAGATTTATGGTCGGAGTTCTCAAACATAGAACTAGCAGATCCATCATTTCGGAAACCAAACAAAATCGACATTCTTCTTGGAGCTGATGTTTACAGTCAGATTTTGTTAGATGGTGTAATTAAAGGACCTCCAGGTGTACCTATGGCTCAGCGAACTTCGCTTGGCTGGATAATTTCTGGCTCTGTAAATATAGGTTCATCAATGACAAAAAATCCAATAAGTATGCACATTTCTCATGTAAATGAAGATGAGTTATTAAAGAGATTTTGGGAATTAGAAGCTGATACTTGTTTAGATTCAAACAAGCATTTAACTGACGAAAATATAGCTTTGAAAGGAAATATACAGTTAAATGTAGATAGTATAATGAAAATTCTTGGCCTTACTTGGAATCGAAGTAGTGATGAATTCGAATATGTTGTACAGTTACCTCAACTAAAGATACCAGTAACCAAAAGAAATGTTATATCTGACATCTCTCGTATTTTTGATCCACTTGGATGGTTAGCTCCAGTGGTTATCAGAGCAAAAATATTTATTCAAAAATTATGGCTTTCTGGTATAAACTGGGATGATGAATTACCTACACACCTGTTAAATGAGTGGCTATTGTACAGAGAAAATCTACACAAACTTACCGACATTAAGTTTGAACGATGGATTAACACTAGGGTTCATGGTTCAAATTCATGGGTTTTGTTCCCGGGAAATCAAGCTCGAGAACTCGAGAAATCATGTACCTATATAGAAATTAAATTGCCCTTTGTTTTCTTGCGAGGCGGCGCAATAATTTAAGATATTAACGTTTTTGTTTTCTTTCGTGTTATTTTTTTATTTTGTAGAAACTATTTTTGTTTACGTTGTTTTTTTTTTCTAAATAAGCAGCCAAAAATGGTGCTGTCATTATAAATATAAGTCTGAATAATTAGGTCCTAAAAAATTTAAATTGGCGTTTTGTAAGGGAATAACCTGAAGTATTTATTTTCAAAATATAATATATTTATTTAATCAAAGTATCTACCATTCCTATTTATGCACTTTTGCCTTTTGTTTTTGCACTTTGGACTGCCCCATCGGAGTTAAATTTTTTCCCTTGGAAGAAGTTATCCAAATTTCGAAAAAATGGTAATTTTTCCAATTGAACCTCTTCTAATTTGGTAACTGTCTGTTGTGCAGTATGTGGTCAAGCGCTCTTGGCGATTGACCAGCCTCGGTTGTTTAGCAGCTAGCTTTTCCATCATGGTTTCTCAATTGCTGACAATACACATTTGCCGTAATCGTCTGGCCAGATTTAAGAAAGCTGAAGTGAACAACACCGGAAATAGTCCACCAAACGTTCACAAGTAACATTTTTTTAGCCATATTTTCGCTTGGGGCAGGATTTGGTTGGTTCGCCAGGGTTTAGCCATTGCAATGAGCGTTTCCGATTATCGTACAAGATCCACTTTCCACCACAGGAGATGATTTGATTTAAAATCCCTTCATTATTATGCCGGTTGATTAATGTAACGCAGCAGGCTACGCGCGTTTGTCGATTTACTCCATTGAATTCATGAGGGACCCACTTTTCAAGCTTTTTCACCTTCCCAATTTGCTAAAGGATTAAAACAGTTTTGTCACTAAGGGGCTGTTCAAGTATTACGTAAGCAGATTTATCACAATTATTTACCCCCCATCCCCCGTTGTCAGCAAAAGTAAGCAAAGCTCTTACCCCCTCCACCCATGCTTACGTAAACATCTCTCAATTAATGTATTGTTTTTTTAGCAAAGACAATGTGAGGGTTGCCATTCGTGTAAAAAAGTAAATTACGACCGATGACGTAATCATCATACAGACTCCCCCACCCCCATGTCATCCAAAATAAGCAAAGAAAAGACCCCCCGCCCCCCTATAGTGCTTTCGTAATACTTGAACGGCCCCTAACACCGCAGCCTGCTGCTAACTCGGACGGGTTTGCGATGGATCCGCTTCCACAATAGTCTTCAATTCTTCATTATCAATCTTGGATTCCGGCCGCCCACAGAGATTGCTTTGCAGGTCGAAATTTCCAGAACGAAAACGTTGGAACTAAAAATGCACGTGTTTTCTTTTGCGAGACCACTGCCATACACATCATTAATACTTCGAACCGTTTAGCACCGTGTAGCACTGGTGCCACAGCGGAACTCGTACTCGTAATTAACGCGATATTTTAAGTTTTTCTTTTTGTATGCTGTGAGTGACCCAAAGTCTAGTCTGGATCTATTAAACACCGAAGTGTGATACCATTACCTGATTTCGACTGTGCGCTTACTAATGCTGTTGCAAGTAATACTTGACAGTTTGAGGTCGAAAAACAGGCTGTGACACTAGTGGCTTCATCTTGAGACGATGATGATGTGGACGCGTGTGCTACGACGTCTTGTTCAACCGATTGATTAGCAATACCTGTAGTGTCGGTTGAATTATGATTGGTAATTTTTTTTTTTTTTTCACAGAGATGGTGTTATATCTTATTACATAAGACTATAAGTCAGGAAATCTGTATAAATTTTTAAGCTTTGTTAAATGTCCTGACGACTTGAGTGCCAGATCTAAAAGCTGATTAGGAGTTGAGCCTATATGTCTCTTCTGAAGATTATTTAACCTCTCAAGTGTCAGATCCAAATCTCCAAGCTTGATCACTTTCATTGGAAGTCCTAAAAATTTGGGAATCAACTTAATCCCAGATGATAAACTTTTGATTAGAGGATTTTCATTGATTGTACTACTAGGCATACTGACATCTCTTCTCCCAGGGGGAGATTTCCTATCTGTAACGACGGGGCTTGAAGAGTCTGATGCAGGAGATAAATATTCATTTGTTACATTGAATACATATGATTTCTGAGTCCTGCCTTTCTCCACAGATACTACTCCTGGAATTGAGGTGTATTTTTTTTATCGCTTCTTCTAATATATCTCTGACTCTGTAAACTGCAGAATTAGACTCCAAGAACGATAAATCCACCTCTATCTTTCTGTCATTAATGTGCTTCAGATCAAATTTCCCCGAGTTGTCTAGCATCTGTGTTACTACTTTGGATATTACTCCACTCTCCTGATGTGCCGCGACAGCCCCCTCATCTGAATAATCCATGCTGTTCTCGTCATCCGAATCGTGTGGGTAGTTGGAATCCATATCAGTATTCTCCTTCGAGCTGCCCCTCCGGAGGGATTCCTTTCTGATCTGCTGATCCCATATATCAGGCATATCCCGATTCGTCTCTGTGGTCTCCTCCGTACTCTCCTCCTCCTCGTGAGGATTATTATCGTCATACGCTTCAGAATCATGTTTTGGTAATTGAGTGTTCCAATTCTGTTTCTTAGCTACTCGCTTTGCGGAAGATAAATCCGGTACTGTAAACATCCCTGTTGAAATTCTTTCTCAAGTTTTTTTCATATAGGGGTGTTGTGTGTTATCCAAAAAATATTACCAATCATAATTCAACCGACACTACAGGTATTGCTAATCAATCGGTTGAACAAGACGTCGTAGCACACGCGTCCACATCATCATCGTCTCAAGATGAAGCCACTAGTGTCACAGCCTGTTTTTCGACCTCAAACTCAACTTAGAGGTCAACGAGACCTCTAAGTCTATGGTTTCGGTTACACTACAGTCACTTCTTGATTCCAACTTTACATTTAAAGTACAGGCTTTTGTTTTGAGTAAAGTAACTTCATTCCTTCCTGAAAAGCAAATTATTGTAGATTTATGGTCGGAGTTCTCAAACATAGAACTAGCAGATCCATCATTTCGGAAACCAAACAAAATCGACATTCTTCTTGGAGCTGATGTTTACAGTCAGATTTTGTTAGATGGTGTAATTAAAGGACCTCCAGGTGTACCTATGGCTCAGCGAACTTCGCTTGGCTGGATAATTTCTGGCTCTGTAAATATAGGTTCATCAATGACAAAAAATCCAATAAGTATGCACATTTCTCATGTAAATGAAGATGAGTTATTAAAGAGATTTTGGGAATTAGAAGCTGATACTTGTTTAGATTCAAACAAGCATTTAACTGACGAAAATATAGCTTTGAAAGGAAATATACAGTTAAATGTAGATAGTATAATGAAAATTCTTGGCCTTACTTGGAATCGAAGTAGTGATGAATTCGAATATGTTGTACAGTTACCTCAACTAAAGATACCAGTAACCAAAAGAAATGTTATATCTGACATCTCTCGTATTTTTGATCCACTTGGATGGTTAGCTCCAGTGGTTATCAGAGCAAAAATATTTATTCAAAAATTATGGCTTTCTGGTATAAACTGGGATGATGAATTACCTACACACCTGTTAAATGAGTGGCTATTGTACAGAGAAAATCTACACAAACTTACCGACATTAAGTTTGAACGATGGATTAACACTAGGGTTCATTCCCGGGAATTCTCGGTTCGAGAATTCCCGGGAAATTCATGGGTTTTGTTCCCGGGAAATCAAGCTCGAGAACTCGAGAAATCATGTACCTATATAGAAATTAAATTGCCCTTTGTTTTCTTTCGTGTTATTTTTTTATTTTGTAGAAACTATTTTTGTTTACGTTGTTTTTTTCTAAATAAGCAGCCAAAAATGGTGCTGTCATTATAAATATAAGTCTGAATAATTAGGTCCTAAAAAATTTAAATTGGCGTTTTGTAAGGGAATAACCTGAAGTATTTATTTTCAAAATATAATATATTTATTTAATCAAAGTATCTACCATTCCTATTTATGCACTTTTGCCTTTTGTTTTTGCACTTTGGACTGCCCCATCGGAGTTAAATTTTTTCCCTTGGAAGAAGTTATCCAAATTTCGAAAAAATGGTAATTTTTCCAATTGAACCTCTTCTAATTTGGTAACTGTCTGTTGTGCAGTATGTGGTCAAGCGCTCTTGGCGATTGACCAGCCTCGGTTGTTTAGCAGCTAGCTTTTCCATCATGGTTTCTCAATTGCTGACAATACACATTTGCCGTAATCGTCTGGCCAGATTTAAGAAAGCTGAAGTGAACAACACCGGAAATAGTCCACCAAACGTTCACAAGTAACATTTTTTTAGCCATATTTCGCTTGGGGCAGGATTTGGTTGGTTCGCCAGGGTTTAGCCATTGCAATGAGCGTTTCCGATTATCGTACAAGATCCACTTTCCACCACAGGAGATGATTTGATTTAAAATCCCTTCATTATTATGCCGGTTGATTAATGTAACGCAGCAGGCTACGCGCGTTTGTCGATTTACTCCATTGAATTCATGAGGGACCCACTTTTCAAGCTTTTTCACCTTCCCAATTTGCTAAAGGATTAAAACAGTTTTGTCACTAAGGGGCTGTTCAAGTATTACGTAAGCAGATTTATCACAATTATTTACCCCCATCCCCCGTTGTCAGCAAAAGTAAGCAAAGCTCTTACCCCCTCCACCCATGCTTACGTAAACATCTCTCAATTAATGTATTGTTTTTTTTAGCAAAGACAATGTGAGGGTTGCCATTCGTGTAAAAAAGTAAATTACGACCGATGACGTAATCATCATACAGACTCCCCCACCCCCATGTCATCCAAAATAAGCAAAGAAAAGACCCCCGCCCCCCTATAGTGCTTTCGTAATACTTGAACGGCCCCTAACACCGCAGCCTGCTGCTAACTCGGACGGGTTTGCGATGGATCCGCTTCCACAATAGTCTTCAATTCTTCATTATCAATCTTGGATTCCGGCCGCCCACAGAGATTGCTTTGCAGGTCGAAATTTCCAGAACGAAAACGTTGGAACTAAAAATGCACGTGTTTTCTTTTGCGAGACCACTGCCATACACATCATTAATACTTCGAACCGTTTAGCACCGTGTAGCACTGGTGCCACAGCGGAACTCGTACTCGTAATTAACGCGATATTTTAAGTTTTTCTTTTTGTATGCTGTGAGTGACCCAAAGTCTAGTCTGGATCTATTAAACACCGAAGTGTGATACCATTACCTGATTTCGACTGTGCGCTTACTAATGCTGTTGCAAGTAATACTTGACAGTTTGAGGTCGAAAAACAGGCTGTGACACTAGTGGCTTCATCTTGAGACGATGATGATGTGGACGCGTGTGCTACGACGTCTTGTTCAACCGATTGATTAGCAATACCTGTAGTGTCGGTTGAATTATGATTGGTAATTTTTTTTTTTTTTTTTTCACAGAGATGGTGTTATATCTTATTACATAAGACTATAAGTCAGGAAATCTGTATAAATTTTTAAGCTTTGTTAAATGTCCTGACGACTTGAGTGCCAGATCTAAAAGCTGATTAGGAGTTGAGCCTATATGTCTCTTCTGAAGATTATTTAACCTCTCAAGTGTCAGATCCAAATCTCCAAGCTTGATCACTTTCATTGGAAGTCCTAAAAATTTGGGAATCAACTTAATCCCAGATGATAAACTTTTGATTAGAGGATTTTCATTGATTGTACTACTAGGCATACTGACATCTCTTCTCCCAGGGGGAGATTTCCTATCTGTAACGACGGGGCTTGAAGAGTCTGATGCAGGAGATAAATATTCATTTGTTACATTGAATACATATGATTTCTGAGTCCTGCCTTTCTCCACAGATACTACTCCTGGAATTGAGGTGTATTTTTTTTATCGCTTCTTCTAATATATCTCTGACTCTGTAAACTGCAGAATTAGACTCCAAGAACGATAAATCCACCTCTATCTTTCTGTCATTAATGTGCTTCAGATCAAATTTCCCCGAGTTGTCTAGCATCTGTGTTACTACTTTGGATATTACTCCACTCTCCTGATGTGCCGCGACAGCCCCCTCATCTGAATAATCCATGCTGTTCTCGTCATCCGAATCGTGTGGGTAGTTGGAATCCATATCAGTATTCTCCTTCGAGCTGCCCCTCCGGAGGGATTCCTTTCTGATCTGCTGATCCCATATATCAGGCATATCCCGATTCGTCTCTGTGGTCTCCTCCGTACTCTCCTCCTCCTCGTGAGGATTATTATCGTCATACGCTTCAGAATCATGTTTTGGTAATTGAGTGTTCCAATTCTGTTTCTTAGCTACTCGCTTTGCGGAAGATAAATCCGGTACTGTAAACATCCCTGTTGAAATTCTTTCTCAAGTTTTTTTCATATAGGGGTGTTGTGTGTTATCCAAAAAATATTACCAATCATAATTCAACCGACACTACAGGTATTGCTAATCAATCGGTTGAACAAGACGTCGTAGCACACGCGTCCACATCATCATCGTCTCAAGATGAAGCCACTAGTGTCACAGCAAACTGTGTTTTTCGACCTCAAACTCAACTTAGAGGTCAACGAGACAGGTTCTCTAAGTCTATGGTTTCAGGATTAGGGAGTGATCAAAATCACCTCTAAGTCTATGGTTACACTACAGTCACTTCTTGATTCCAACTTTACATTTAAAGTACAGGCTTTTGTTTTGAGTAAAGTAACTTCATTCCTTCCTGAAAAGCAAATTATTGTAGATTTATGGTCGGAGTTCTCAAACATAGAACTAGCAGATCCATCATTTCGGAAACCAAACAAAATCGACATTCTTCTTGGAGCTGATGTTTACAGTCAGATTTTGTTAGATGGTGTAATTAAAGGACCTCCAGGTGTACCTATGGCTCAGCGAACTTCGCTTGGCTGGATAATTTCTGGCTCTGTAAATATAGGTTCATCAATGACAAAAAATCCAATAAGTATGCACATTTCTCATGTAAATGAAGATGAGTTATTAAAGAGATTTTGGGAATTAGAAGCTGATACTTGTTTAGATTCAAACAAGCATTTAACTGACGAAAATATAGCTTTGAAAGGAAATATACAGTTAAATGTAGATAGTATAATGAAAATTCTTGGCCTTACTTGGAATCGAAGTAGTGATGAATTCGAATATGTTGTACAGTTACCTCAACTAAAGATACCAGTAACCAAAAGAAATGTTATATCTGACATCTCTCGTATTTTTGATCCACTTGGATGGTTAGCTCCAGTGGTTATCAGAGCAAAAATATTTATTCAAAAATTATGGCTTTCTGGTATAAACTGGGATGATGAATTACCTACACACCTGTTAAATGAGTGGCTATTGTACAGAGAAAATCTACACAAACTTACCGACATTAAGTTTGAACGATGGATTAACACTAGGGTTCATTCCCGGGAATTCTCGGTTCGAGAATTCCCGGGAAATTCATGGGTTTTGTTCCCGGGAAATCAAGCTCGAGAACTCGAGAAATCATGTACCTATATAGAAATTAAATTGCCCTTTGTTTTTTCAATAATTTAAGATATTAACGTTTTTGTTTTCTTTCGTGTTATTTTTTTATTTTGTAGAAACTATTTTTGTTTACGTTGTTTTTTTTTCTAAATAAGCAGCCAAAAATGGTGCTGTCATTATAAATATAAGTCTGAATAATTAGGTCCTAAAAAATTTAAATTGGCGTTTTGTAAGGGAATAACCTGAAGTATTTATTTTCAAAATATAATATATTTATTTAATCAAAGTATCTACCATTCCTATTTATGCACTTTTGCCTTTTGTTTTTGCACTTTGGACTGCCCCATCGGAGTTAAATTTTTTCCCTTGGAAGAAGTTATCCAAATTTCGAAAAAATGGTAATTTTTCCAATTGAACCTCTTCTAATTTGGTAACTGTCTGTTGTGCAGTATGTGGTCAAGCGCTCTTGGCGATTGACCAGCCTCGGTTGTTTAGCAGCTAGCTTTTCCATCATGGTTTCTCAATTGCTGACAATACACATTTGCCGTAATCGTCTGGCCAGATTTAAGAAAGCTGAAGTGAACAACACCGGAAATAGTCCACCAAACGTTCACAAGTAACATTTTTTTAGCCATATTTCGCTTGGGGCAGGATTTGGTTGGTTCGCCAGGGTTTAGCCATTGCAATGAGCGTTTCCGATTATCGTACAAGATCCACTTTCCACCACAGGAGATGATTTGATTTAAAATCCCTTCATTATTATGCCGGTTGATTAATGTAACGCAGCAGGCTACGCGCGTTTGTCGATTTACTCCATTGAATTCATGAGGGACCCACTTTTCAAGCTTTTTCACCTTCCCAATTTGCTAAAGGATTAAAACAGTTTTGTCACTAAGGGGCTGTTCAAGTATTACGTAAGCAGATTTATCACAATTATTTACCCCCCATCCCCCGTTGTCAGCAAAAGTAAGCAAAGCTCTTACCCCCTCCACCCATGCTTACGTAAACATCTCTCAATTAATGTATTGTTTTTTTTAGCAAAGACAATGTGAGGGTTGCCATTCGTGTAAAAAAGTAAATTACGACCGATGACGTAATCATCATACAGACTCCCCCACCCCCATGTCATCCAAAATAAGCAAAGAAAAGACCCCCCGCCCCCCTATAGTGCTTTCGTAATACTTGAACGGCCCCTAACACCGCAGCCTGCTGCTAACTCGGACGGGTTTGCGATGGATCCGCTTCCACAATAGTCTTCAATTCTTCATTATCAATCTTGGATTCCGGCCGCCCACAGAGATTGCTTTGCAGGTCGAAATTTCCAGAACGAAAACGTTGGAACTAAAAATGCACGTGTTTTCTTTTGCGAGACCACTGCCATACACATCATTAATACTTCGAACCGTTTAGCACCGTGTAGCACTGGTGCCACAGCGGAACTCGTACTCGTAATTAACGCGATATTTTAAGTTTTTCTTTTTGTATGCTGTGAGTGACCCAAAGTGAATAGCTGTATAAATTTGGAAATGGCATTCCTAACCAAATAGGAGATATTTGAGATCAAAGTGGCCAGTACGACAAAACGCCAATTTCATATGGACCTAATAATATTTCTCTATTAAAAAAAAATATTCATAATATTAATTATTTTAAATATACTCAATAAAAGTTTAATTTGATACTTTTATTTGAGAGGAAAACCACTGAATTTCATTGACGTTATTGGAACCAAATAATATGAGAAAACGTACGTAAATGTAAATTTCTCGACAACCCGAGAAGACCCGAGAAATTGACCTCGAGAATTCTCGAGACCCGAGAAATTGAAAAGCTCGAGAAATCATGAACCCTATACCCAATTGATCACTATTTTGTAATAAAATATTAAATTAAAGAAAAACCACGACCGCCAAATTCAACGTTTCCCGCCTTTTTCAAAATAGTGTTTTATAGATTTAAAAAACACAACAATAAAAGCTTTCATCTATTTTTTTCATAGATAAAACACATTGACACAAGGTTGAGTCTGTTCTTTTTTACCTCAACATATACTAACGAATCATTTGAAACAATTCAGTATCAGTCAAATAGCCTATTAATTTCAAAAATTATTATCTCTAAAACACGTTGAAATTTTAGGAGTAGACTAACAAAAACTATCAAACAAAATATTCAACTCTCAAATCGGTTGTAGATATAGATTGTACAGTTGAGTCAAAAAAATTTTGCACCCTTTACTGTGTGTGTTTTCTTAGATATCCAGGGTGCATTTCATAATGTTAACTCTTTAATCATGATTCATATTCTTGATGATATATAGAGAAATGCGGAGGCGGAAGGAGGAGAGACGGAGACGGAGGAGAAAGGCGAATGCGGATGCAAGTGTCGGCCAAAATAGTTCTAATAGACATATGTTGGATATTGACTTTAATTTTTCTAATTTGTATTATAAAACTTTGAGTTAGTGTACTTGTTAATTTGAGCTAAAAATACTTCTATCCAGAGCCATAAAATATATTAATAAAAGAGAAAAAAAAGCCTGACTTGACACTGTCAAGTTAGGCTTTTTTGCTGTCAAGTTGACAGAACATAAATAATAGTGCACATAACTTAACCTGATGTTATTTATTTAATTTGATTGTAAAATATGGATGAATTAGAAATAAAACGTGAATATCTTATTGATGAAGAATTGCTATGTCGAACTTGTCTCAGCGTCGGTCGGAGACTCGTACCGCTGGAGAAATATTTCCATATTTATATGCAATTGTTTCCTGAATATGAAGTAAGTTTTAATACTTCAATATTTTATTATATTCATGTATATATAAAAATTACATGTCACGTTGTTTGTCCGCGATGGACTACTGAACCGATTGCAAATTATATTTGCACGTTGTGTGCAATTTGATCCAACTTAAAAGATAGGATAACTTACATCTCAATTTGTAGTCGCAATATTATTTTATTCAAAAACCGTAGCCACAACGCGTGGCCGGGTTTGCTAGTATTTATATATTTTGGAGCAGATCTCTACTGTGGGATAATAATAATATAATATTTATTTAGCAATACATCAGTACTTATTCCTAGTTTATCTTTATATATAAAAATTATTGTAATTTTTTTTGGCCGCGATGGACTCGTACTGAACCGATTGCAAATTTGATTTTCACATTGTGTGAAACACAAACACAACACACTGAAGTCATGTGCAATTTGATCCAACTTGAAAGATAGGATCGCTTACATCCCAATTTATAATCACAATAATATTTTATTGCCTTAGCAAAATGTAGCCGGGTCTGCTACTAATACTGTAAAACTTAAAGTTAAAACATACAGGTAACAATGAAAGTGACTCCCACTTAGCATATAAACTGTAGTATTATAACCAAGTTACACACAGCGCAAAATTTCTAATGTGGCATTAAAAATACAGATAACCCTAAATTTTCATCTATTTACCAGCAACAATATATTTTCATACTCTGAGTGATAAGGGATGTACACCCCTAACCTTTTTTTTATTTATTGGACAAACTTTTTTATCTTTTATAATATGGCATTAAAAATTACATAGAACACTAAATTTTCAACCTTCTATCACCAACCCCTATTTTATAAAGCAATTTTAATTTATATGGCATAACAATGTGTGCCAGGTCAGCTAGTTATTAATATAACTATCAAATACTCTTTGGTACTCCTTGTCTATATACTACGGTGTTTCCCAATTAGTGGTATGCATACTCTCAGGGTATGTGAAGCTGCATCAAGGGGTACGTGCGGCTATCAGTAAAACAAACATACACACACACTCACAAACTTTCACACTTGTAATATTAGTGTGATTGCTACAATAATGTCTTTTTTGAAGCGGTACCTAGCAAAAACTATTTTTTTTTATGGATGATATTGGAATAGTGCGCTGCCTGCGCTAACGGTTTACACTGGCAGGCACCAGTGGAGGATGATAAGATGAACTTGAACTAACCTATACTGTAAAGTTTCATCAAAATCCGTTCAATAGTTTTTGAGTAAAAGAGTAACAAACCTACAACTGTACTCACAAACTTTCACATTTATAATATTAATAACATTATTTCCAGTCTGCAGTGAATACAAACCAACTACAAGTGTGTTGGGAGTGTGAAAGGCTGTTATCTAAAGTCATAAAATTCCAGCATCATGTACGCAGAGCCAATGAATTGCTGCAGATGGGTCAGGTACAGTTTATTTATAAACAAATGCAAATAAATATTTTAAAATCGGTCCAGTTATTTCAGAGATTAGCCAGACAGACAACAAAAATTGTGAAAAATGTTATTTTGGTGTTTGTACCGTATTTATACATACATATGAAATGTATGTAGTAAAAAACTGTTATTTCAATATTACAAACAGACACTCCAATTTTATTTCTAGAGATAGTAGATAGACTAAGTGTTCCAAAGACTATTTGATAGAGTTATATTAATAACTAGCTGACCTGGCACACATTGTTTGCCATATAAATTAAAATCGCTATTATAAAATAGGTAAAGTGATTGGTGAAAGAAGAGTGAAAATTTAGGGTTGTATGTATTTTTAATGCCACATTATAAATTAAATTAATATTAGGGGTGGACTATATTTATAACTTAGGGCAAAAAATAGATAGTAGCCTATAGTAAAAAATAGATTCTCGGACCTACTGAATATGCATATAAAATGTCATAAAAATCGGTCAAGACGTTTCGATGGAATATGGTAACTAACATTGTGACATGAGAAGTTTTTATAAGTATTGACATAATGAGCCTAGAAATTTAGAATAGGTTTTTTTAAACATTTGTTATAGATTTTTCTTACATATAATACATATTTATACCATATATTTGTTTGTTTCCTATGTATATTATGTATGCATTTCATACAAAAAAGTTACCTATTTATTTCTATCAGTTGTCTAGTACCACAAGCTCAACTTAGCTTGGGACTACATGGCGCTGTGTGAATTGTCTGAAAATTGTTATTTTCATTATTTATTTATATGGCCTTCCGACCTCTCATACATTCAAATTGAAAAATAATATATTCATGTAGGACATTGTAGCAGCTTATGAACATCAAGTTTTTTATATAATATTGTAGCGCGGTGGTTATCCTCATCACTATAGCGTTATATATGTTGTGATGAGGTGGCGCTACATATTGTATTAGTTATTGTAGTAGGTCAGGGATGTTATGGATATGAAATTTCGGATACGGATATAGGAACGATTATTATACCGGATACGGATGCGGATATGAAATTATTTCGGATTATCCGTTAGTTTTGGATAATTTCGATTATGGATATTAATTTTTTAAGGAATATCAAAAGTAAAATACAAATAGCTAATGATATGGTTACATAATGTGTCTCAATTAGGCTCCACTCCTATCCGATATTATCCGACACTTTTGTTTAGGATTCGGTTACGGTTACGGATATGTTTTCATATCGGATATCCGATAGTTTCGGTTACGGTTCCGGAGATCCGTAACATCACTAATGTAGGTAGTGAGTATACCGGTAAAATGATTGTGCGATTTATTGTATATTATTAAGTTTATTAGTAGTTATGTTACATGGCTTATTAATAACGTGTCGACGCGGAGTCTATCTATGTATCTTATCTATCGTAAATCTATATAGTCGAGACGTAAACTAATGGAAGGGTCTCAAGTGTCGACAGAAATATTATGACTATTATTATTTTTATTACAGAATATTATCTATGCATCCCTCTCCAACCTGACAACGGTAATAATAAATGACTCCCATCCACACACAATATATGTGAACCAAACAAACATACAATCATACATAGAAACAAATGAAAATAATGAAATTAATTCTTTTGATGGCATCGATAATGAAGATTTAAATGAAATAGACTTTAAAAAAGGTGATTTAAAAACAGAATTGAATGACACTGGCTTGGAATCAAATACAACATTAAAAGAGTTTAAAACTGAACTGAAATGCACAGAAGATGAACTAGAAAAAAATGTCACAGATAAAAAATCTAAATCTAATAATAAATGGGCTAAGAAGCGTGCGCTACAGAATAAAAAACCTAAATTTAAAATTATCGAAAGTGATAAAGCTTTTATAAAAGTACAAATAAGTCCAGAGGACTTGAGAGAGCATATAGAGAGTGAAAGAGTTAGAGGGAGTTATAAAATGAACAGATTTAAATGTGAGACTTGTATGATGGGATTTAATAAAGAAAGTCAACTTAAAAGTCATAATGTTAGACATGATAAGGTTAGTTACCTTATACAACCTAGAATAGTAGTTTTTTAATGTAATTCAAATGGAAAGGCTGTTGGCCCGCTTGATGGTAAGTGATGTACCCGCCTGCGCTAGCGGTTTACGCTGGCAGGGCACCAGTGGAGGATGATAAGATGAACATGAGGTCAGGTCAGTTAGCACATCGTGTAGTCCAATTTCCAGGGACAACCGTGTGGAAGTCAACCTGACATGGGACATTGCTAGCAATGGGGTTATCAGTACTGTTCGAAGTAAGTAGAGCTATTTAGTATCATTGACCTCAGACATTAGTGTTAATAAGGATCAACCCGCGACGTTTCCGCTTTGTCGTGATATCCCTGCATAATGCGCTCTCGCTCACACGTACAGGTAGTGTCACAGGTGTGACTAGAGTGACGCACCTATTTTTGTCTCTTTCTGCACTGCAAATATCCATATTATTTTATCACTAGCTACCTACCCTGGCTTTGCATGGGTGTATATATATTACCTTCGTCTTGAACCACATTATTTAAAAAAAGAGCTTCAAAATCCGTTGCGTAGTTTTAAAGATTTAAGCATACATAGGGATGGACAGACAGCGACAGCGACTTTGTTTTAACTATGTAATGATATATAAATGATATAAAATAGATCTACCTGCTCCGAACTCTGGTTATCAGTCCACATTACTAACAATCCCCTTGCCACTCCCCCACTCTGAATTATCAAGGGATATTTATTATTATTTTTATCTTTTCCAGGGGCGGCCGTACATTTGCGACGTATGTAATACTAGCAAACAGGACAAGAGACGTCTATCCGCACATATACGAAAACATTACTACAAATATATATGTTTATTATGTAAAATCACGTGTTATGACAGCAAGCATATAAACTCCCACATGAAAGGACATAAGAAAGCGTTTGAGTGCTTGAAATGTGGACTTAAATTTGGGTAAGCATTACCTATTAATTAATTAGAATAGAAAATCATTTATTTTATTTGATGTGCTAACTGACCTGACCTCATGTTCATCTTATTATTCTTCACTGGTGCTCCGTTAGCGCAGGCGGGTGGATCATTTCATTATCATCAATAAGAAAAAGGTTGAGATGGGGCATGGTACAAAAAAGGTTGGGAATGTTCTAGATGTCATATATACTTTGCGGAGTTAGTCTAGAAATCTACTATCTGCCAACCAGCTCGCTTTGATTAGTAAATTTTATTACTGTAAATATATGAAATCATACATGGAGGGAAGCGCCTTGCAAAACTAGTTTTAGTAACAGGTTTAGGAAGGTTACAGAAACGCTAGGTGGTAGTTCTGGGGTTATTTGGCAATTTTTAGTTAGATTATGGTTATGGATGATAGCTCTTATAATGTACAACTTTCGGACGCTTAGTACTTGCGCAGCGTTGTAAAGGAATGTGTCAGTGAAGTTACAGGATAAGAGACAGTTGAGTGGTATCACGGGTGGCATGATAACGTGATATCCGTAGTATTATCACTAACCCAAAGAGAGACTATGCATAAGTAGTGTTATAGTCTTATTATTATTATTCCAGAAGCCGTCGTGAGTTCTTCAAACACTTCAAGGACTGGCATGAGAAATTCATTTGCAATTACTGTGGCATTAGTTTTAAGATGCGGTACTGCATTAAAGACCACATCAGGTATGTTTTGATATATATATATGGACGGCCTCAGAGGTCTAGCGGTAGCACACTGGTTATGGGTGGATTATTACTGGGATGGGTTCGTTTCCTCGCACGGGCCAAATATTTGTATTCCAGAGTATAATTGTTTGTATCAGTCTGGGTGTTTTCTATGTATAATATGGATGTATTTACGAAAAAAATACTATGTATATGTATCAGTTATTTAGTACCTATAATACAAGCTTTATCTACCTTAACTTGGGTTTGGATGGCGCTGTGTGAATGTCCTGAGATTATTATTATTATTTAAAAAAATAAATGTGTCTAAGTATGTCTAGTACCCATAACGCAAGCTCTAATTAACTTGGGACTAATGAAATAACGTAAGTTTGATTATATCCTGGTGATCTTATATGAAATATATAATAAACCTTACATAGTATAAAATCAAGTTGCTTCCGCTGTCTATTTCCCTATATCTTTTAAACTACGCAACGGATTTTAATGCAGTTTTTAGCAATAGATAGAGTGATTCAAGAGGAAGGTTTATATGTATAATACATGGTTTAAAAATGTAATTTAATTGAGTTTCTTGCCAGTTCTTCATTGGATCTATATACTGAACTGGACGGTAGGGAAAAAGTATAATGTAAAAAAAAAAATTATATTTTATTACTAACATAGGATAAGTTATGTCATTAAGCTGTTACTAACAAAATGTATCATATTGTCTAAAACAAAATTATTATTATTATTAAAAAAAAATTAATATCATAAGCGCCTAAAATGTCCTACATGAATAAATGATTTTTTAATTTTAAATTTAATTTTTATATCTGTGATAATCTACAGAAAACAACACAGCCCATTTGAGTGCAAGCCGTGCAATAAGCGCTTTGCTAGATACAACGGCCTCTGGCTTCACAACAAAACGCATCATATGGAGAGTCCACCAGCCGCCGCTTACTGCGTCGAGTGCGACAAACGCTTCGCCGACATCTACAGATACAGATGGCATTTGGCAAACAGCGCTAAACACAAGCCAGTCAAGAAGGTGAGGTGAGTCTAATTGTTGTGGTTGGGTTCTTTTGCGCTGGATGGTATGTATAGTCAAATAAATAATATCGTTTGCAGAATAGATTTGTGTTAATTTAATCATTTTTTACGATTATGTGAAATTTGATACTAAACCGTAATCGATAAGACAACCTAACACTAATATTATCAACACTATTCGTTATAATAAAGTACTGGGTTGATTGCCAGAAACGCTTCGCCGACATCTAGAGATATAGACAGAATGTAGGGGTTGTTCCTACACTTGTTGATAATGATGATTGATATTGATAATGATAATTGATAGTTATAATTGATAATCTACGGGGATGATAAATAAAAGATACGTCCCGTATCTGATGTTGTACACTGATTTATTGTATAGTAATATATGTATAGTGAAAATATAACGTAAGTGATAATTTATAAGTATATTATTATTATGGTACGGTGGTACATCCTGCCCCTCTAAAAAGAAAATTCTATATTCGAACATTAAACAAAAATAATAATGAGTCTTAATTTTAAATGATATAAAGTTATTTTACATGCTATATGATTGAACAATATTTATCTTACAACTAAACAAACTATAACTAAACACTAATTACACAACACAAGAAACGTTACAATATTCCCGAACTGACGTAGTTTGAGATTTTGTTGATAATAAATGTACAAAATATTCACCTCAGGAATCAAATAATCTTTATAAAAACCTCTTTCCTTTTCTGTGTAAATTTCCCTTATTATATTTTCTGATGGATAATGTATCCTCATTGTACAATTATTTTTGTTTTGTTGTAATTAAAAAAACATAAAATAATTTAAGTAGTGGTCACTCTATTCTCAAATTTGAATTTTAAAAACTATATTTATTATCATGTTCCAATATTATTTGAAAAAAATACGAGCTGAGTTTCTTGTAGTTCTTCTGATCTCGATATCATACTGAGAGATTTGACATATCGTAATAGAGCTACATGAATAAAGATATTTTGAATTTGAATTGAATTTGTAGTCGCTGTGGGAATTGTCCTGAGTTATTATTATTAATGCTAATGCAAAAAATACTGGTATAACTATACTTTTGTATTCGATTTTCTTATGATATGCTTATTTTGTTACAGAGTGCCGTGTCCGGACTGCGAGAAGGTGTTTACAAAGAATATCTACATGAGAGATCACTATAATTTGGTGCACTTAAAGTATTATAAATACCATTGCGAGCAATGTGACAAGGTTAGTATTGTTCATGTTAATATTCCAAGGAAATGATAAACAAGATCTAATCACTACGACTGATTTATTCTTATTTAATTACTCAACCAGTTGGTTGTATATTTAATATTTTCTCTATATGAGTATTTAACTGAATTAGTTTGTAGTTAGTTTAAACATTTCAACTTAAACATGTAAAATAACAATAAAATTATTTAAAAGAACAACACGGAAGTTTCTTGCTCGTTCTTGTGATGAGACAGCTTTCCGAATGAGCAGTAGATAAAAAAAATGTGATGACTATTCAAAAGTGCTTTAATTTAAGTTTGTTTAAATAAATGATTATCTATTCTAAAGTGACACCCCACCTGATGGTAACCGTTACCTAGTTAGCTGTCACGGCAAATGCTGGGTGTCTGGCGTGTTGCCAACCTTGCACATTAATATTATAGATGTTTTTTGTAATTTGTAATTGTTTTACGTGTGTATGTGTGTGCATATGTATATATATATACATACATATATATTTGTAATATGTATGTTAAATGTGTGTATGTATATTTATATCATTAATGGTTATCAATTAATGTTATTTCTTCTTTCTTCTTCATCTTACGAAACAGCTTCCTATTCTTATTGTATGCTGTAATAGTGTAAGCTGGGAGTGAGAAGAATTCAAAATTTCGTAACGTTACATTTTAAAATATAATATGTCACATATTTAATCATTTTTAGCATATGAAAATACTAAAAATGATTAAATATGTGACATAAACTTTCATCCTTACCTCGGTGGTTTAGCACATCGCCTTACTTCCGATGGCCGCGGGTTCGATTCCTCGCACGGCACATATATTTATATTCATAAGTATGATTGTTTGTATCGATCTAGGTGTTTTCTATGTATTTACAAAAAAAAAAGTATTTCTATCAGTTGTCTCTAACTCTAACACAAGCTCTGCATATCGTAGGACTAGATGGCGCTGTGATAATTATCCAGGGCTGTTTATTTATTATAATATTAGTATGGTATATAGGTATAATATCACTATACTATTCAACAGAATTTCATACGCAATGCAGACCTGGTGAAGCATAAGCGTCGCATCCATGACGGCATACTGCCGCCACGCAATAAGATCTGTTACATATGCGGCAAAGGGTTTACGGTGAGTAAGTCATATTCTAGAGACCAGACCGTGAATCAGCAAATACAATATCATAATTATAATTAAATTTATCGTCGATGCTTCACACAGCTGCTGTACAAATATTTGAATTTCACGCTTGTTCTATATTATAACACGCATGTATTAAACATTTCTCTTGAATCATAATCTATTGCTGAAAACTGCATTAAAATCCGTTGTGATTTAAAAGATATAATATGAATAATAGGGAATAGACAGCGGCGGCGACTTTTTATAGTATGTAAAGATTCATCAGCAAGAAAACTATTATATATTACTACTAGCTTTTGCCCGCCGCTTCGCTCGCGTTAATTTATCCCCTTGGGGTGGAATTTATCAAAATCCTTTCTTAGGGGATGCCTACGTCATAGTAGCTTTATGCATGCAAAGTCTCAGCCCGATCGGTTTAAAATTGACAAAGTTTCATACAAACTTTCATTCCTTATTTTATCCCCTTGGGGGTAGAATTAATCAAAAACCTTTCTTAGCGGATGTCTACGTCATAACATCTACCTGCATGCCAAATTTCAGCCCAATCCGTCCAGTGGTTTGGGCTGTGCGTTGATAGATCACTATGTCAGTCACCTTTGAGTTATATATATGCCAAGCCCCAAGGTGGTAAGCAATCTGCAGATACACAACCTTTATTTGTGTATTTAAGTTTTAATAAATAAATGTTCACCAGCTAGATTTATCTAGAAGTTTAACACTCCGCCGAACATCCAATCGTCGCCGGTTAGATTCCTCAAACATTTGTATCCATTAGTATGATTGTTTCATCTGTGCGGTGTTTTCTATATATATTATGTATTTAAAAAAAATATCTATATATTTATACTAGACTAGTAACCATAACACAAACTCTGATTAGAGACTAGACCATGAATTACTGATATATTATTATTATTTTTAAAAAATTAACATTTATTTCTTTAATACATATTCTGGTTAGCTTGATATTATATGGCGCTGTGTGAATTGTCCAGTGATGATATTATAATATATATAACATGTTAAACGCCTTGTAACCGGTGACCTCATAAAAATGACCTCACTTTAGTGTTTAATAAGTATTTGAGCGTCGGCGCGTGATTTTTTCTAGTAGTACGACTAGAATGACCAGCGGTACAACAATACTCTCTTATGACTTCGCGGCTCATGCGAATAGAAAATGTGTTTTTGTCCCACAGCGCCACGGTGGTCACTGGTGACCGAAATGAATTTTCTTTATTTTCCTGGAAAATTTCTGTCCCAAATTAAAAAATAAATACGTTTTAATGTTTACTGATGTCATAAAAGGATTTTTTTTTCATACAGTTAAAAGGGTTTTTGTCATTTTTACAATGGCGTTGAAAATGTTAAAAATGTACCTACCTACATATTTCTATCAGTTGTCTAGTAACCGTAACGAAGGTTTAGCTTGGGATTATATAGCTCTGTGTGAATTGTCCTAAATAAAAATATGTTTTTTTTTTCAGACAAATAAGATATTAACAAATCATATACGCACTCACACGGGGGAGCGTCCGTTTTCGTGCGCACAATGCGGCGTCCAGTTCGCACATCGAGCGGCCTTACACGCGCATGGACGCGTCCACACCGACACACTCACGAGGGCAGAAGGAACCTAGCATTACGGCTGAATGTGTTAGCCATACAGGATCTTTTTTAAAATATTTATCACTATAAATATAAAAAAAATTCCTGTATGGCTCTGCCTTTCATGTGTCCCGACATTCTTTCAATTGTGCAATTTAGCGCGGTAAAGCCAGCGCGCTTAGTATTTAGTGATTGTATTTTATGTATTCATTCTTTATTGCACTATTTAAAATAAATGTACAATTGATGAGCTTAATGTATTCTGGTATTCTCAACCAGCTAACCATTTGGTAAAAACAGAAAGCGGTTGAAAGGTGTACTATTGGTATTTACCTAACTTAGGTAAATGTGTCAATACCAATATGCTTACATAACAATAATATATACGTACTTAAATACTTACTATAATAGATATAATATATATAAATAAATAAATAAATTTATACATAATAAAGACTTTTATTTTTGTTATCACTCGCGCGCGATACGTGTACGTTTCATTTCACTTTTAAAATTTTAGTTTTATTCCACATATTTTATTTTTCAAAGACATGTTCAAGTATTATATATTATCAATAACTCTATAATTATATCTTTGCTCTATAGTCAAATGTCCTCCATTTTACAATATTAATTAATTATTATAAAGCCGCACACACGATTTTTGCACGCGGAAATGAGCTCACTGTTTGCGTGCGCCGTCTCTCTTTCTTTTTGTCTACATTTACATGCACATTCGTTCCTGCGTGAAAGAGCGTACGTGTAAAGACAGATTATGGCGTATATTTGTCACAAGTAGTTTTATTAAAAGAAAAACGTAAATGTTAAATATATACAAACATCCTAGCTATATATTGAAATATATAATCAAGAAGGAATTGTAATTTTATTTATATCTATTATATATAGGATATCATAGCCTAGTGGTATACCCTAAAAAACGCCCAAGAGGTCGTCCTATATATAGGTATAATCTGACGGACATCAGAAAAAACTTGTGTACTATATTTCTGGTTAACTCCGATAAAGGAAATTCCGTTATCAAACCAAAAAATAGTCCGCGATGGCAGTAAGCTTATGATGTATACAAAAACATACCGACCGAATTGCGATAATCAAAACATACACATTTGGCATTATCTCTGACTACCTAATTGAGTTTAATTAATAATTAATTAACGATATTATTAACTTTATTATTATTAAGTTTAATTAACGGTATCTGTGTGTTGTGGACTTCATAGTGTATTGCTGGCCACTTAAAAGCTACTTTTTTACTTTAAAAATAATGTACATGATTTTGAGTTGTTAATTTTGTCATACGAATATATACGATTTAACTTTTTTTTTGCATCGATTTATTCTATATAGTTATCGAGTAGATGCAATCGCTTTCTGCACATGTATATAGAACCGACATACAAATATATATATCCATACATACATAATATCCACCACATTGTGTGTAATGAGCATCATAAGATATAAATATAAATATTTGTCTGCGTATGTACCTACCTCAGTCCCATTTTTTTTAACCACCAAACAGCTTGCTCTGTAAGCTTTTTCAGTTGTAGTATGCAGTTTGGCGTTGATATTACAAAATTATCCTGTAACGCATGACATATTAGTCCTTTGGAATGATAAGTACGTATCACGACTATCACATAGATGCTGCTCTTATATATAGACTAACTGTTCCCGCCACTTCGTCCGCGTAGAATTTAACTTTATTTTTCCAAAATAAAAGTAGCCTAAGTTATTCCTTATTACATCAGCTACCTGCCAAAAAAGTCCCGTTAAAATCAGTCTAGCCATTTCAGAGATTAGCCGGAACAGACAGACAGACAGACAGAAAAATTGAAAAAAATGTTATTTTGGTATATGTACAGTATTTATATTCAAATGCCTGTAGTAAAAAACTGTTATTTCAATATTACAAACAGACACTCCAATTTTATTTATATGTATAGATGTATAGATGACCGTTACCACTTACCATAAAGTGGGCCGTCACCTTATTTATCATTACCAATAAAAATATTAATGACATATTTTTATGCAAGTTAAGTTATTGGTTTTCTCCTAATCCCAATTGAAGTTATAAATTACATAAGAAAACAAACTGTGTCAATTCATTAGATAAATATATTTGTTAATGATTTTCCGGTGGTTTAATATTATTTTATAACTCAATATCTGAACCGGTTTTATCCGGTTTGAACAACCGTTTTTATTTTTTTCAAACTATTCTAATGGAGTTAGCCGCATCTGGCCTTTACAGCTTCACCGTCTTCTTACATAGATTATCGGTAAACTCGTGTTTAGTGGTCTGTCCGGGTCTGCACCGGTTTCCGTCGCTTGTGCCTGTCGTGCAGCAGCTTGCGGTGCGTGTAGAGAGCGCCCGATTGCGCGAACGTGGCCGCGCACTCCGAGCACGAGAACGGACGCGCGCCCGTGTGCGCGTTCATGTGCTGCTGCAGCCCGGACTTCGTCTGGAAACAGACCATTGTCAACTTTATGACAATGCACTTAGGTGCCCTTTACAACAGAAAAAAATAAATTACCAATTTTTGTGAATTGATGTAAGTAATGAAAGAGGGGCTAATGTGTAGGGACTGGCAATCTACCTGACATATGATCTAAATACATATAATCAACTTTATTGTTACGGAACTCTTTAAGAGTTATTAGAAAGATTTACTTTTTTATATTTTTGACATGTATTTTAAAATGAATTTCTTCTTGTTGTACCTATATTGTTTTCCTCTCGTACCATATTATTCCTTGTAACATAAAAATAAATAATTTTCTAATATAATATAGTTTGTTTCGCGATCTTCTTCCAATCCTTCACGAAGTGGCGACCGTGAATAAATAATTTGGTGATTTATTAAAGAGCGATAAGAGAACGACAATTATTGAGTAAAGCGTAAGAGTAAAGAAGCGGAAATATGACAGTCTCTGTGAAAAACATGCTACGCTTAATGAAATAGTAAAATCTGTTCGTTGTGGTTATATAACGACGACAGAAACGAAGCAGAATTTGAAGTGGACATAGATACCACGGAAGAATATAAAAATAGATGGTATGCACTTAAGTAAGTCGCGCAGACCAGAAAATGAGTTTATGTTAACTTATAAAGATAGCTATAAAGTTATTTCAACTTTCATTTCAAATGGAACGGTAAGAAATATAACATGACATTTTGAACGTCGTTGACTATTACGTTTACCAGTTTCTACGGAACATTATATTTCAACAAAGCAAAAGTTCAACATAAAGATGTATAACAAATGGATTTTTTCAGTGGAACCAAAATATAAAATAAAAAGATTTTTTTAGCTATATAAGGACTAGAATATAGATAATGAAGACAAGTTTCAGTATATATTGCAATGTATGGATGCTTGTTCTAGTGCCAAAAAATTAGTAGAGAGCCTTCTAACAATGGAGATAATTATTTTAAAGCACCGCAGCAGAACCGCTGAAACAGAGATTTGCTGTTTCTAAAAAAGGCTTATAACAATGCAGTTATCTAGGTGCTTTTTAGAACAATAATTAGAAAACTTTACATGTTTACCATTGAAGATTTGAATTGAAGAATACTGATGTAATGAAATGAAAGGCTGATGCATCGAGACTGACACTCTACCTGTCATATGATCTAAAATCTAAATGAATCATTATCAACTTTATAACAATGCATTTAGCGTGTTATGACCAAATCAGCAAATTTAGAGACAAACTTGAATCGGAAGTAATCAAGCCAAATGTGAACGACTAAAAAATATTTTTGTACGACGCAATTAAAATATTATAAATGCAAAAAGATCGGTCACTACAAAACCAATGCCAAACGAACAGAAAATGAAGTTATTTTCAGTGCTGCGTTTTTAAATGGCCAATATAATTCAGAATATTGGTATTATAAACTCTACTATTATTAAAAATAATGTTTCTTGGACGTACATTGTTATTTATTAATAATAATAAACTATCACTACTAACGATAAACCCTTTAATGTGTAAAAAATGGTATGTGGATTCGAATGCAAGTATCAATATAATTGTCAATCAAGAAATATTATTGCTAGTTCGACAGGCAGATGAAATGAAGGTAATAATAGTTGCAAATAAAATGGAAGAGAATCAAATAAATGTAAGAGATCGCTAAAACGATAACACCTACCTTTTGTATCTACATACTTTACATATTCCGTTTTCTTATGTATTTTTTTAAGGTGCAACAAAAAGTAACAAATAAATAAATAATTTGTCTGTACCATTTATATGCGCCGGGGATACAATGATCACTACAAAAGTGAACGGTTCTCAGTTCGACATCACAGTGAAAAACGTTTCGTGCATTCCTAACCTGACAACAAATTTGTTGCCATTTGGCCAGTTGATAGAAAATGGAAATAGAGTGACCAAGAAAAAAAAAGAAAAATATTTGTCTTATAGTCCAATGAAATATTTGACGAAATATTTTAATACTTTGACGAAATCAAATTTTAATTATATATATAAAAAAATTGTAGATTTCTTAACTGCTCATTTAAAATATAATAATATATATGTTCAAATTGCTCGTGAAGATGTTGATGTTCTAACTGTAAATCAGCAATAATAAAGAAAGAAAGAACTAACAGCCAAGTTAATGTTACAGGGTTACAGGGAATGATACAGATTTATTTGGACTAATGATTGCTCTCTCACCAGATTACATAAATTTAGATTTTTGTAAAGCTTCTACTTCAAAAAACCCTACACACCTCCACTCAACAGCAATTCACATTAATATGAAACCACATATTTTGTTTGTCTATGATTTCGGAGGCTGTTATTCGACTAGTGCTTTATTCCGAAAAGGCAAGAAAACTATTTTGAATCTTATGCAAAAAGATAAAGTTTTACAGGATGCATGTCAAAACTTTGATAGCTCTCAAAGCTTTAGTGGCACTGGCATGGCATTCTAATAATAATATTATAATGCCATAAGAAAAGAAAGACTGTCACTAAAGATAAATAAAAAAATGACACACAGACATTGAGAAACCTTAATGTTATAGGTTTACCAGATTAATATAACCATATTATGTACAAAATGGGTAAAGAATCAATAACAACTGCGAGTCTTTTTAAGTAAATTGGTAAACATGAATAAACAAACAATAAAAATAATAATTCTGACGCCTGTCTGGCTGTTGCTACCACTGTTTTATTCTCAATATACGGTTGCAAATAAAATTTTATTTTATCACTATTACATTTAGCATAAGATGCTACTAATCAAGAACCAGTGACGCCTCAATATCACGCAAAACAATACTTACTTCAAACGCCTTAGAACAGATGGTGCAAATTTTGTTCTTCGGTCTGCACTTGCCTTCGTGCTTCAACCGGACGTGAACACGCAGTCGCCGCGACGTACTGAACGCCTGCAACGATACAAGTTACTGGAGACTGTGTAGCACACACAGCATGCATCTTACGTGGTCTTTGTACAAATTCGTCTGTTAAAGTAGTACCTCAGTCTCGCCTATTTCCGAAGAAGTTGGCTTCGTTAGCTGTTTCAGTTGTATGGTATAATTAAAAATTACAGGATAACAGGCATGATAATTTAATTCTATAGAATTGCAAAGCATGAGTGATATTACAAGCATTACGTGATAATGCGATTTACCATTTACCATGAAGTGGGGCGTAATTTTTCTCAATTTCTGTCTCACCTATTTCTGCCACTAAACAAAAGCTATTTCGGTCTGTACCTAAATCATCAGTAATAATAACGCAGGAGTGGTAACCTTGGTTTTTTTTTCGAACTATTTTAATATTGCCTTTACAACTCCACTGAACGATAAGGGGCGAATATAGATGGCACTACAAACTCGCGGAAGGACGTATGGAACGGCTCAAGGCCAACTCCTGCCTGACGCTAATACGCCTTTTGTTTGAGAGCACCGTTCGGCTCAGGCCGTTGGAATTTCGATTTTCCTTTGAATTATTATATCACGTGACAACTGTACTGTCCGTGATGCTATAGGCGACACGACGGTTGAGAGGCTGTGGTAGGGAGTGATCATCCGCGCGCCTGGTTAATCCCCCAAAAACAATGTGAGGTGCCCACTATACGTCGCTGGAGTCGCGATTACGATCCCGCTACTCCGGCGATTTTGATTTATTAGTACATAAAAAGCAGCAAAATATATCATGCTAGTCTTACTTGGTCGCACAGTTGACATGTGTAGATCATTTCCTTCGTGTGTATTGACTCTATATGATGTTTGAGACACGAGGCGGACTTGTATCGCTTGCCACATTGATCACATTTGTGTCTGCAAAATAAAAGAGAAACGAACATCTTAGCGTCTATGAATTCACGGCCTGGACCATCGTGTAGCAGAGAGGGAAGCAGAGCAGTTCCTGAGACTTGTGACCCGGGTACAGGTTTAGGGGGACCCTTTGTCGTCGTACGTCAATATTCACCTTCACCACTCGTATTTCTCTCCCTGCCCAGTCTAATACCAGACTCGTACCAGACGAGTCTGTCACTGCAACTTTTGACATACATAGACATACATGTTCTAGTATAGAACTCACTGCATTTCTATATAGGCCAAGATCTTTTAAAAGATTGTAGAGAAGATGTTAGATTTAAGTTTCTAATGTAACAAAACGCAATGTAAGCGCATAAGTAAATGATGTAACAAAACGTAATATGCCATCTTTGTATGATTGGTTGTAATTAAAAAAAAATAAAACTACTCTTTGTCTGAAAGTCAACGTGTTTAAATAGAAAATTGCTATTATCATAATAGACAGTGTAGTGCCTAGTGTTTTCCTACCCATGAATGCAAATATTTGTATCCTGCAAGAATCGAACCTATTGACCACCGAGACCGGCATTCTGCTTCTATCAATCGAACATTATACAGTAGTGAGGTACGAAGAAATGTTGGTTGTGAACTCAATTGTAAATTTTATTTACGATGATGGCGCTGTGTGAATTGTCAAAGAGTTTTATTATTAATAATAATACAAATAGGCATAACTTACTTAAGATCTTCAACTGAGATATGTTTGAGACTAGTACGTAGATGTGTGCGGTATATGTACGCAGTTTTGAATTGAACATCACACTCTGCGCAGTATGCACCTTCCATTTTCTGGAATAATAAAAATACGACGGTTATCCTAGATGGATTACTGATTGATTACTCCTTTGTCAAGTGTACAAATTGTTGTGAACTCAATACCTGATGTCGTATACGTGGGAAAGAAAAAGAAACATTGTGGCGTCTCTAGCACACACTGCTGGCGTCATACGGGCCTTTAGCTGTGAATGGCGAGTGAGAATAGCAGTGTGTCTGAGAGCCGGTAATTAGGAGGACAAACAGTATATCTGACTGGTATGGATTCTTACAAAAAGGACAATGGTATCATCATGCCCAATGGGGACATTATAAAAACCCAAAGGCTTTTCCTTTGGGTTTTTATAATGTGACAAATTATACGTGAGGTGAATCTGAATTTCTTTAAAGAACACTTAAAAATCTCTCGCCTGAAATAAAATTCAACCTCACGGCGAACAGATATTTTGTCACAAAGGGAATTGTGTTGTGTTTTTGGATTAAAGAGCTATAAGTTTTAAAAGGATGGAAATATTATTAGCGGGGTTGAAATCAGGGTTGTCATATGTATCGTATGTCATAGATATTACAGACTTTCAGATAAAAACAGAGGTGAATAAGTGATAGTTAATTTGACTTTTAAAGGATAGCATGCTAGACCGAAGCATCAAAATTTAATTTATAGTAATGAATTCTTAAGTAACAATGACATAAAACAATTATATAATAGTAACATACCAACGAACAGTTCGGAACAGTTGTACCACAAGGATCTAATCTTGGTTCATTTTTACTTCTATTTTGTTACATTAATTATCTCTTGTTTGTCATGCAGGATAAATGCGGTTCAGTCTACGTATTCAAGAAAATCGAAAAAGGCATTTGTATTAAATAAAAGAGTATTATACTACACTGGTGTCCCGTCAGCGTTTACTCTTAGTGCACGCGGGACGTACCATCACACATAATACTCCTATAGGAACTATAGATCTCGTACTTACCTGTTCGCAGTGCGCCGTCCGTCTATGTAACCGAATGCCTGACTCGCTTCTATATTTTTTGTTGCAAATGTTACATTCGAATGTAACCGATGTGTGGATACTGTAATGAATTTGTTTTGAATTAATATAATTCGTTTACTGCTATTACCCAAACGATAGAGAAGTTAGACAGAAAGAAAGTCAAAGAGAAGCGACCTAGTCAAAATGTTTACTATCCACAACTTCAACACCTAAGTTCAAATCTCATTAACACAAAAAAAACCACGTGCCAATGGAAGAACCGATAACGAGCCATATTAGTCCGAGAGGACATCTCTTTATAAAATAATATAAAGTAAATTCTATAAATCTAGAATTGCGTTAGGTAATTAATAATAAGATGACCGGTATACGATCGTCGTATTTTAGTGATCAATTTCAAGCGACCGGCAATACGATCGAGCAATTATAATTTCAATTACTTAGTTTTATATTATAGATTGAGGGTATTGTTTTATTTTAGGTCTTATTATTTGATATATTATTTTTGTGTGTCTTTATATATTTAAAAAGGCATGTGAACAGGAGCGTATACAACTTATCCATATGGTACCAATTAAAACCAACCAACCACATTTCAACGTCGATCCAAATAGACTATATAGATTTATAGCGACCTGAGACGACCTCACCATTATGTATGATGTTATGTAAGATGTCTGTTCACGTTGGGTAGAGATATTTCCACTAAAGAGCACCATGAGCATGGATTATGCCAAAATCTTGATAGATGAGGTATTTTTAAGGTTTGGGGTCCCTCGCAGGATGGTCAGCGACAATGGCGTTCAGTTTGTTAGCGGGTCATACAGCAGGTTTGCCATGTCTTCAGGATTGAACAGTCGTTGACTCCGTATTATCACCCCGAAGCGAACCCAGTCGAGCGTAAGAACCGCAACTTGCCATTCTCGTAGGTCAAGATCACGCTTCGTGGGATTTGCACTTGATCACTGTGAGATTTGTTATGAATTCAGCTGTGACTCACAGCACTGACTACTCGTCAGACATGCTGATGTTTGGGCGAAAAATGCGCGCCCCTGTCGATGTTGTCGACTGCCTCTCCTAACGCACAACGTTAGTTACCACAAGTACGCACTGCTTTATTTAACTTATTTAATAGTTAAGTTCAACCGAGAACGTAGCCTACGGCCGAAAACCAATTGAATACATACCAGTAGTTGAATTAATTGCATTTCGGTACTCGAATAAATATTTTGATTGATTTGATTTGGCGACAAAATATGGCGGCAGAAAGAGACAAATTTTATGCTGCACCAACAAATTTTATGCTGCACCAACCAATAGACGAGACGCCGGTATAATGGGCGGCGAGATTAAGAGGTCTCGCTGCAAGCTGTGATTTTAAAAACATCGAAGAAACAAGAAGTACTTGCTGGACAAATTTGTAATGGGGGCTACCGGGCCATGAACGTGATAAAATGTTTGCTCAACAAATTCAGGATATGACCTTGAGCAAGACTGTCGATGTGGCAGAGAGTATACGCTGTGCACGTATCGGCGCGGTGATGCTCCATGTGGACGGGGACAGTTACAGGAGACAGTTTTCAAGTGGAACTAGCGGGCTCCGTCTGCTGGGCCGTCCGGTCAAAGATTCAGTACGAAATGTTCAGTGTGTTATAATAACCATAAGGCGTCAAATTATCGATATGCTAGTTATAAGTGTAAAAAATGTAATCGTAAAGGTCATTTAAAAAGAATGTGCCCAAATAAAAAAGTGAATTATGTGGTACAAGGTAGGGATGATGACGAGGGTAATTAAGATGATGGTACGCCTTTATTTAATATACGTTGCTTCAACGGCATGTCTATGTCAGAAACCGTCATATTAGGAGATACTAAAGGGGCATTTCACGTGAAGTGGACAGGAAAAAAAGTTGAGTTTCTGAAAATCGATCATATTCGGCCCATTTATACTTCTTATATCATTATATTAAATGTTCAGTAAAATAATTATAAAAACCGGCTTCCATCGCGGAACTACAAATATAATAAAAAAAAATATTATAATCAATCCTTACTAATATTATAAATGCGAAAGTAACTCTGTCTGTCTGTCTGTCTCGCTTTCACGCCAAAACTACTGAACCGATTTAAATGAAATTTAGTACGCAGATAGTTTAGACGCCGAGGAAGGACATAGGCTACTTTTTAATGCGAAAAAAGGGTTGTAAGGGGTTCAAAATGGAAATACAAGGTTATCTTTATGCGGTTGAATCCTTATTCGTCATCTTTTCATTTCACTAGCTAACAACCAATCAACACATCGCGTGCGTTTGCGCCATTCGCCATCTTTTCATTTCACTAGCTAACAACCAATCAACACATCGCGTGCGTTTGCGCCAATAAGGTATCCATCACAGAGAACAAAACCACAGATAATGTAAAACGAAAGATCTTGCCGGAAACATGACGTTGACGTTTAGCGAAAATATTGTTTTTTGACACTTTTTTATGATAAAATCGTATATCGTGTGTATGTGTTTTTTCTTTACGTTTTTCGTTTTACAATATAAATTACAAAAAATTAAAGTCAATGTCTTATGTCAAATAATAATAAATGTCAAATATTGTTTCTCTGTTCTGACGAACTTATTAAAAGAAAACTTAATAACAATCACAATTTCTTCACATTTTATTATTTACATTTTTTAAATAATGTTGTGGTGTGGCACTCTCCGAAATTAAATTATTTACCCATTTTTGTAGGTTATACAGAAATAATGTGTGGGTGTTTATTTAAAAAGCATTAACACAAAATTAATAAAGTATAGGTATTAATAAATATATGGTTGTTGTATCAAAACAGAATTTTCTTATTTTTCACCAAAATAAAAACTAACTGCCTTTTTTATAAAATATATGAATGACCTTTTCATTGTGTCATATATTATGAAACTATTTAAATTATTTAACTGATTGTAAGAAACAAAATGTTGGTTTGTAGATTAATACTGTCAAATTACTATTTGTACGGAAACGACAAAAATATATTTTTGTACTGCGACAAAAATCCTTACTACTATTATACAGGCGAAAGTAACTCTGTCTGTCTGTCTCGCTCTCACGTCAAAACTATTGAAACGATTTAAATTAAATTTGGCACACAGATAGTTTAGACTTATTTTCTGTATGTAAATATAGTTTACGTGATTTAGTTCCGAAACGAATACTAGATGGCGCTGTATGGTTGTTGAAACTCGATATCATTTCGTTTTCTTCATTATTTAAATATGCACGATTGTAAAATTATAATATTCATCTTTCAGATACTATTCTTTGATATTAATTATTATTCTGTTGCTCTCTTATGTTGTTTTTCATTTCTAGGCTAGATTTATGGGTTATCTTAACGTTATTATTTTTAGATTAGAAGTTATCCAATATTATTACAATTTGTTTTGTTTATTATTATTTCTTTGTCATTATTATTTGTTTTGTTTATTTTTTAATTACGTTTTATCGCAGTACAATTTTTTTTTCTTTAATTTAATAAAGTAACTAGATATTTGTTTGTTTTTGTGAATCGTATCTTTGTAAAATATATTTGTTTCATTAATTTTGTAGTTTGCGTGTGTATTTTCGTAATACGTAGTTATCATAATCTTTTGAGTTATTTATGTCTTAAATATATAAGTGTATTAAATTAAGTTTTTTTTTAGGTTTACCGTCAAAAATAATATAAAGTGTAGTTATAAATCTTTTGGTAATTTGTTTTATTAATAGTACCTTTTTAATCAGGAGGTTTACATTTTGATTCGTGTGTGTTAGTTAGGTGTATGTTTGAACAGTCTTTTGTTCAGTTACATTGTTTTTATTCTAATAATATGCCTCGAAAACACAAATCTAATGTGTCGCGTAGTTCCAGCGGAGCTCGCGCTAAAAAAATTGCTAGAAGCCAAGAGTCTGTAGAGCACACTCAAAGCCGTTTAACTTTAGATGCCCAGCGGCATGCATCTCGAAGAGCTGCTGAGACAGAAGAGCAGAGTCAAGCGCGGCGGTTTTTAGATGCTGACCGTCACGCATCTAAAAGAGCTGCTGAGAGTGAGCAGGAATGCGTAGCGCGTCGGTTTTTAGATGGTGAGCGTCACGCATCTCATAGAGCTCTCGAGACTGAGGACAAAAGTCAAGGGCGGCGGATATTAGACGCTGAACGTCATTCATCTCAAAGAGCTGCTGAGACTGAGAAGGAATGTCTAGCGCGGCGGTTTTTAGATGCTGAACGTCACGCATCTGTAAGGGCTGCTGAGATACAAGAGGAAAACCAAGCGCGGCGAGTTTTAGATGCTCAGCGTCACGCGTCTCAAAGAGCTGCTGAGACTGAAGGACAAATTCAAGCGCGGCAGCTGTTAGATGCCGAACATCACGCATCTCAAAGGGCTGCTGAAACAATAGAAGAAACTCGAGTACGTCAACTTTTAGATGCAGAGCGGCATGCGTCATTGATTGCTGCAGAGTCCCATGAAGAATCACTACGAAGACGTGTTTTCAATGCTGAACGGCAGTCACAAAGGAGGAGTTTATTTACACGTAGTACGTGGGAGGCATTTACAGACGCTGCTTTTGGTTATGATCCTTTCATTGATTATGTTAATCATCAATTAATTGTTATAGGGCGAATGGATAAAAAGTGCACACATTGTGATGCACTAAAATGGAAAGAGGAAACTCCGAGTATGTGTTGTTCTGGTGGTAAAATTTCACTTCCATCCCTTGGTGAGCCAGAGGAACCTCTAAAATCATTGCTTATGTACGACAGTAACGAATCACAGCGTTTTTTGAACAAAATAAGAAAATACAATTGTTGTTTTCAAATGACGTCATTTGGGGTAGATAATGAAGTTGTTATGCCCGGATTTTCCACAACATTTACGATCCAAGGACAGATCTATCATAGAATTGGTTCGTTACTGCCTACAGATCAGCCAAATTTTTACAAATTTACTTTATGGGAGACGAAAATAGCGAAGTTGATTGCAGGTGTCAAAATATTCAAGGTGTTGAAAGAGATATCGTTATAAAAATTCAAAGAATGTTGCACAATCATAACAGCTTGATCAAAACTTTTAAAACTGCGTTAGATAGAATGCCGGGAGAAGAATACAAGTTAGTCATGCACCCTGACCGTACGCCAAGTGGGGAACATGAAAGACGGTATAATGCACCATTAATTAATGAAGTCGCAGCCGTGGTATCTGGCGAACAGTTTGCTTCCCGTGATATTATTTTACACACCCATAATAATACATTAACCAGGGTACCAGACACACACAAATTTTACGACGCTCTGCAATATCCGCTAATATTCAGCAAGGGTCAGGAGGGCTATTACTTTCAAATACCTCAACTTAGTCCTGTGACTGGCTTGCCCTTACCCAACAAAAAAATATCTTGCATGGATTTTTATGCTTATCGTATAATGATTCGAGAAAATGATTTCAATTTAGTATCACGATGCAGACAACTGGCTAACCAGTTTTATGTAGATATGTACGTAAAAGTTGAAAGCGAACGATTACGTTATATATCATTAAATCAAAGTAAATTAAGAGCGGAGAACTACATTCATCTTCAAGATGCTGTAGCAAATGATGATAATGTTAATCCTAATAATTTAGGTAAAATGGTTATTTTACCGTCTTCGTTTGTAAATAGCCCCAGATATTTGCATGAATACACTCAAGACGCCTTTGCTTATGTACGTACATATGGTCGCCCTGATTTATTTATCACTTTCACATGTAACCCAAGTTGGGCTGAAATAGTTGATGAGTTGCTACTGGGACAAAGGGCAGTGGATAGACACGATATAGTTGCGAGAGTTTTTAGATTGAAAGTTAAAAAGTTAATTACTCTTATTAACAAAGGAAAAATATTCAAAGAAGTATTGTGTTTTATGTATCCAGTAGAATGGCAAAAGCGCGGCCTACCACACGTGCATATTTTAGTGTGGTTAAAAGAAAAGTTGAGGCCTGATCAAATAGATAAAATCATCAGCGCTGAAATTCCGGATCCAAATGATGACATGTCACTGCATGCAATAATTATTAAAAATATGATTCATGGTCCATGCGGCCCTGAAAATTCTCAATGCCCTTGCATGAAGGATGGCAAATGCACTAAAAAATATCCTCGCAAGCTTATTAAAGAGACTGTCCACAGTGATAACGGATATCCGCTGTATCGGAGAAGATCACCAGCAGACGGAGGTCGAACATCATCTGTAAAACTCCGAAATGGTAGTTACGTGACTGTAGATAATAGTTGGGTTGTTCCTTATTCGCCTATTTTGTCCAAAATATTTAACGCCCACATAAATGTTGAGGCTTGCAGTTCAGTGCGCGCTATTAAATATATTTGCAAGTATATTAATAAAGGTAGCGACCAAGCTATTTTCAATTTCAGAAACACAGAAGCCGCTAATGCCATAGATGAAGTACGTACATATCAATCTGGTCGCTATGTCAGTAGCAACGAAGCTGTGTGGCGGCTCTTGGGATTTCCATTACACGAGAGGCATCCAACCGTCACACACCTCAATGTGCACCTTGAAAATGGTGAACGTGTCTACTTTAATGAAAATAACTTTCGAGAAAGATTATCGACTCCTCCAAAAACGACACTTACTGCTTTTTTTGACCTCTGTACCAAAGATGAATTTGCACGAACTCTTCTCTATGTTGATGTACCGAGATATTACACTTGGAACACGACAAGGAGAGAATGGAAACGGCGAATACAAGGAGTACCTGTTCAGAACTGGCCTGGTGTCAAATCCGGAGATGCTTTAGGACGAGTATACACGGTCCATGTTAGTAATATGGAATGTTTTTGTTTAAGAATGCTTTTACACCATGTGCGTGGGCCAACCTCTTTCAATGATCTTAAAAAGATCACTAATCAAGAATTTTCGTCTTATCGAGAGGCATGTGAAGCAAGAGGTTTATTAGAAAACGATAATCAGTGGGATATAACTCTGGAAGAGGCCGCACAATGCAAATCTGCGCCCAAGGTGAGAGAGCTTTTCGCCATATTAATAGCGGCATGTGGACTTTCAAATCCACAAGAATTGTGGGAAAAGTATAAAAATTATATGGCGGATGATATTTTACACAGATTGCAAGAACAGAATCCGAATGCTTCATACAGTGATTTAATTTACAATGAAGCGTTAACAAAAGTTGAAGATCAAGTGACTACTATTTCTGGAAAAAAATTATCTGAATTTGGAATGAGCAGACCACAAAGAATTGAAGAAGTTAGTAGTGATTTAATTAGGGAACTAGATTATAATTCTGTTTCTTTAATGCAACAAATAGCAGAAGCTCTTCCACTTTTAAATTCAGAGCAAAAAACAATTTTTGACACTATAATTCAAAAAGTTAACAGTAGCCAAGGATGTTTGTTCTTTTTAGATGCTCAAGGAGGTACTGGCAAAACCTATCTTTTAAATTTATTATTAGCCCAAATCCGAAAAGAAAAAGGTGTTGCGGTTGCAGTAGCTTCCTCTGGAATAGCAGCTACGCTACTGAGTGGGGGACGAACAGCGCACTCAGTTCTAAAACTACCACTGAACTTAGCTAATGAGGAAATCCCAGTATGTAATATTAGCAAAAGTAGTGAACGCGGAAGAATGTTACATCAGTGTAAGCTGTTGGTTTGGGATGAATGTACGATGTCCCACAAAAGAGCAATCGAAGCACTGGATCGCACAATGAAGGATATTAAAGGTAACCAAGATATCATGGGAGGGATTGTGGTACTTTTAGCTGGTGACTTTAGACAGACTCTTCCGGTTATTACTAGGGGTACGCCAGCAGATGAAATAAATGCCTGTTTGAAAGCATCTGCATTATGGGCATATGTAAAAAAACTTTATCTCACTACAAATATGCGAGTACAACTTCACAATGATTCTGAAGCAGGTCAATATGCAGCTGCTCTTCTAAAAATTGGAGAAGATTGTATGCCAACTGACAGCAACGGTATGATTACACTGAGCCGTGAATTCTGTCAAATTGTTGAGAGCACAGAGGACCTAAAAAATCATGTATATCGTGATCTTCAAATAAATATGGCCAATCGAGAATGGCTGTGTGAAAGGGCAATTTTGGCGCCGACTAATGAAATAGTTAATAAAATAAATGAACAAATTATGTCAGACGTGGAGGGTGATGTTGTCGAATACCTCTCAGTAGACAATGTTACTGAACACTGGAGACGGGACACTGAACAAGTCACATCATACCCTATAGAGTTTCTCAACTCCTTAGAATTATCAGGAGTGCCTTCCCATAAATTGAGGCTGAAAGTTGGTGTTCCAGTTCTTTTAATGCGTAATCTGGATGCGCCAAGGCTGTGTAATGGTACGCGGCTTCAAATTACACATTTAGGACACAATATTGTAAAAGCCTCAATCATGTCTGGAATGGCAAAAGGAGAAAATATTTTGATTCCCCGTATTCCAATAATTCCGACTGATTTGCCATTTAATTTTAAAAGAGTACAGTTTCCCCTTAAACCAGCATTTGCTATAACTATTAATAAATTACAAGGACAGACGCTTAAAGTTGCAGGTGTACATTTAGAAAAGAAGTGTTTTTCCCATGGGCAACTCTATGTGGCATGCTCACGTGTGTCAAAACCGGAATGTCTTTATGTTTTGGCAAAAGATAGAAAAACTCAAAACGTAGTTTATAAAAATGTATTAATTAAATGAATGATTGGAATACGGGGAATCAAATTATTTAGAAAAGAAAGAAAGATTTAACCTTCACCTAACTGAAATTGGGTCAAAATTGAACAAATATTTAGTTCTTTCTTTATAACTTTCATTTTTTTTCCTTCAAAGAATTATCCTAAAATGTTAAAACATCGTTACTAATATTATAAATGTGAAAGTAACTCTGTCTGTCTGTCTGTCTCGCTTTCACGCCAAAACTACTGAACCGATTTAAATGAAATTGTGTACACAGATAGTCTAGACCCACAGAAAGGACAAAGGCTACTTTTTAATGCGAAAAAAGGGTTGTAAGGGGTTGAAATTGGGGATGAAAGATTGTATGGAAGAATCGTCATTTCTTAAGCTAGAAGATTGAAACTTATTTTTGAGGCTGCTAATTAAATATAAATAAATATGACATTCAAAGTTTGTACAAAAATACCCTTAAGGGGGTAAAATAAATTAGGGGATGAAAGATATTAGGTAATATCGTCATTCTTGAAGCCAGATCCTTTAAACTTTTTTCATTGGCTTTTTGAGTTAGTTAATTAAATACCTTACTAACATTATATTTGTAAAAGTTATTCTGTCTGTCTGCCAGTCTCACTTACACGCCAAAACTACTGAACAGATTTATGTGAAATTTGGTACACAATTAGTCTAGATCTTGAGAAAGTACATAGGATACTTTTGGATGCGAAAAAATGGTTGTAAGGTGGTTGAAATGGTAGGTGCAAGGTTGTACGTAAGAATCATCATTTTTAAAGGTGGAAGCTTGAAACTTATATTTTAGGCTGGTAACTGAATGTGAATAAATATGATATTCAAATATTTTTACCATTAAGGGGGTAATATAAATTAGGGGATGAATGATTTTAGGATAGCCAGATCTATGAAACTTTTTCTATTGGCTTTTTTGGGTTAGTTTATAAAATACCCCACTAATACTCTAACTGTGAAAATAACTTTATCTGTCTGTCTGTCAGTCTCACTTACACGCTAAAACTACTGAACCGATTTCAATGAAATTTGCTACACAGTTAGTCTAGACCCTGAGAAAGGACATAGACTACTTTTGAATGCGATAGAAGGGTTGTAAGGGCTTGAAAGAGTTATGTATGGAAGTGTCGTCATTTTTGAAGATGAAACGATGAAAATTTTTCATTGGCTTTTATTGGGTTAGGTAATTAAATATTTTTTTCATTATTTGGTCAAGGTCACTATTTTCGCGGACGAAGTCGCGGGTACAGCTAGTAAATATATATTTTTTTAAAGTTCTTCTCGGTTATGATATAGTTTATGAGAGATTCAAATAATCTTCATCGCGTCGTTTCACAGCGTTGCAATTGCAAGTTAAGGAAGCCAATATTCTTGTTTAATGTATAGGTAATATAGTATGTCCTAGGAATACCTGGAATAGGTAAGACTGACGTACCCCACACATATGACTTTTTACAAATTATTAAGATTACTGATAATAATAACAACTCACAGCATGTGTTTCTTCATATCCGTATTGGGTCCTAATTCCTTCTTACAGATAGGGCACGTCTTGCGAGTCTTGTGGTTATTCCGTCGATGTAACTGATACAGTTTCTTCGTTCTGTTGACAATATACACGATTGTTTGACTATCTTAGTTTTTTCCTTGTATGAATAATAATAATAAGAAGCCATGCAAAATAGAGCCTTTTTTGGGTAGTAGACAATTGTTAGAAACACTCATATATTTATTTTATAGTGTTAAAAACCCTTACACCAACGAAGCCGTCTTTCATATTCAGAAAAATATGAAATGGCGCACAAGTCTGTCCTAACGGTATACGTTGGCGGGGCACTAGTGGAGGATCATAGGATGAGCATGAAGCTGACTCGACGACGTGTTTTCGCCAGGGATTGGTGATGGACCCACTGATGTAGATCACGAATTTACTAAATGCTGAGAAAAACTTTTAATTTCATACACGGTCGCGAGTTCGAGATGGAAAGTATTCGAGTAACAATAGAACAGAGGTATGTACTGACTGGAACCGGCTCTGGCACACGTTGCCGTCAATAACCGCATTTTATAAGTAGCTAACCATAAATCTGGTTAACGAGTTTTTTACAAGTACTGACTGGAACTGGCGCTGGCACACTTGGCAGGCGTGTCCGTGCTGGCTGTGGTCGTCGCGGTGGTGCCGCACCACCAGCTCCTCGCTGTGGAACTCCACCTCGCACACGACACACCGGTAGCTCCTGTTAGATACAAACTAACTTAGTTGGATCACTACAAAAAATAACATTAATTTAGTCCCCAAATATGGACCATAGTACTTCTTCAGTTAAGTTAGTTTTACTGTAAATATATACTACAAATTGTTGAAGCTAGGTACGCTTTATAATTACAAAGTTAGTTTTAAGTAACCCCTCCTAGGAGGCTGTTAACCCAGTTTCCTGGGGGTTGATGCCAGGCCAAAGGGATTCGCCCTGAGGCTCTTAGAGATTAATAAGATGGTGTTTCTGCGAATGTCCGATTGTGGCGTAAAAACAGTAATCAATAAAAATCATTAAAAAGGCGTGTTATTTTTATTCAACGTGTAATCAGAAGGCCTGGTACACATTAAATGGCGACGAGGATCAAAAATATTTAAAGGAATTCGCATTTTAAATAAGGTAAAAAGTAATCGGCATGGCGTCGAACATTTTATTCAAATCATTTCAAGAAGGAGATGATATTAACTGCTTCTTGGAAAGAATGGAGCAACACTTCACGGCAAACGACATTGACAAGGTAAAACAATTACCTACATTACTTATATCGTTACATCAAGATGTATATAAAATTTTGAAAAGCATGGTGCATCCATCTTTGCCAAAGGAAAAAAGTTATAAAGAAATCGAGGAAGCGTTAAAGTTAAGATTCCAACCAAGAGTGTCACATTTTCGAAAAAGAATACGATTCTACAGCTTACGGCAAGCGGAAGGAGAATCAGCATCAAAATGGTTTACAAGAGTAAAGGAAGCTGCAACGGAATGCAACTTTGAAAAGAATATTGAAGGATATTGTAAAGGATAAATTCGTTACGGGGCTGAGACCAGGACCCATACAAGACAGATTATGTGAGGAGACAATAACAAGAAATATCAAGGAATTATTGGATATAGCCTTAAACAAAGAGTCAGCTTATCAAGAAAATAAGGAGTTGGTAATTGTTAATAAAATTTCTAGTAAATCCAATAATAAACAATATTGTTCACAGGTCAAAATATATAATAAACAAAAGAGCGACAGGAAAGCTCAGGATATTTTAAAATGTATACATTGTGGAAAACCTAACCATTCATTTGCTAAATGTAAGTACAAAACCTATAAATGTAAAATTTGTAATAAAATTGGGCATCTAGCTATAGTATGTAAAAATAAGCCCACAAATAGTATAGACATTAGGGAAGAACAAGTAGATATGTTTATAATGGCACCAATAACAGATGTTAATCATATTTCTCCATTTATGGTAAAGTGTTATGTAAATTCAATCCCTTTAAACATGGAATTGGATACAGGTGCAGCCGTTTCCTGTATACCAAAAAGAATTTATAGTGAGAAATTTAGTAATGTTAAATTAGAAGGAACTCCATTAGTATTGAAAACATATAGTGGTGAAATAGTAAAAAGCCTGTTGGTAAAATTTCAGTTGCATTGCATGTCAATGAAAGAAAATGTAATTGTTCTTTGTTAGTGGTAGAAAATGGGTGTAGAAATCTTTTTGGTCGGGATTTAATGAATATATTAAACATAAATTTGAAAGAGTTAACAGATTTGAATTCAATAGATGCACTAAATTTAGAAAATATTTTGCAGGAATATTCAGATGTTTTTAAAAATGAGCTGGGTGTTATTAAAGGTGAAAAGATTCATTTAGAATTAAAAGAGAATACAGAACCTATTTTTATGAAGCCTAGACCCATTCCTTTTTCTTTTAAAGATAAAGTAGAGCATGAGTTAACAAAGTTAGAGAACGAAGGAGTTATTACCAAGGTGGATAATTCAGATTGAGGAACATCTTTAGTACCGGTTATTAAGGAGAATGGTCAATTAAGATTATGTGCTAATTATAAAGTGACTGTTAACAAATATTTAAAAGATGTAAATCACCCAATACCTAGAATTGAAGAAATATTTACAGCTCTGCAGGGAGGTCAGAATTATAGTAGATTAGATCTTCGAAATGCTTTTAATCATTTAATATTAGATGAAGCTACAGGAAAACTGTTAACTTGGTCGTTGGTGTTACATCAAAAGGTATTTACAAATTAAATAGATTACCGTATGGTACTAAGCCAGCTAGTTCTATATTTCAATCAAAACTTGAAAAAATTTTGCTCGGAGCTAAAGGGGTAGTCAATTTTATTGATGATGTAGTGGTTACGGGTGTCAATGACCTTGAGCATCTTCAGAATTTAAGAGAGGTTTTAAAACGTTTTAAGGATGCAGGCATAAGGCTTAACAAAAACAAATGTATATTTTTTCAAAAGGAGATAAGGTATTTAGGCCATATTATTTCGGGAGAAGGGTTAAAAAAAGATATTTCACATTTAGATAGTATAATTAAAGCACCCCCACCCCAAAATATTTCAGAAGTAAGATCTTGGATAGGCATGGTTAATTATTATGCTAAATTTATACCAATGTTATCTACAAAATTAAAACCTATTTATGAACTATTGCAAAAGGGTTCAACATTTAATTGGTCAAGAGAGTGCCAAGCAAGTTTTAAATTAATAAAAAAGGAGATCATTTCTGATAAAATATTAATTCATTATGATAGGAATAAGCCCTTAAGATTAGCATGTGACGCATCAAATAATGGTATAGGTGCGGTATTAAGTCACATTATGTCAGATGGTTCAGAGAGACCTATTACTTTTATATCTAGAGTATATACAAAAGCAGAGAGAGGATACTCAATGATACATAAAGAAGCATTAGCTTTATAGAGGGCAGTCAGTAAGTTGTATCAGTATTTGATAGGAACTAAGTTTGAGTTATTGTCAGACCATAAGCCTTTAAAAGCTTTATTTGGTGAGCACAAAAGTTTGCCACAAATGGCAGCAGGTAGATTACAAAGGTGGTCATTATTTTTGTCTGGGTTTGATTATACATTAAATCACATTAAAGGTACAGAAAATGTAAATGCAGACTGTATGTCTAGATTACCATTACCTGTCACAGATAACATGTATTATAAAGAATATGATTATATTAATTTTGTAGAAGATCAAAATGTAATTGATGTTAATAGAATAAGATCTGAAACGCGAAGGGATCCTATTCTTAGTTCGGTATTTAATATGATAAGATATGGTTTTTCAAATAATGTAAGTGATGTTTTCAAGCCATTTTTACAGAGGAAAGACGAGTTATATATTGATAAAGGAGTAATCATGTGGGGTTATAGAGTTATAATTCCAAAAAAATTACAGAATTTGTTATTAAAAGAGTTACATTCGACACATGAAGGTATTGTAAGGATGAAATCTAATGCTAGGTCATATTTTTGGTGGCCAAAAGTGGACCAGATGATTGAAAGTTATGTAAAAAATTGTAACATATGTATGTCTATGCGTCCAGAACCACCAAAATCTAATATTATTTCATGGCCAAAAACAAATAGTCCATATGAGAGAGTACATGCAGACTTTTTAGGTCCATTTAAAGGTAGAAACATTTTACTAATTGTTGATACATATTCAAAGTGGCCAGAGGCATTTATTATGGAAAATACTGATTCTAAATATACAATAGAAAAGTTTAGAGAATGTTTTGCACGGTACGGTTTACCAAAAATTTTAGTTACTGTTAATGCAAGTGTATTTGTATCAAGAGATTTTTCTGAATTTTTATACAAGAATGGTATTAAACATGAAACGTCACCACCATTCCATCCAGCAACCAACGGTTTTGCTGAGAATTCTGTAAAAAGTTTTAAATATGGAATGTTAAAAGCATTAAAAGATGATTTAAATTGTAATCATTCTTTTCAAACATTAATGTACAGGTACTTATTTCATTATAGAAATTCTATTCATAGTGTTACAGGAGTTTGTCCTTCTCAATTGATGTGTCAAAGGAAACATAGAACTAGACTAGATTTATTATCCATAAAGGAAGAAAAAGGGGAGAGAATTAAAAGAGGGAGTAGACAGGATACATTTAAGGAAGGAGATTGGGTATATTGTAGGGATTATAGAAACCCAAATAAAAAGGTTTTTGTAAAATGTATTATTGATGAGGTCTTGGGACAGAGAACTTATTTATGTAAAGTAGTAAATGAGAATTTAATATGGAAAAGACATTTAGATCAAATAATAAGCTCTCCATCCCAAACTAATCAAGATTTTAGTATTGAAAAAGTAAATTCAGAAGATGTAACTTTGAAAGAAGTATGTTCTGAAGTTGTAGTTCCTAAGAGTATATTTGATGAAAACATTTGTAAAAGAGATTGTAGTAATAATAATAATTTAAATAGATCTTTAGAAACTATTGTAACTTCTCAAGTAGGAGATTCTGAGGGAAATAATATTTGTAGCAATGTTTCAAAAGATGATAATTCTATAGTAGGGTCTAATTGTAATTCTGAAATTGTTGGTTTAAGGCGCTCACAAAGAGAAAGAAAACCTATTGTAAAACTCAATTTATAGGGGGAGTATTTGTGATGTATTTACACCCGCGTGTCAATGTCAAGTTTGACACATTGATCTGTAATTGTCAGTTGTCAAAATAGAGTAGGATTTTTGCATTATATAGAGATTAATAAGATGGTGTTTCTGCGAATGTCCGATTGTGACGTAAAAACAGTAATCAATAAAAATCATTAAAAAGGCGTGTTATTTTTATTCAACGTGTAATCAGAAGGCCTGGTACACATTAGTAGTGAAAATCGAATTACTGTAAACTGGGGAGTGTTTAGTCAAGCGTTAGAATACAAGCTTCTGCATCGATTAAAGCGGAATCAAGATATGGAATTTTGATGAAACTAACTTATCCGATGACCCTGGTAAAAAAAAAGTAATAACGAAGCGAGGCGCAAAATACCCCGAACTTATAAGTAATACCTCCAAAAGCTCAACTTCTGTCATGTTTTGTGGTAGTGCTAAGGGAGAATTATTACCGCCGTATGTCGTATATAAATCCAAGCAACTATGGAGTACATGGACGGAACAAGGACCAAAAGATGCCAGATATAATAATAGCCCATCAGGGTGGTTTGACATTAATATATTTAACGATTGGTTTTTTAAACAAATTTTGCCAATCTTGAAGAAACAAGAGGGTCCGAAAGTTATAATCGGAGATAATTTGTCATCACACATTTTTGTAGACGTCCTAAATGCTTGTGACAAAAATAATATTAGATTTGTTTGTTTGCCACCTAACGCAGCCATTGGATGTGGCTTTTTTCCACCCAATGAAGGTAGCATGGCGAAAAATCCTGACCGAGTGGAAGGCAATTGTACAAGGTAGTCGAGAGCAAGTACTCCAAAAAAGCAGTTTCCCAGTTCTATTAAACCGACTCACCGATATTTTGGAGCCGACGCGGGAGGTAAACCTCGTTTCAGGTTTTCGAAAATGCGGAATTTATCCACTTGATGCTAATCCCTTATTAGAGAGATTGCCTACGACTGTTGACAAGACTGCTTTGCAAGATTCTTTTCTACGGAGTCTTGAAGCTAAGAGGTTAGAATGGACAGCAAATGGAAGTACAAAAGGACGTCGCAGGAAATTAAACATCACTCCTGGAAAAAGTGTAACTGAAGAATTAAGCACATAATAAAGAAAATGAAGAGTTGACTCAGCCGTCAACTTCAAAGCAACCATGTCGCCGTAGAGCCAGTGGCGAAAACTCTTACGCAGAAAGTGTCAACATGTCAGTTTTTGCGATCTTTCGATCTTAGTTCTCTTGGAGATTTAGAAAATCTTGTAACTAACACTGATACAGCAGCCGAAACTTTCAATAAAAATTGCAATTTCAAACCAATTGTGAAGGCGGTTTATATATATTGCCCATATGTAGTTTTCACATATGAGGGGGAAATGTTTCCTGGTAAAATTACAAAAATAATTAAAGAAGGGCCATATATCTCTTCAATGAAGAAGTCGCTAAAATCCTGGACGTGGCCTAAACCCATTGATGAAATTCAATACGATTGGCAGGATATATTGGGATGTATTGGTGTCCCAAAAAAAATTAGTACCCGCCGTGAAATATATTCCGTTCCTGAACTGACCGCTTGGGATTTTTAGTTAAGAATATATTATTTCAAGTTTAAGAATGTTCCGTTTTCATAAATATTTTTAGATGTAAGTTTTAATTTTTGAGAAATTTTTCTTGTTATCACATTAGTTATTTTCGACTGATATTTGTCCAGCTTTTGTAACCAAAGTTTTTAGCTAAGATAGCAGGGCCTATTATAGTATAAGAATATAAAAAAACCAATGAAACAAAGTGATGTAATTAAATTTAAGAATATAATATAGTTTCTTTCAAAACACGGTTTATTTTAATTTATACCCATTTTTCGACCATTGATACTATCAAAAAAGGTAAAGCGTAATATCGCTGGAGCATAGTTTGAAAAGGGAAAGTATAATTGCTCAAAAAGCTTCTACAATAGAGATTGTTTGTGAAATATACCCAGTAGCAAAGTTACCCAGTAGGGGAGCGCGGGGCTTGTTGTAACAGGGGTAAGTAAGGTAGGTGCGGCCAATAAGGCCTGTCGGGTAAAAAGGCCTAAATAACAAAAATACAATTTAAAATTACCGCCATCACTCGAGGTCACAGTCGTAGGTAGCTTAAAATGTAAGATGGCGCCCCGAACGTGTCACGACTCGCTAGCTCGCTCCCTGTCACCAGTGCGGCATCATTCATAGTGGCCAACGGAAGTTCCGTTTAAAATTGCAGGAAATTCAAACGTAAGTATTTTTTGTAATACTACATTTTTCTACATAATGTTATTGTTTAATTGTTAATTAGTTCATGCTTGGTGTTATAATAGTATAATGTAAACTGAATAGTTTTATTTTTAACATTTCTTTGCAAAATTTGCCGGCGGTTATTAAGGCCTACAAAATTCGTGTATAGGCCTTATTATACTCCATCATGAAGTGACTGTTTTTCAGTTTATTTTACGCATTTAGAAATGTTATTTTAACTGTTTTCTTATTGGTTTATTGTTTTTAGGGCATTATAACAACAATGTCTCCGAAACGAGCGTTGTGGTCTGAGGAAAACCTGGAAGCGGCGGTACGAGGAGTACAGTGTGGACGGCTAAGCACTTACAAAGCTGCCGAAAGGTACAAAGTGCCCAGAAGAACTATCAGGAACCACCTTCAGACCGGCAGTTTAAAAAAAGTCTTGGGTCGGAAACCTTTACTTAACGACGAACAAGAGGCTGATCTTGTGAGTTTTGAGGTTTGCTGAAATAGGTGTACCTATGATACCAAGGATTCTCCGACGGTTAGTCTTCAAATTTTGCGAGCTAAATAACATCAAGCATCCCTTCAATCAACAAGATAAAGTTGCTGGTAAAGATTGGTTAAAGAAATTTATGGAGAGACATCCGGAGATCTCACGCAGAAAGGCTCAGTTTATGAACCCAGCCAGGGCTCAAAAGCTGAATAAATTTATCGTAGACGATCACTTTAAGAGACTGAATGAAGTTTATGGTAAATTGGATCTCAAAACTCATCCTGAAAAGATCTATAACATGGATGAGAAAGGTTGCCGCCTGACGATTCACCATCAGCAGACTGTATTGGCAAAAAAAGGGGCCAAAAGGGTCCATTTACAATCATCAGAACACGCTGAAAGCGTCACAATCGCCGGTTGTGTCAATGCACTTGGTAGTGCCCTACCACCCATGGTAATTTTTAAAGGCAAACGTTTGAAACCTGAATTTGAATAGTGAAGGAGTCATTACCACTTGCCTTGAACCCTGCAAATATTATCAGCGGATTTAAAGCTTCTGGTATTTGGCCTTTGAATGCAGATATTTTTCAAGATAGGGACTTTGCGCCCTCTTATGTTACTGATCGTCCAGATCCTACTGAACAATCAGAAATAATTCTAAATGAAAATGAAAATTTATCGTTGGATCTTGAAAATCCAGAACTATTAGATTCTGCTCCTGAATTGGACATCAGCACAACAGAAATTATACGCCACATCGAAGTTGCTCTGGTCTAAATAAATTTTCCCCGAAGATTAGACCATTACCAAAGGCGCCACCACGAAAAAGAAGTACAAATTGTAGACGCAAAAGGAAGTCTGTTATTTTGACAGATACGCCTGAAAAAGAAGCTTTAAGAATGGAATATGAGGAAAAGATAAAGAAAAAGCAAAAAAAAGATGATAAGGGCAAGGGAAAGCAAAAGGGGAAAGGAAAAGGTAAAAAATCAGCAAAAAATAAAGATGAAATAAAAAGAGTTAAAAAAAGGATTCTAAGTTCAGATTCAGAATCTGAGGATTGGCATTGTCTTATTTGCGAGGAAGCATATAGTCATTCAAAAGATAATTGGGTTGAATGTATTGTATGTAAGATGTGGGCACATGTAGGATGTGTCACAGGAAATACTATTTCTTTTGTTTGTATCAACTGTAATTCAGACGAAGACTAAATTCTTTAATAAAGAGACTCATTGCAAGGCTGATTATTCTAAGATGTAAGGTAGAACTAAGAGATAATTACGAGACTTAATCTGGATGTTTATAATTTAATTTACTGTGATTTTTAAGTGCCATATTGATATAAGTACCTACCTAGAGGAGTACACAAGTACGAAATAATATAAAGAGTTAAAAACTTAAATCTTTAGTTTGTTGATTATATAAAATGTATGCTTCAGTAAATTGTTATTCAAGATGTGAAATAATTAAATGATTAAAGGTATCATATTTTTATTTTTACTACTTGCCCTATTAGATGTTACAACAAACCCCAACCAGGGGGTAAATTGTAACAATTCCCTTTTTTGAATAAAAAATTATTTGTGAAAGAGTTACCTATAGATTTGATTTTTTTTCGATTTGGTTTAATAGAAGAATAATTAGAGTATCCGTCAAAGTTTAGTTAGTGGTAATTTAATCAATACAACTCAAGATATATCATTATTTTTAAAAATTGTTACAACAAGCCCCTCGCTCCCCTACCATGGGTAACTTTGCTCCTTATTCTTAGTACTATATATATTATAAAATACTTCATTAGGCTGATTTAACTATAAAAATATGTTAGATAGCATATTATTCTTTATATTAATACATCTCAGTATATTTCATATTAAAAAGTGTAAATAATATTCATACTTCCCTTTTTTGGAGCAAATATTGGAGCAAAGTAGGATCATTTTACGGTATATTGATTATGGTTGCGTCTATGATTGTAAGAGACTTCTGTACTTACTACTGTATGAACATTTTGTTAACAGAAATAAATATTACTGAATACCAATAATAAAGAACACTGCATAATAATAAGGACTTGAATAAATTAATCAATTTAGTAATGAAGTAAAAGCTTTTTTCCACAGAAAGTGAGATGAAAATGTTGCAGGTCCTAGTCAATACAGCTACTATGGAAAAAATAAATACAAATGGTCTAAAAATCCATCAGCACCTTCACGTACTCGTCAACTTAATATTGTAAGGTAAAGACCCGGTTTGATTGGCCCATCTAAAAGTGATATTATTACCAAAGTGCGTATGAATGGCTTGTTAATAACGATATTACACTTTAATTACAAATTATAAACAACTATACAAAGGAAAGATTACCGAGAATTCGAAAAAGACGAACAGAGTTGAAACATTTTATAGGTCTTTTGCTGTTAATAGGAGTGTTCAAATCAGGACATGAATACGTAGAATCTTTGTGGGCTACAGTCGAAATAGGTCGTGACATTTTTAAAGCTAGCTAAGTTATTATTGGAAAAGATTTTCATTTATTTTATCAAATCTTCGGCTTAATGATATTTCAAAAAGAGAGGATCGAAAAGCTGTTATAGAAACTGGCAACAAACATTTTAGTTCATTTTTGTACTGCTTGATGTCGCTCTCTTCTCTGTGTCTGCCATGTCAAGTAAAAGGCATCATTCATACAATTGTTTTTTTATCTAATCCAATCCAACATAAAATCATAGGAAACCTACCACATCATCAATGGGATATTGGCCCAGCCATTGCATATTAAAATACAAGTGTTAATTATAAATATAAACTCTAGTGTTCGTTAGATAGAAGCGAACAAGTGGCAGTGAGGTTAAACATAATAACCCGGTGGCCGGTAAAGGCAAAATTTATAAGTGGCAACAGTATACCAGCAGGGCATATTCTCGAAGGTCCCGAAGGTTGGACAACATTAGGTTGAAAGTGATTCTGTAGGCATTAGATCTATTTGATGTAGTTACTGGCACCACATTACGACCACAGAATAAGTAGCAGGAGTAAAGTGGAGTAGCAAAGACGCAAAAGCTCAGAGTATTATTGTAATGCGAATATCGAGGAAAGTGATACCTCAAGTTGCTGTATGCAGTACTGCCAAGGATATCTGGTACAAATTCATGATATATGAATAAAAGGGAGAGCTGTCGATAGCTATTACAACAACAGTTTTTTAAAACAAAGCGGTAGAAGAATCATACCATCTTGGTTAAAGAATTATGACACTAATTACTAATGATACTGAAATTAATAAGTCGGTGGTCAACCGTACAAGTCGTACCAAATGGAAATAGGTCATTTCGACAAAATGGGTTTTTAAAATAAAATAAAGTTCATGGCAGAATAAATTAAGCGACGTACCTTTTGTAGGAAGTAAGAAGACTCTTTTTGTACCTTTTTTGAAGGCCTTTGTCTCTGTATAGCCCATGTAAGATTGAAGACCAGATGTGTCATTTGGGTCATTGTCGACCTGTTGTTGTTAGTCGACGTAATTGCCAATATATTTATTAAGTTCGAGTTGTGTTCAATGCGTTTTCTAAGATATCCTCAGGTTGTATCAGGCTTAGCTTGAACGACTCAATGGAGTATGGACCAAATTTACAATAGGATATTCAAGCGCTCATTATAAAATGGAGCCAGTATAAATACATTGTCGCGGATGAAATTGGGAAAAAATGGTTCGTCAAATCATGATTTGATCACGATTGCTGTTCGGTGGAAGGCATGATGTCTCTTTATAGAATTTTCGAAGTGACAAAAACGGACTCATCTAAATACTTTTTTCTGAGTAGCGTGAGCCGAGATAACGCTTGTTTGGTATTAGTACATAAGTTATAAAATATCTCTACAAATAAATTTAGTAGTGTAAATTGGAATTATTTTGTGATAATAATGATGAATGTGCAAAGTGTTAAATTTGTGATGGAAAGTATTCTCGCAAAGGTGAAGGCTCAACTTCCTTAAAAAATCAATTATAAAGAAAACATCCTCCAGAATATGAATTATTATTTAAAGACGACTGGTAAGAAGAGTATCGACGAAATATCACGGCTGGGAACATCTTTACAAACGGTAAAAACAACTTTTTTTAAAGAATACATGAAAAAAGCTATGGGATAATATAAACCACAAATCAATAAAAATAGACTATTTGACTGCTGAAATGTTAGCATTATCATATCTACCATTACAACACTAAGAAGAATTAGAGTTCCGCCGATTGATGGACCATATTGTTACAAATTATGTTTTAAAAGGTAGAAAGTATTTTACGGACTTTAGTGAGCTTTACGATACAGTGTCGAGTCATAAGAAACATGTTACAAGATTTTGAGAAAGTATCTGTCACATCAGATATCTGGTCTACTCTTCATCAGGAGATTCATTGTTATCCTTAAAATAAAAAATAAACATTGTATCGGGTGAAAACTGTGATTGTTGCAACCTGTGCTGTAAATACCAGGGATGTTACGGAGCTTCGACTCCGGTTCCGTTAAGTCGGAACTTCCGATTATTATTACACCTTCGGTTCCGACTTCGGCTCCGACACTTTTAAATCGGAGGTTTTAATCGGAGGTCGAAGCATAACATAGCGTGCACTCAATCGTCAATTATTTTTTCACTTGTTGTTAATTTGTTACGCACACGACACGTTCATAGGTTACCTATAGATATTTGTTTTGATTTTTACGGCTTATTATCAATAAAAGTGATCTGTTTTTGTGTTGGACAATGAAACCAAAATCAAGTTGTATTTTGAACTACTTCATTGAAGTTAATTCAGATTCCGCAAAGTGTAAACTGTGTATGAAGACGTATTCAAGAAAGGGAGGTACGACAACGTCGTTAAAAGGCCATTTGAAGTCTGTTCATGCCACTGAATATGAAGAATTAATAAAATTAGAAATCGAAAAAAAAAATACCGTACAGCCTTCGACTGCTAAAAAACAAATAACTTTAAAAGAAACTTTGCTGAAGACTACAAAATGGCGCACTTCTAATGCTAATTCTATGGAAATTGACAAATTGATTTCTGAAATGATTGCTTTGCAAGATCTACCCTTCAATTTTGTGGAAGGATTTCGGCGACTTATGCAGTCCACTGTGCCGAATTATCACTTAAGGGGAAGACATTTTTTTACTGAAAATATTTGTGGTCATTTATATGAAACATTAGCAAAAAAAAATAAAGGATTTGCTCACATAATTTGAAAAGATCTCATTTACAACAGACATTTGGACCGAACCAAGTTCGAATGTGTCTTTATTGAGCCTGACAGCGCATGGCAGAAATAGAGATTTTAAAAGGCTAAAAGTTATTTTAAAATGCCACACATTTGACGGAAGACATACAGGAGACCTAGTTCTAGAAAAAATTAAGAGTATGTTGATGGAATGGGGTATCATAAAAGAGAAAATTCATTGTTTTGTACGCGACTCTGAATCTAATATGATACGAGCAATGAAACTCGGCGACATACCTGATGTCAGTTGCAACTGTGTGTGCGAACATTGTTAGATTGTGATGAAGAAATTAAAGCCTTAATAACGAAATGCAAAAAAATTTCGACGCATTTTAATCATTCCCAAATAACTCTGACTGAACGTATAAAATACAAAAGGAACAACTCAACCAAGAATGTTTGAGTGTAGTACACGGTAAGTGGTATTAATTTGTGCATTTATTTTTACCTCCACCAGATTATTTCATTTCAATCAAAGATCTATCCACGCTAACACAATAAATTCAATTAAAACCATTAAATCGATTTTATTAAAATAAAAACTTGCTGTAGTATATGCACGCTGATTATAATGACTGTATTTAGTTTTTGTCATTCATTTAATTTAAATAATACTTTAAGTTATACTGTAAATTAGTGTAAATTATAAGCGTTATTTAGTTTAATTAATTTGTTACAGGTGGAATAGCACATTTTACATGTTGGAAAGAATGATTAAAATACAGGATTCTCTATGCCTGTACGCATGTAAACACAACATCTCTCAGTTATCTCCTGAAGAATGGCTGCAGCTTAAAAAAATTGTTACTATACTTCAACCTTTTGAAGAAATCAACTGAAATATGAGTGACAATAACACCAGTATGTCAGTAATTCCACTTATACACACACTAAAGTATACATTACACACTGAAGACAGTAAACAAGACACAAATGAAAAATTTAAAACTATAATAAAATGTACCGTCGATCAATTAAATTCCAAATTTGGTGACCTTCCATCAAACAAATTTTTTAATGAAGTGGTTAAAGAGAAGATTGAAACAGAAATAATGTCACTATTTGATGCAGATACATCTAAAACCGAGGCTGATTATATTGCCGTTCCTGTAGAAAAACGGGCAAGAATGGAATTACCAACAGAAGCTAGCCTAGAAATGTCCAAACAGTTTTGGCGAATATATTGTTAAGTAGTGATGAAGACGATGATAATAGTGATAATATCACATCTGAAAAATGTTTAGTTTTTGATCAATTTGTTGTAATGAAAAGTATACTAAATGAGTTCAATAAAGAAAAACGTATAAGTATTAGTGATGATCCGTTATTGTGGTGGAAAGTAAATGGAAATTCAAAATTTTAGCCCCTTCAATCAATTGCCCGCCAATATTAGTCGTGTCCACCAGGCTCGGTAGCGAGCGAACAACTTTTTAGTGGCGCTGGCCTAATCTACGACTCGTTAAGAAATAGATTGGACGGAGACAAAGCTTCAAAGCTTTTGTTCGTAAAGTATAATACACTACTTTTGGAGTCAATTCATTTGATTTAATTTGTTTTAAAGCTTTTGTTCATTTAATATAATGAGTGTTCTTGTTTATTTGGAAATAATATGCTAATTTTTTTTCATCGCTTGTGTTTTATTTTATAATAAAAAAAATGATTAATGAATGCTTTATTTGTCCGTAAATAAAAATTCTTTGTCATGCCACCACTTCTGACCCTGCCTCCGACTCCGATTCCGATAAATCAAATTTAAAAACTCCGACTCCGACTTCGGTTCTGATAAAACTACCTCCGTTATATCCCTAGTAAATACTATAAATGAATGAGTGCAGTAACTTGAAAGAGTTATGCTCGCTATAAAGTTCAAACTTGTGGCGGCGTGGTGGCCCGTGTCAATGTGTCAATCTAATATGGTTGAGTGCAATGATGGCTGGATCATCCGTCATACTCGTGAACGGGTGCTGCTTGTGGGGACTGGTCTGTTCTGTTACGAACACTGATTAGACCGTTTGTTTTTGCAATAGCATAAGCTGGCGGTCACTCTATTCTCTCAAATTTAAATATGTATTATTGTTAACATGTACATTTATTTGAAAAGAATAGCTGAAAATCTCGTCAATTCTTCTCATCTAGAAATCATTCCGAACTGACTAGCGAGAGATTAGACATATCATAAGAGCCTGTAAAAGATCTACATGAATAAAGATATTTTGAATTAGAATTTGTATTACAGCAAAAACAGAGTAGTATAAAAAGTTTAGCAACTAGAAGACTGCAACAAGATCCTCTTGAAAATTTATTTGGCTGCATTCGAAGAAATATCTGAGCAAATAGTAATCCGACAAGTAGACAATTTAAAATAGGCTTAAAAATAGCCATTTTAAGTAATCTATTCCAGATGGGTGGAAGTCATTGCGAAATTGATGAAAATGAGAGCATAATTAATCATTTTAAATTATTTTTAAGCCTTGTGTACGAAACACTGAATAGATTGCTGAAACCGCAGCTGATCCAATAACTTCTACACAATCGGCGTTTAATGAATATAATATAAATGAAAACATATTAGAAGAATGTAGTAGCGAAATATAAAATTGCTCTTATGTATTAAGTAATGCTTGTAAATACATTTTCACCACCACAGACCATTCAATATTGCAAACTTTTAATGCATTTAAAGAATATAATGACTTTAAACAAGCATGAAATTGTGGAAATAAAAACTTGTAGTTTTGTAAATCTGTGCAAAGGTGTGTGCAAAGTGAATGATTATTTAAAAATAAATGCACATAAGAATGACTTAACGAAGAATATAATAGTAGTAATAAAATAACAAATAAATTTTCATTTTATAAATGACTGCATGAAACACAAAGAAACAAATTTAAATTATCAAAAGTGTGATCCTAATAATAATTAAGAGAGATATTGTATAGTAAGACATAGATCATTTTCGGTAGAAAAGTCGATAAATGCACTTAAGAAAAATAAATATTTTACAACATTTATAAATATTTATTTAAAAATTAAATAATACATACATTTGTAGTAATACTTAACTGAAGGTGAAGGTGCAGCATGGATGCAATTGTAACTAGAAAATGGTCATTGCTAACTTGCAAGTGGACACTGGTTTATGCAAAGCATTCATAAAAGTGATTTCAACAAATACTTTACAAAGAGTGAATTAAAGAAGTGTCATTATAATTTACACTTAGTATCGGGGGAATCATAAAGTTTTAGGATCAGTAAATATTGTGGTTAGTAATGAAAACAAAGAACTTCATTTGACTGTAATAGTATCATTATCTTTGCATTTTTTAAAGATGACTTCATTTACTCCACGAGCTCAAAACTAGACAAACTGCTAACTGTTGTGTATAGCTAGTAAAGAATGTAGTGGGTAAGCTACAGTCTAATTATAGATACGTTGCGACGAGGATTAAAGTAGTTAGTCAAAATGTCCGTGGGAAAGATTTGGTTTTGATTTGGGAGAATTTGAGGTGAAGAGCGGGAACTGGTCAGCATATTGTGAAAGGATGGAAATGTATTTTTTGGCACATAATATTAGTGATGGACTTAAATCAGCCACTCTCATATCGGTGATGGGTGAGGAGGTGTACGAGTGGCTGTCTGCATTGGCAAGCCCCAGAAAACCCTCGAAGTTAACTTATGCTGAAACGGTTGAGTTACTACGAGCTCATCTTCAACCCAAATCGTCGTTACTAGTGGAACGTTACAAGTTTCGTCAGCGGCGGCAATGGAGAGTTGATCAATAGCAGACTACGTGGCCTTATTTAAAAAAGCTAACTAGATATTGTGAGTTTAATACTGCGTTAAAAGAGAACCCTTTAAACCTTAAGTTAAGTTTTAAGATACTACACAGCAGAGATTATTCGCGGAAGAAAACTTAAGTTATAATAGAGCTGTTAAGTTAGCATCTACTCTGGAGGCCGCGGAACGCGACGCAGAGGCCGTGGACAGAAATCTGACACCAGTATGGCATCATTAGAGATCCACAAACTACACATAAATCAAATCATCAATCAGGAAGCTATAAATATAATTATGTCAAATATAGAGTAATACAGCAAATTTAATTTTTGGCGTGTTATTTATTTTAACACAAAAGACATTCTTAAAGAAGATTTCAATTACTTCATGTGCTTAAAAGCAGACAAACTGCTAACATTGCAGAGAACGAACTGCGAATCATGTTTTTTTATATAAAATTTTTGGCTTTTATATTTTTGTTAAGTCTATGCTTTGTGTCAAATATATAATACTTTCTACAGCAAATTTTTGGCGAGTTATTTATTTTAACACAGAAGACATTCTGTCATCCAGCCCTATCACCCCTGTAGATTATTTATTATCTGATAAAATTTATCCGGTAACGTAAGCTATCTTCATGGAAGCTCGTAAAGATCTCACGTGTCAACCAGCTTTATATGAATTTATGGGATTTCTAGAGAGCAACTTCACAACTATCGAACCCGTAAGTAGAAAGGAAAAGGTAGTCGCAACTGATAAACTATCACAGCATCGTCTGAACAAACCATCATTATCAAATTAGTCTCGATTTATGGGCATATAAATAATAATCATCATTGCAACACAAGGAATGCTAAAATAGATAATGTTTTAGCAGCATACAAGTACTTTCTACACGTGCCAGCTTTAGCCCTTGTAACGGTCCTTCCCAGCACTCCTATCGCACGACACGAGTCACCCAGTAGAAATGCGACCTTCAACTTTAGACGTGTTTTATACGTGTATACAGGACTAAAATTAGTAGCCAATAATATGTACCTATCTTAATATAATAGTGTGTAACAACCTTTACAGTAAATTCGTGATCTAGGCTGCACCGTTATCTACAAAATTCTTCTATGTGCAGTTTCATTGACAATGCAGCACTTTCCTATTAAATGTAAAATTATATTTGAGAAGAATTGTAAGAACAGACCTCCATCGCGAAGCTGCCAATGGTGTAATAAGTAATAAATATTTTATAAGAAAATTATATTTTTTTAAAAGTCCTTCTCGGCTGTGATATAATTTGCAATCAGTATATTGACCTTTTACCAGAATCGAAATATTGGTATAGGCGACAGTGACTAAACCTCATAGATGCAAAAAATATTTATGTAAACATGATATTTAATATTTTTCGATGAAGCGATGTAAAGAATGCAATGGCGAGCATAATACAATTCTTCACGACAAGTTACTATTGTAGTAAGCAGGTCGCTACCAAAGACTTATATAAATTTAGCAAAGTCAACTGAGAAACAATATACAGTGTTAATTATGTAGCTAATGATAAAGAAATATTATTAATAACTGTACTGATGAAGAATGACTTGGTATCCTACCAAGCGATGTATAAATATGTCTAAATATCGCCGTCATTCTTTGCTAACTGTGCGAGTGCCCTCATAATCCAATATATAGGCACCATACCAAAGAAAAAACGGTTGCAAAACAAGGTTTAAATTTTCGTTAATAGATTAGAAGACAAACAGTGCTGAGGTTACATAAAGGCTGAAAAAACTTGGTCTTTTCTACGAACATATGATGCAGAGGAAGGGGCAAAAAAGTCTCCGAGTACAGTATGAAATGAAGAGTCACTGGTGACTAATGTTTCATCAGACAACGAGAAAAAACAAGAATCAATGAAGAGGAGAAAGAAAACATATCAAATGGCTGGCAGACCCCCGAAGAAACGTAAATATTCAAGCAGGTTTAGTACAGAATAGCAGCCCCCCAGGACTAAATATGTGTATTTAGCACTTTCAAATAACACCATTCAAGTATCGGTAGATTCAGTTGTTTCTATGATTTATGAATGTGTTCAATGTCAAGCACTTCATTTATTAGGTGAAAATGTTAAAAATAATTTAAAAAATTGTTGTTATAATGGGATACATAGACCCAGATAGAGCATTAAAGCCAATTCCAGATATACTATTAGATTTATACGAAGGCAATACGTCTGATGCTAATCATTTTAAGGCTAATATATACCGACCGACTACAATTTATTGCTCACTACCATTCGTTATAAAGACCTAGATGATATTCGTGCTCAAGTCGTAAAGGTCAAGGTCGCAGTTACTTAATCTTAATAATATATCTATATATAATCCGTACCTAGAACACATTAATATTAGATAAATAGAATATCAGATCTATTCTACACTTTTGAATTACAGTGCACAAAAATTAAGATAAGCGTGTAATCTGTTGCACAGAGCTAGTTGCCTAGGTCTTGATATTCGTGCTCAAGTCGTAAAGGTCAAGGTCGCAGTTACTTAATCTTAATAATATATCTATATATAATTCGTACCTAGAACACATTAATATTAGATAAATAGAATATCAGATCTATTCTACACTTTTGAATTACAGTGCAGAAAAATTAAGATAAGCGTATAATCTGTTGCACGGAGCTAGTTGCTAGTAGCTGTTTTACGCACTACATGGACTAGTCGTCTTCCCGCAGGTACAAAAACAATTATTGCATCACAACTTCAGGGATACCCCTCTAGTGTAGAATTAAAAAAAAATCGATTTTTTTTTTTAATATTTTCAAAGTTTAACTATCTAAAAATATGGGTACGAGAGGATTTTTGAAAATTTGAATTATTTTCGGAGATATAGGTATTTTACTGACCCGGTCTCCAAACTGGTTCGGCAGGGTCTAATCGAACAAAAGGCATTAGGGATTCTCCGTCTACCTGAATCCATCTTTCTCAGTTAAACCTTTTGTTCCTTTATATATATATAAAGGATATATATATTTTGATGTAGAAGAAGGTCCGATGTATGAAGCAGGAACGGCAGATTAAATAAAAGTAAGTATAACATATCATTTTATGACTTTGACAGCGTAAAACTTCACGCGAAAATTTTCTGCGTGAACCACGGAAACCGTCGGATTACATTTTAACTGCTGCAAATGGCACAAGTATACGTACATACGGCACACTTAAGCTTCACATAAACTTTGGTCTACGACGGGACTTTGTATGGAATTTTGTCGTGGCGGACGTCGACAGACCAATTATTGGCTTAGATTTTATGTCATTTTATAACCTAATCGTTGATTGCAAAAACAGGCGATTACTAGATGGCATTACTTCACTAACATGTCCAGGTGTTGTCAAAGCTTGGGAACAAGGAAGCATCAAATCCATAACCGGCAGCAATGAGTACCACGCCCTCTTAGCAAGGTACCCTTCTCTAACAAAGCCATCTGGATTACAAAAAGATGTAAAACATTCAACTATACATTTTATAAAAACCACGCCTGGGCCATCTGTTGTCTGTAGGCCTCGCCGTTTAGCGCCTGACCGTCTGAAAATTGCAAAAGGACAATTTGAGGAAATGCTGCGAGATGGTACAGCAGGTCTAGGTCGTAGGTCTGATTCGCCTTGGGCATCAGCGTTACATTTAGCGCCAAAGAAGGATAGCTGGAGGCCATGCGGTGATTATCGGAGCCTAAATGTACGCACCATACCAGATAGGTACCCAATCCGACACATAGAAGATTATGCACACAGGTTGGCTGGCTGTCAGGTCTTCTCAAAACTTGATCTCGTGAAAGCTTACAACCAAATCTCGATAAATAAAGCGGATATTGCTAAAACAGCCATTACAACACCTTTTGGATTGTTCGAATTCCCATATATGTCATTTGGACTTAGAAATGCGGCACAAACATTCCAAAGATTTATGGATGAGGTACTGCGCGGCTTAGATTTTTGTTATTCATACATTGATGACATTTTAGTGTATTCCGAAAACCATGCTGATCACCGTTTACACCTAGAACAACTTTTTGAAAGGCTGAATCAACATGGTATACTCATCAATGGAAATAAATGCGGTTTTGGTCAAGATGAAGTAACATTTCTTGGCTATTCAATTTCGGGCGAAGGTACGCGATCACTAGATGACAAAATTACAGCTATTAAAGAATACCCACCGCCAAAAACAGAGAAGGGTTTACGTCGTTTTCTTGGTATGTTGAATTTTTACAGGAGGTTCTTACCAAATGCCGCTGAATCACAAGCCACACAACATGTTAGCTGGTCCTAAAGTCAAGGGCACAAAGATCCTGACCTGGACACCAGAACAGCATGAAGCGTTTAACAAGTGCAAATCTCAGTTATCTGCAGCTACCTTACTTGCGCATCCTGTAAGTAATGCACCACTTACCTTAGTAACTAACGCCTCGAGTACAGCACTAGGATCTATCCTACAACAGCTGGTTCATGGTCAATGGCAACCACTAGCAATTTTCTCTAAAAAAATGACAAAACCACAAACATCTTACAGCGCATATGATAGAGAACTACTCGCTATTTATAAAAGCGTAAAACATTTCAAACATATGATTGAGGGACGTCACTTTGTAATTTTTACTGATCACAAGCCAATAACATTCGCCTGTCAACAGAAGGATATAAAATGTTCTCCACGGCAATTTAACTATCTTGATCTCATTTCACAATATACGACAGACATTCGACACATATCAGGAAAAGACAACCTGACTGCCGATACATTATCAAGAATAGAAGTCATCTCACCTTCGCCTAACTACGAAATTTTAGCTCAACACCAAAACAGAGACGTCGAAATAAAAAAAATTCTTAAAGGAGACAATTCATTACAATTACAACAGATTCCAATACCAGGTACCAACCTTAAATTATACTGTGATATTTCATTAGACAAACCTCGTCCGTTCGTTGTAGAAAATTTACGCAAAGCTATTTTTGACAGTATACACGGATTGAGTCACCCAGGTACTAAAGCAACCACAAAGATGGTTACGGAAAGATTTCTTTGGCCCTCCGTACGTAGAGATTGTCGAACTTGGGTACAGTTATGCCAGCCATGCCAGATATCCAAAGTTCAACGTCACACTTCAGCACCGCTAGGAAATTTTAAATTGACGGATTCCAGATTCTCTCAAATACACATCGATCTTAACATCACGGCAGTAACGGTGGCGAGAGCATTTTACGAGAGCTGGATATCCAGATTCGGCTGTCCTCAAACTGTAACTACAGATCAAGGCCGTCAATTTAATTCGCAACTTTTCAAGGAGTTAACACAGCTGTGCGGAATACATTTGAAGCATACTACAGCTTATCATCCCGCTGCCAATGGAATGATTGAGAGACTACATAGAACTCTAAAAGAAGCCATTATGGCACACCAAGAAAAACGATGGATAGACGCTCTCCCCAGTATCCTCTTAGGAATTAGAGCAGCCTGGAAAGCCGACCTTAAATGTTCAGCAACAGAATTAGTCTATGGTGAACCTATTAAATTTTACCCGGTGAGTTCTTTCAACAAGCGTCTCAAAATACCGTACATTACTCTGATTTCATAACACAACTTAAACAGCATATGGCAGAGTTAAAACCTGTCCCTGCTTCAAGACACTGTCAGAAATCAGTATTTATACACAAAGATCTTCGAGACGCAACACACATTTTCTTACGCAAAGACGCATTAAGAGGAGCACTGGAAGCGCCGTATACTGGTAAACCACTAAAGGTTTTGAAGCGAAATGCAAAAACTGTAACTATAGAATCACCCCGAGGACCAGTTATAGTTTCAATAGATAGAGTTAAGCCGGCATATGTAATAAAAGAAGAGAACGGGGTTGTAGAGAACGCCCAGAATAAGGCACAAACAACACCTTGCCTCGCTAACAATTCCTCAAACACTCTCCAAGGCCAACTCTCTCCACCTCCTCCAACTCAAAGAATTTCCCGCCATGGCCGAAAAATCCATTTCCCAGATTTCTTTATTGCAGGGCTTTCAGTCTCCGAGGAGGGTTGTGTAGAGTACCGAGTAGCGCGCGGTCAAACTTGACGTCACCGCTAGCCGCCGGTTGCGGGGGCAGCGTATCTGAGGGAGCCTCACCGACGCGCAGTAGTCGTCCATATATAGTGTACTGTATATATTTGTATTATAATCATTTCCCTGCACATACAAGTCGGAAAACTGCACAGGCAGCCAGTAGTGGCGGCAAATGACTGCCTAGTATGCAACGGCCGCCTCTTCTGACAGGAAAACCAAGGTCCAGTTCCTAGTAGACACAGGCTCTGACTTATGCGTATTCCCAAAATCAGCGACCAGAGGACCACGACCTAAAACCAGGTATGAATTGTTCGCAGCTAATAATACAGTCATAGCAACATATGGTTATCTCCAACTGCACCTTGATTTTGGCCTCAGAAGAGATTTCAATTGGAGATTCATCGTGGCCGACGTTACCAAGCCGATAATAGGAGTCGATTTTTTAAGTCACTACAATTTATTAATCGACTGCCGCAATCATCGACTTATAGACGGACTCACCACTCTCTCCATTTCAACCCCTCATTGCCAAGATACATCACAGGAAACAATTACAATTAAAGCAGTTACAGGAGATTCACCATTTCACGATTTGCTGCGCCAGTATCCTGAAATCACACGACCTGCCGGTGCACTAACCCAACCGAAGCATAACACGCAACATCACATCCGAACCACTCCCGGACCTCCAGTTACATCTCAGCCTCGCCGATTAGCACCCGACAGATTGCTCATAGCTAAAAAAGAATTTGAAGATATGTTACAGAATGGAACTGCACGGCGATCCGAGAGTTCCTGGTCATCACCTCTTCATCTTGCACCCAAAAAAGATGATGGCTGGCGTCCTTGCGGAGATTATAGAGCACTCAACGCACGGACGATACCTGACAGGTATCCAATCAGACACCTCCAGGACTTCAGTTACCACATATCAGGTTCGCAAATACTGTCAAAAATTGACTTAATAAAAGCCTACAACCAAATTCCCGTAAATGAAGCCGATATTCCAAAGACCGCCATCACCACACCCTTCGGGTTATTCGAATTCCCGTTTATGACTTTCGGCTTAAGAAATGCAGCCCAAACATTTCAACGATTTATCGATGAAGTGCTACAGGGGCTCGAATTTGTATTCGGATATTTGGACGACATACTTATCTTCTCCAGAAGTCAGGAAGAGCATCTTCAACACCTTAGAATCTTGTTCGAAAGATTTAAAGCTTACGGCGTACTAATCAATACAGGAAAGTGCGTCTGGGGCGTTAGTGAGCTAACATTTTTAGGATACCACGTTTCCGTACACGGTACTCGCCCACTTCCAGAGAAGATCACAGCAATTCAAAGTTATCCACTACCTAAAACCGCCAAGGAATTGAGGAGATTCCTAGGAATGTTGAATTACTACAGACGATTTATTCCTAATGCAGCACAAATACAAGGAGACCTCAATTCAAAACTCGCAGGAAATATCAAAGGTTCAACTCCTATCAATGTCACCGAAGACTACGAAGCCGCATTCAACAAATGTAAGTCCAGTCTTTCTCAGGCTACGCTCTTGTCACATCCAGATGTTCAAGCCGAATTAGCCTTATTTACTGATGCATCTGATGAAGCTATTGGCGCCGTTCTTCAACAAAGACAGAACAATGTATGGACTCCATTGGGATTCTTTTCACGCAAACTGTCATCATCACAAAAGAAGTACAGTCCTTACGATCGTGAACTTCTAGCCATATATGAAGGAATAAGATACTTCAGATTCATGCTAGAGGCTCGAAATTTCGTCATATTTACTGATCACAAACCCATTACCTTTGCATTCAAAACAAAACGAGATAAATGCTCACCTCGTCAATTCAGATATTTAGACTTCATATCCCAATTTACAACAGACATTGCTGGTAGCGACAACGTTGTAGCCGATGCACTTTCTCGCATAGAAGAAATCGGGCATGATATAAATTATGATGATCTCGCACGCGATCAGGCTCAGGACCCTGAACTGCAAGATCTTCTCAGAAAAGGATCAGCACTAGATTTAAGACAGACCGATGAGAATGTATACTGTGACCACTCAACGGCATATCCTCGACCATACTTGACACCATCATTCCGTCGACAAGCATTCGAGAACATGCACAATTTAAGTCACCCCGGAGCAGCAGCAACAGCCAAACTAATTGCACAGAAATATGTATGGCCTGGTATACGACGTGACTGCAAATTATGGGCTCAACAATGCACAGATTGCCAACGCAGCAAAGTCACACGTCATTCATTCTCACCTTTCACTACATTTCCCATACCATCCGAACGCTTTTCTCATGTTCATCTCGACATAATTGGCCCTTTGCCACATTCTTCTGGTTACAGGTACTGCCTCACCGCCATCGACAGGTTTACTCGTTGGCCTGAAGCTTACCCACTGGTGGACATCACCGCAGAATCATGTGCAAGCGCCTTCATTTCCGGCTGGATTGCCCGCTTTGGTTGCCCGCACTCCATAACCACGGACAGGGGGCAACAGTTTCAGTCAAACCTCTTCCAGCACATTTCACAACTGGTCGGTGCTCAACACAATTCCACCACTGCTTATCATCCGCAGTGCAACGGCATAGTAGAGCGACTACACCGCCAACTCAAGGCAGCGATTATGTGCCATAATAATCCACAGTGGACCGAAGTACTGCCACTGGTTTTATTGGGTATCCGCATCGCCTGGAAGGAAGACCTGAAATGTTCAACAGCTGAACTTGTCTACGGCGAGACACTCCGATTGCCCGGCGAGTTCTTCACTCCAGCTGCTAACACCACATCCGATCCCACGGATTTCGTCGCTCGCTTGCGCAGACATATGGCCAAGCTTACACCAACTCCTGCATCGTGTCACAGTAAGCCAACATTTTACCTTCCAAAAGATCTCTCCAGTGCAGAATATGTATTTTTACGTAGAGGTCCTATCAAGAAAGCTCTATACGGGGCCGCATAGAGTTATCTCAAGAGAAGCTAAGACGTACAAGATCGACGTTCAAGGCAAGGAGCTTACCGTCACCATAGATCGGTTGAAACCAGCTTATATGGCACGCAGCGACAACGACTCCAGTCCGCACTCTACGTCAACGCAACAGCGATCACAACCCGCACCTGAGAGACCACGTACTACACGCAGCGGTAGGACAGTTCACTTCCCGGACTACTATCGCCCGTGACACGGTCTCGGCAAGGGAGTGTTATAGTGTACTGTATATATTTGTATTATAATCATTTCACATCATTACCTCTTTTCATGACAACTGGCCGCTTACAGACAAGACAGACACGTTCCATATTTTCACCTATAAAATATTCTCACGTCATCCGTCACTCGCTACATACAACTATAATTGAAATAATATTTTCTAGTATCGATTTATATAATTTTCCTTAATATAAATTTTATCATTTGCTGAGGGTCTATTTTATTTACATTATAATTACTACCGACCCCACACATACGTCTCTTGCGCCGCTACTGTGATTAATCGTTTCGCGTGACCTACATTACACATATATAGCGATTCAAACATTGTTATAAAATCAATCTTTCCGTTCTGTTATATATACATGTGTGTTAACCTTGTTTCTTCAGTGATCTATGTACTTTATCTAATTTCTAATATACATCTTAAAACTATCAGACTTATTTTACCGTTAACCACAAGTCCTTCCGCGAGTTTGGATTGCCATATGCATTCGCCCCCTATAGTGCGGTGAAACTCTAAAGGCCAACTACGGCAAACAGTATAAGAGTTGCGCGAAAAAAAAATCACTCTTACCTATAATGCATCAAACGATGGTTCTCCAATTCCGCTTGAAGGAGAAATCTTTGGTTACATATGGTGCATAGGAATTCACCGGCGAACTGAAACAATCAATACACAGCGTTATACTGAATTTGGCAGAAAAAAGGTTTCTATGTTGATTGTCGCATGCCTAATCCTTGTAATGTAAATCTAATTAAGACAATACTTATTTAAAAGAGCAACACACAATTTTCATGCTCATTCTTCTTGTGATGAGTCTGCATTCCGATTGAGCGGTAGAATAAAAAAAATGTGACTATTCAAGTGCTTATATTAAATTTATTTGAATAAAGATTATTTCTATAGATAACTTCACAACTATTATACCAGTTTCGAAACCTGCTTAAGGACTTATGGAGCAGATGAAGGCGATCTCCTGCCTGAGGTATACGACTTTAGTCTGTGAACACCGCTAGAGGTTCGAACCTTGATAATAGTGAAAAAGGTAGACACGCACAACGACCCAAATAAGACGCTAATTGCGGAGAATAGAGTCCACATTGCATTACATTTTGCCTTCAGAATGATTGACGAAATAACCTGTAATTTTAAAATTCAATACCTTTTCATGTTTCTTCATATGATGATTGAGACATTTCTTATTTGAATATATTTCAACACACTCTTCACACTTTAACGTGCATTTACTAAATCTGCTGCTCTTTCTTCTACTCTCTCTGTCATTTATCATTTCTTCTTCATTTAAATATCTTACTATATATATATTTTGATCTTCATTTTCATCGGAAATTGGGCTATTGTTTCCTGTGAAGTATGTCTAAATTAGGTAATATATCTGGGCTCATAAATAGTGAATTGGAGGAACAGGATTGTTAGCAATGTACCATGTCAGATTGAGCTCCATATGTTTCACCCTGTAAACCATTGTGATAAATTCATAGTGAATTTACCATCATGGGCTTAACTGACCTAACCTCAAGTTCAGCTTATCATCCTTCACTGGTACAGAGTCAGTGTAAACCATTAGTGAAGTTGGGTGAGCCATTCTATTATCATCCATATAAAAAGAATAGTGAAGCAGTCTCAATTTTTGTCTAAATTAGGCACTGACTAACTCTCACTAAAATTCGTTTCAGAGGGAGAATATTCTAAAGCAGTGGCTCCCAATTAGTTTTTGCTGCATACCACTTCAAAAAAGATCTCAAACCTTGCGTACCCCTAGCAATCACAATAATATTATAAATGTGAAAGTTTGAGAGTGTGTGTGTGTTTGTTTTACTGATGTACTCCTATCCTAGTTTTGTATACCATGTAATGTAGGAATAACATATTACATCTGTGATAACGACTCCTGCGTTTTCATTTCGTGAACTCACTACACTACACCTGAACACGCTATATTATGCACAATTTGTATCACGCTTCCACATAACTTATAACAGTAAAAGTATCAATACCTGTCTTAACTTCATTGTAACCATAATGATCTTCGACTGTGCCATCCTCTAACTTAATATCTTCATCATGAAGGTTTTCACTTTTAATATCATTCAACTCTATTTCTTCACCATAACTCTCATTTTTTATATGTAAAACCTTAATTTCTCTATCATCTGGAGTATCAATGTCTAGTTCCATTCTAAGAGTTACTTCTTCTATTGAAGGTTTTATTTCTTGTTCAGTATGCCCATAGGATTGTGTTGAGCTATCTAGAGTTGGAATGTTAGTTACTTCAGTTTCTGGTGTCATTATATTGATATTTTCAGTTTTGTTTTGCTGTAGCCGAGAAAGACTTTGTATAGATGTCTTACACTGAAATAAGAAAGTGATATATCATTCTATGTATAAAGGACGGAACACACATGAGAGAGACACAACTTACTAGCGTAGCCACATTACAAGATGCGATGGGCGTAGTGATTACTTGCTCTTTGGTTATAGAATAGAATAGTATAAAGGATGGAACAGTAAAACCAAAGTAAGTACTTGTTTTTGCACTATTAAAAGGGGCACTAATATGCAATGCAGCAGTTGTCTGAGCCCTACTTCAACATTTAACAATAGTAGAGATGGATAAATATGTATTAATAAAATCATACCAACCCTCAAAATTATTTATTAAAAATTAGAAAGTAGCCTTGTATATTTATATCTATACATACATATTAGGGAGACCAGAATGTAGTTTCAATAATGTAGTTTCTGCATGTGTCAATGTGTTTGCGAAATTAAAAAAAATAAATTAATATTCAATTTTCCATAAGTAACAATCTCACTATAACCTCACAATGTCTTTGCACACCTCTAAACACAACAATGAGCTGATAAATGACAATCAAGCATTGATATGCACAAAACTACATTACTTTCCGGTCACACCTGACACATATAAACAACAAAATGAACTATATATAATGAACTATGAAATATAATAAAAATACTAACCATACTTGTCTTAAGTAGGTCTCTGATGATTGCCTGAGCTTTCAATACTTTATTTCTAAATGAGACAATACTCCTTACATTTGCATTGCATTCCCAGCATACATTATGGGTGTCTGAAAACTGCAAACAGAGATATTAACAGAGAAAAGAAAGAGAGTAAGGTAGGTCTAAAGATGGGACAATGACCACAGGGTTTGGGAACATCTTAACACAGAAAACAGTGGCAAATAATACAAGCTCTGCTTAGCTTGGGACTAAATGGCGCTGTTTGAAGTGTTCCGGGTTATTATTATTACATGCACTGAGTATTAGGTTATATTTTTAAGAGGCGATAATGGAATGGTACAATTGCGAGGCACCAGTAGAGGATGTTACTATAAGGACAAAGTTCCGTAAATAACTTGGTTTAACCACAATAATTTCCATGGTTAAGTTGCCGGCAATATGATCACACGTTCCAATTGTTGATAACCAGTTTAATAACCAAAATTTAACGGTCGTAAATTTCTTGTACGTACCTTCACTTTTATAATATCTGTAATAATTGTTGTGTCGATAGCGGGGTGAAGCTTGCGCTCCGTACTGAGGCATATAGTACACATATTATATCTGCTACAAAATGAGTTAATTTCCTCCATAATTTTAGTATTACAATAAAATTTATTCTACCATAACAGAGTTTCCCTTGCTTAGAAGGTAGAGATATTTAGATTTGTATAGTATCAACTTTAATAACTCTTTCAGCTATATAACTAGATAGATAGATAAAATTTTTATTCACGTTAAAGGCACATACACACTAAATTATTATTAATTTATTAGTGAGAAACGACGAATTTATATGTAAATGATAATAAAAAAATATATAATTATTCAGAATGCCACAGATTAATTTAGAGATCCAACTTACATCCACATTACAAGATGCGATGGGCGTAGTGATTACTTGCTCTTTGGTTATGAGTTATGACAATGTAAACGGACTATTATTTTTATCTTTAACATTATTTTTATTCTGTTATTATTTTCATTTTCATGTTTGTTATTGTTTTGCAAAGTTTTGCATTGCTGCTACAATTATGATGGAAATTAACTCATTTTGTAATAAATATAATATATGCGTTATATGCTTGAGTACAGATCGTAAGCTTCGTCCTGCTGTGGACACAAAAATTATAACAAATATTTCAAAAATAAAGGTATTTGCTATTTTCTTTAAATTATATTTTTTATAGTAGTAGCAGCAGATAACAAAATACAGGGGCGGATCTACCCAAGGGCTTTTCAAATGATACATAGGGATTCAAGTCAAATAAATAACTCTGGACAATCCAGGGTTATTTATTTATTATTGTTGTTAATTTCTCTGTTTACAGTTTTCAGACACCTGTAATGTGTGCTGGGAGTGCAATGCTAATGTGAGAAGTATTGTATCATTTAGAAATAAAGTACTGAAGGCTCAGTCAATCATCAAAAGTCTGTTTAAAACTAGAATGGTTAGTACATTATCAATAAAATCAAATCAAAATATCTTTACTCATCATTATCATCAGCCCACTGCAGTCCACTACTGGATATAGGCCCAAGGCATACCACTGGGCACGATCTTCAGCCCATCTCATCCAGTACCACCCGCAACCCGGCATATGTTTACTATGCATTTTTTCTCAGGTAGGTCTATTACAGACTCTTAATATATGTCAAATTTACGATCTGAGAAGAACTGATAAGAATTTCAGTTCTAATTTTTTTCAAATGACCTTGTACTTGTTTTAAATTTTTTTAAATTTCATTTAGGGAGAATTTATCATCATCTTTAAGGGTCATACATACCCCATAAGATTATTACCGAAGTTCAATCTCAAAGGTTATGAGTACAAATTGTCAGTGTCAATATATATTCATATCATATGACCTCATAACAGTAGAGGTCCTAAGACAAGTGTCAAGGAAAGCAATAGTTCTGCTGACAATATTATTTAATGCTCTGCTTCGCCTAAAGTATTTCCCAATGCTCTGGAAGGTCTCTATAGTAAACATGATAGCCAAGCCAGATTAAACCACCTACCTATATAACATCATACAGGCCAATTAGTCTACTACCGCTGCTATCCAAACTATTTGAAAAGATAATCTATAAGCGGATTACACCAACTTTAGAAGAACAGTAGATCATACCAGAACACCAGTTTAGATTCCGATCTCAACATGGAATTACTGAACAGATTCATTGATGAACAGTTTCTACATGTTGGAAGTGGTCTGCTCTGTTCACTATAAATGTTTTATTTTCATACTCAACATATTTAGTATTAAGAATACATGCTATTTGGTAAATTGTATTCATGACAAGTTTAACTTCAACATGTAAAGTTGTACAATATTTAGTCAAAAGAGCAACAGACTTACTGAAAACTTCTGCACCAGAGTGTCTGTAAGAGAATGCTTTGAGCGATAAGGCTGTTTTTTGTTACCATACTTTTATATTAAGTTCTCTTTATTGCATAAAAACAAACAAATATTATAATTTGTTTGTTTTATGCACAGTAAAATTTATTATTATTATCAGGGATATTGGTTTATCAGCAGTTTCAATTATAATAGATTAAAAAATCAAATTTCAGGGTGAGACTCTTATACCGAGTCTGTCACAGCTGCAGCAAAGAAACATTGAAAATGTTGGAATAAAGCCACTAGATGCTGCGGTTCCAGATTTCATTTCTACCTTTCATCAGTCAAATCTAACATTACCTGGTATTGAAGAAAGAACAGAGTCATGTATAGCAGAAGAGGTGTCGTCTCATGGAGTGGAGATCAATGGAATTGATATTCCTGATGATGATGAAATATATGTTGTATATGTAGATAATGAAGGTATGGGTAAACTATAGCTGTAAGGTTTACAAAGGTAGATTGTATAATATATAATATGTACAACAATATCCTTGGACAATTCACACAACACTATCCAGTCCCAAGCTTAGCAAAGCTTCTGTTATGGGTATTAAACAACTGATATAAATACTTGGATTTGTTTTGTAAAAACATACAAATATTTGCACAATAGGATCGAATCGAACCTGCGATCTATGGAAATGGTGTGACTATCGAAGCTGTTAAAGTCACCTATGTCTTGTCTATGGATATGTCTTGCCTATTTCAGCCGCCAAACAGCTTGCTTTCAAAACTTTTTCGGTTTGAGGTGAGATATGAGTGAAATTATAGAGGCATGACAATTTAGTTATGAGGAATGGCTGCAAATAGGTACCACGGATGTCTCATGACAATGTTACAACTTACTATCATGACATTCATGGTTCTCCCCAACTTAAACAAAGGTGTCCCTCAAGGTACGAACTTTAGCCCTTCTCTCCCAGTTGTTACCCGCACATGACTTTCTTGGTTGTCCCCAACTTAAGCAAAGGTGTTCTTCAAGGCACGAACTTTAGCCCTTCTCTCTCAGTTGTTAGCCGCACATGACGTTCTTGGATGCCCCCAACTTAAGCAAAGGTGTTCTTCAAGGCACGAACTTTAGCCCTTCTCTCCCAGTAGTTACCCGCACATGACTTTCATGGTTGTCCCCAACTTAAGCAATGGTGTCCTTCAAGGTACGAACTTTAGCCCTTCTCTCCCAGTTGTTACCCACACATGACTTTCATGGTTGTCCCCAACTTAAGCAATGGTGTCCTTCAAGGTACGAACTTTAGGCCTTCTCTCCCAGTTGTTACCCACACATGACTTTCATGGTTGTCCCCAACTTAAGCAATGGTGTCCTTCAAGGTACGAACTTTAGGCCTTCTCTCCCAGTTGTTACCCACACATGACTTTCATGGTTGTCCCCAACTTAAGCAATGGTGTCCTTCAACGTACGAACTTTAGCCCTTCTCTCCCAGTTGTTACCCACACATGACTTTTATGGTTGTCCCCAACTTAAGTAAAGGTGTCCCTCAAGGGACGATCTTCAGCCCTTCTCTCCCAGTTGTTACCGGCAACCTATGCTATATACGTCGTCACTCCACTTAACTGCAGGCGGACCACACAGCACTTACCTATTTAGGGTCAACAACCTTCTCTGCAAGTCTTCAGCTAATTTGTTGTACAACAGATGACCAAACTACTCCAAATTTAGCTTGTAAATTACTTTACGTTCTGTGTTTTAAAAATACATAAATATTTTACAGGTGAAAATAATAATTCCAATGAAAATGAACATCGGAATATATACAGAGTAAGAATTATGGGTGAAGAAGAAATGATAAATGACAGAGAGAGTAGAAGAAAGAGCAGCAGATTTATTAAATGCACATTAAAGTGTGAGGAGTGTGTTGAAATATATTCCAATAAGAAGTGCCTCAATCACCATATGAAGAAACATGAAAAGGTATACTAAGTATGTAATTTTCTTTAATAACTTTATTCACCAATAGAAAAGAATGTTAGAAAAATTGAAAAGAAGTTTCTGTATATTGTGAACAGAAAAACAGAAGAATAACAGAGACAGAAGAAAATAAAGAGAATTATCTTAATAACTGTCACTATATACTGAATAAATGAAATCTTAGATAACACTTAGTTTTACACAGCACATAACATTTTAACAACCAGCATTACAATAATAATAATATTTCAAGACAATTCACACAACGCCATCTAGTCCCAAGCTAAGCAGTGTTATGAGTACTAGACAACTGATAAATATACTTTTTTTTTGTAAATACATACTTAATATATATAGAAAATACGCAGACTGATGCAAACAGTTATACTCATGAATAGAAATGATTGTACCGTGCGAGGAATCGGATCCGCAACCATCGGACGTAAAGTGGTGTGCTACAATGTTAACCATAACGGTCCAAGAAATTGACACCATTGAAAGCATCATGAGAGAGAATAATAATCAATAGCGACTGTTACCATTTACCATTAAGTGAGTAGTGATTTTTTTTGCCACTCCAATATTTTTTTTTTTCAGACTGCCGGTAAATTTGTTTGCCCCATCTGTACCCAAAGGTTTCTCGTTCAATCTGAATTAGAGGAACATTATACGACACATTATAGGTAAGAGAAAATTATAAATATAAAAATACTAGCTTTTACCCGCGGCTTCGCTTGCATTGAATCTATTAAATAACTTCATTACTGGCTGCTAGATGGCGCTGAAGTAGCAAAATGTTGATATTTTATTTTTTTCTTTCTATAAAAAGACACTTTTTTTTTAATAATAAGTATCTTATGTTTATTCTAATGCCTCCAAGAACGTGAGTACAAAATTTCATGATGATCGGTTCAGTAGTTTTTGCGTGAAAGCGTAACAAACATCCCTACTTTCACATTAATAGTAGTATTAGTAAGGATTTCTTCATATATAGAACTTTTCTGTCTCTTATAGTTGTCATATTTTTTATACCTATGCCTATATTTAATTTAATAATAATATCTCAGGACAATTCACACAGCGCCATCTAGTCCCAAGCTAAGCAGAGCTTGTGTTATGGGTATTAGATGTAAATACATGGATACTGGATATTTTTTTTTGTAAATAAATACATATTATACATAGAAAACACCCAGACCGATACAAACAATTATACTCATGAATACAAATGTTTATACCGTGCGAGGAACCGAACCCACGACCATCGGATAGTAAAGCGGTGCGCTAAACCACTAGACCACCGAGGCTGTCAATTATACTTTTTAATTAACAGAAAACAAAATAGTAAATATACATGATCACTTACAATTTACAATTGAACAGTTTACAATTGAATTAACTTATCCTTACTTAAGAAGTAGTGTTATATAAGTATATAGATTCGATTTAATATTTTATTTTGTTTTTTACTTTTTTTTTCGAACTTCGTGAATGCTGTTAACCATAGCTAGGATTTACACCTTCACCGGACGATAGGGGGCGAATGCAGATGCCACTCCAAACCAAAGGAAGGACTTATGGAGCGGCTGAAAGCTAACTACCGCCTGACAGATACGACTTTAGTCTGAGGGCACTGCTTCGAACCTCGGCTCAGGCTTCGTAATTTCGATCCCCGTTTGAATTGGACTGGCCATCAATTGGAGGGGCGACTGGGGACGTTGCTTTGGAGCGGTATGGTGTGGTTGAGGGTTTTGTAGTGGTCCAACTAAGTTAGTTTATATATAACAGGAGCTACCGGTGTGTCGTGTGCGAGCTGGAGTTCCACAGCGAGGAGCTGGTGGTGCGGCACCACCGCGACGACCACAGCCAGCACGGACACACCTGCCACGTGTGCCAGCGCCGGTTCCAGTCCGTAACTACCTCGGTTCTATTGTTACTCTAACACTTTCCATGTGGACGACCCACCAGATGGAAAGAGACATCGCCCGTATACATGAACAGCACTATACGATGCCACGTGTGCCAGCGGCGGTTCCAGTCAATACCTACAATCATATCCATGAATCAAATGTTTGCACCCTGCAAGAAATCGAACCCGCGACTATCGGATTAAATACAAATGTGACAAAAATATAGTGGTTTTTTATTTATACTACGTAGATGACAATCTACGTATGAAAGTTTTTTTTTATACCACGTTGGTGGCAAACTAGCATACGGCCAATCTGATGATAAACGGTTACCGTAGCCTATGGACGCCTGAAACTCCAGGGGTTTCACGTGCGCGTTGCTGACTTTTAAGAAACCTTAACCTTACCTATACCCTTCGTGATAACCCCATGATGTTGTCTCTCGAGAAACCTCGGCAGGTAGTTCATTCTTCAACCTTAGTGTACGAAGGAGGAAGCTCGTCTGAAACCACTACTTATTATATTTCTTAAATGAAGAGTACATTATTATTATCATGTTATCATCCTCGGTTCCATGTACAGATGGAATGGTGCGCCATCACGCCATCACGCCATCATCATCCAAATACCTATCTGTTCACAGAACGAAGAAACTGTATCAGTTACATCGGCGTAACAGTCACAAGGCTCGTAAAAAGTGCCCCATTTGTAAGAAGGTGTTAGGACCCAACGCAGACCTGAAGAAACATATGCTGTGAGTATCGTAATTGCTAATAATATATACATATAAATAATATTGGAGTGTCTGTTTGTAATATTGAAATAATCGGTTTTTCCCACATGCATATTAATATAAATACCCTACATACACCAAAATAACATTTTAAAATTTTTTTGTCTGTCTGTCTGTTTGTTCCGGCTAATCTCTGGACCGATTTTGACGGGACTTTTATTGGCATCTATCTGATGTAATAAGCCCGAGACTTCGTCCGCGTGGAATTTAACTTTATTTTTCTAAAATAAAAGTAGCCTAAGCCAAAAAACGTCGAGCCATTTCAGAGATTAGCTGGAACAAACAGACAGACAAAAATTGTAAAAAATGTTATATTAGTGTATGTACCGTATTTATATTCGTATGCATGTAGTAAAAAACGGTTATTTCAATATTACAAACAGACACTCCAATTTTATTTATATGTATAGATGTATATGCAATTAAATACATTTTTTGTTGTTATTCACATACCAAAAAATGTATTTAATTGCAATTTAGAATACATAGGAAACTTCGAGAAAAATACTCGTCAAAAATAATTTAGCTTTTTGACTCTACCCTGAAAGGTAAGCGAATAAGGATTAGAAATAGAAATAGAAAATCATTTATTCAAATAAACTTAATTTAAGCACTTTTGAATAGTCATAACAATTTGTTTTTTATCTACCACTCGTTCGGAAAGCTGTCTCATCACAAGAAGAACGAGCAAGAAACTTGTGTGTTGCTCTTTTAAATTATTTTATGATTATTTCTATTACAGTATCCACACGTCGGTAGTGTTCGAATGTAATATATGCAACAAGAAATACAGAAGCGAATCGGGGATTCGATTCCATAGACGGACGGCGCACCGCGAACAGGCAAGTGTTAGAGTTAAAGATCTTAAAAATGAAACTTCGGTTGTGTTGTCAAGGGTTTATTTTTAAGTAAAAAAAAACGAAAACTAACCACTTCGTTCACATTTCAAAATCAAGTCCCCAGTTCAAAGGAGTGGCGTTCTTTCTATAGACATCCATTGAGTAGTTTCTCAACTGATTTCGTCTAATAAGTGAAGTTAATTTAATATTCTTATAAAGTTTTATAAATATCTACATTATACAGGGTGTTCCAGAACTCAACATCAAGCAGAAACGGGGTAACAGTATTGATTGTAACCATCACGTGAAAAATCAGAAACAAATTTATCCCATGCAATTTGAAAATTATGGGCATTTAAGAAAAACCTAGAAATTTGGTCAAAATGTAACCATTTTTCGGTTGTTGTGGTTAATTTTTATTATTTTTGTTCATTTAAACTTTGGAACCGTAACCCTAAATAATATTTCTAGAACCACAATAAAAAATAATAACATAATTGCCCTAAGTTTTCTAGAATTAACCTGTATATTTATATCAGTTGTCTAGTACCCATAAAAGACGCTCTGCTTAACTTGGTACTACATAGCATTAAAAAAATATTGTTTTTTTTTCTATTTCAGAAAGAAGAAGACGCATACTGCGCGGAGTGTGATGTACAGTTTAAGGCTGAATATATATATAGGATGCATCTACGCACTAGTCTCAAACATAACACCGACGAAGACCTCAAGTAAGGCCGACAATTACTTATAAGAATAAGAACAACTGACAACCTAGGTGGTCTAGCGGTTTAACACACCGCTTTACATCCGGTGGTAGCGGGTTCGATTCTTAGTTCATTACTTTTTTAGTTCATGTTCTTACTGTGCATACGTTTTTTATTTAAAGTGTTCTTAGTTTAGTTTAATTTTAATGAGACGTACATACATATTTCGTTTATAATATGTATAGTAAATAGCTATATATAAAGTAATAGCTCCTTCAGCGAGTAAAGTTAAATAATTTATAAGTAACGCGTTATAAGTGTTAGAATTCACATCATTATTGTAGAAAAAATCAGATATTTTAAAAATATATTAAAAGAAGGTAGTTTGTTTTTAGTACTAATGAAGTACCCAATGTAAAGATTATTACAAATATTGTAAATAGCGCCATCTAGTATTTATAGACCGACCTACTACACTGACTTTGGTCTATAAATACGGAGGTCGGTAGTTCAATACTCCTCTTTCGTTGCGTGAGCCGCGGCATTCAGTCGACTAGCGCAGAGCGTGCCAGTTGTGTTTTGGATACTAAAGTGAATTGTATTAGAAATGGGTTTATTCCGGTCTTAGTTGGGCCTGGGGGGTAACTGCAAGTAGTGAAGGTGAGTGTTAATGCATTCTAAAAGGGCCTTTTAAACCTACACCCGTGTCACAAGCCACGGGCGCTACTTGGGGTTTCCCTTGCGGTAGCCGGCTTCAAAGCCTCAGTCGTCCACCATAAATAGTTATAAGGAGTAACTTAGGCTACTTTTATTTTTCTAAAATAAAAGTAGCCTAAGTTACTCCTTATTACATTATTGTCAAAATCGGTCCAGCCATTTCAGAGACTAACCGGAACAAACACACAGGCAGACAGACAAAAATTGTAAAAAAAAATATTTATATTCATATGCATGTAGTAAAAAACAGTTACTTCAATATTACAAACAGACACTCCAATTTTATTTATATGTATAGATTGTATTTATGTTTTGTTTGCAGACACAAATGTCCCCACTGTGACAAGAGATGCAAGTTTGCTTCTCTACTCAAACATCACATAGAGTCGGTACACACGAAGGAAATGATCTACTCATGCCAACTGTGCGACCAAGTAAGACCACTAATATCCTTCAACTTACCAACTAAATTAGATGACCTGAGGGGTCCCAATACAGGTCCGCTTTGGATGTCAATGTCTGAAAATGTATTTTAAAATTCAGTTGATTAATTTGTTCAGTATAAATTATCTTTTAGTATTCTAAGCATCTTAATGAACTTATAAACTTTTTTTAACTAAAACGGTTTTTCGATGTATCGATATTAAAACCCAATACAGGTCCGCTTTGGATGTCAATGTCTGAAAATTTATTTTAAAATTAATCAACTGCTTGTTCAGTATAAATTATCTTTTAGTATTCTAAGCATCTTAAACTCAATAATAAACTTACCAACTAAATTCGATGGCCTAAGAGGTCCCAATCCAGGTCTGCTTTGGATGTCAATGTCTGAATATGTATTTTAAAATTAATCAATGGTTTGGTCAATTTGAATTGTAACTTAGTATTCTAAACGCCTTAATGAACTTATCAACTTTTTTTAACTAAAACGGTTTTTCTATGTATCGATATTAAAACCTTCAAGAAAAGAGCTTATTCCTTCTTAAAAGGTCGATCGGCTCATATGCGCTAGTAATCACTTACCATCAGGTGTACCGCAAACTGACGCCTATAGGGGGAAAAGGGATTATTATAATGTGTACCCTGTCAGGTTGACCACACGGTTCCCCTGGAAACCACCGTGATAGAATCTGGTGAATTTGTTACTATGGTTTCCACATGGCGTTTGAAAAGCCCCACGCTATAGTCTCCCGAAAAAACCTCGGCAGGTAAATTTCCACGATAACTGTTATCGTGTAATTTTCTTTTGTGTTTCTTAATGTACACAGCTTACAAATTTATAAATGTTCGAGCTGTTGAAATAGACAGGTACACAGTTGAATTCGTACAAAGTTTTATTTGACTTTGTGACCTATTTCAGTCGTCAAGTAGCTTACTTTGTAAGTTACATCTGGTACATCTTCAGTAACTGTATATCGTTGCAGGCGTTCATACGTCGGCGACTGCGTGTTCTACGTCCGGTTGAAGCACAGGCGATGACTAATCAAGACCGAAGAACAAAATTTGCACCATCTGTTCTAAGGCGTTTGAAGTAAGTATTGTTTTGTTTCTTAATGTATTTTATTAACTTTATAAATGCGAAAGTTTGTTAGTATGGATGGATGTTTGTTACTCTTTCATGCATAAAGTACTAGGCAATTTTGATGAAACTTTACAGTAGTTTAGTTTATAGGTCGGAAAAAAACATAGGCAATTTAACAAGAAATTTTGTAAATTGGGCGAAATGTAATGTATAATGTGTATAAATGTCAAGAATGCAATGCAAACGAAATTGCGGGGGTCAGCTAGTATACTAACAGCTAATATATCTTACTCGATGTTACCTACAGATTATGACTTGTTGCTGTACCATTTTTTTTTTACTTTCATTTATCTTGATTTCATTTATCAGTCGCATAAACTATAAACAGACGAGGTGTAGAGTGCCAGTCCCAGCACATTAGATGGGACGTATGCTTGTTTGCATATTGTTATTTTTACACTATTTTAGACCATTTATGGTGATAGTAGTATAAAAAAACAAATTAGCCCCTCTTTCATTACATCAATTCACAAAAATGGTAATTTATTTTTTTCTGTCGTAAAGGGCACCTAAGTGCATTGTCATAAAGTTGACAATGGTCTGTTTCCAGACGAAGTCCGGGCTGCAGCAGCACATGAACGCGCACACGGGCGCGCGTCCGTTCTCGTGCTCGGAGTGCGCGGCCACGTTCGCGCAGTCGGGCGCTCTCTACACGCACCGCAAGCTGCTGCACGACAGGCACAAGCGACGGAAACCGGTACAGACCCGGACAGACCAGTAAACACGAGTTTACCGATGTAATCTATGTAAAAAGACGGTGAAGCTGTAAAGGCCAGATGCCAGCTCCATTAGAATAGTTCGAAAAAATAAAAATGGAAGACAGTAAATTTAAATGTTTTTATTATTTTTACTACCAAACTATTTCTTTTGATATTGACATCAAAATTTGTCGAAATAGACACCTCTTTAGAGTATTATGTTCCTTGTACACATATACCCACTAAAATGACAAGTGATGTGATTGATTTAATATGTTAAATTCAATAAAACAATATAAGTACTTATTTATAATATTTCCTAAAATTAGATTATTATAATTTTCAACAAAGTTGCGAGAATATAATAAAAAAATCACGATATATTCAATTTTGCTTTACTTACTGTTACTTTTCTGCTGTTTTACTTTTTTAAATCAGCGCGCTGCCTACTGGCTGGAGCCGTGCAGCGGTCACTTCGAATTTGATTAAAAACATAAAAATATTTGTTATGCACAAACGTGCATTATAAGCTTTTATATATAAAAAACCGGTGAAATTTGATCCAATTTACGAGCAAGTGTGTTGAAAAATAAATATATCAGATGGTTATAATTTGTACCTTGAACTAAATACATGTGGATTTGTAGATGGCGCCAATTCTTTTTTTTTTATTTACAAGAGGCTAGTGCGACGCCAATTTTAACAGCTGAGTTTAATACACAGATTATATATAACAAAATTATTGAATGTATTCTGTGGTTCAGCAATACAAATCTATCAGTCAAGCTGTCAATCGACAAGTTACAGGAATTCAGATTATTTCGAAAATAAAAATTGCTCTGTGACTGCAATTTTCGAAAAATATATAGAATTCTTGTTTATCTTAGAATTTCATATTAGTAATATTGAATAATTCAATTCTTATTTGAGAAACGGCAAATAACTTTTATCTACAAACAATATTTTTTCTATTTTATGAACATTATACTCTCATAAAGATATAATATTGTACATCTACCTAATTTTAAATATCAATTGCATTCTACGATATGAAATTTACACGAAATAATAAACAAATTAAAGTGAAAACTCAGTTATATTTTAAGCTGTATATACTGCCCTTAGCATCAAGTAAAGACTAGCTAAAAAAAATTAAGAAACTTCTGACTATTTGCAGAATTAAGGTATAGGAAATTAAATGAAGTGATAATGTATTCAGTAAAAGTGGAGTTAGATAGAAAAGACATTTGTCGCGGCTGCCTCAGTACAGACAGGCAAACAGCTTTAATAAAAAAGTATGCGGATTTATTCTTCAGCTTGTTAGGAGATCAGCAACAGTATTCAGTGAGTATATTGTCATTACTTTAAATTACATTATTATAAATTAGACTTGTGGATAAACAGAACAATAATATGTTAATAATAATAATAATCTCAGGACAATTCACACAGCGCCATCTAGACCCAAGTTAAGCTAGCTAAAGCTTGTGTTATGGGTACTAGATAAGTGATACATATACATAGTTTTTATTTTGTAAATACATACATATTATACATAGAAAACACCCAGACCGATACAGACAATCATACTCATGAATATAAATGTTTATGCCGTGCGAGGAATCGAACCAGCGACCATCAGTCGTAAATTGGTGTACTAGACCGCTGGACCACCAAGGTCGTCAGTAATACTTTAGTGTTGTAATACTGAATATTTCTTTAATTGGCCTTATTTTTAAGTACATATTATTTGTATATCGCTGTTGGTTTTCAAAATAAATAAAAAAATTACTTATTTTTTTCCTAAATAAAATCAAAAATAATTTATTCATGTAGAACATTTGAGCCACTTATGAGCAGTAAATTTTTCCTACCATCCAGTTCAGTATACAGATTAAATTGATTATTTCGAAAATAAAAATTGCTCTGTGATTGCAATTTTCGAAAAATATATAAAATTCTTGTTTATCTCAGAATGTATATTAATAATATTGAATAATTAAATTCTTATTCAGTTCAGTATACAGATTGAATTGAGAAGAACTAGCAAGAAACACGACTGAATTTCTTATTTTTTTTTAAAGACAGTTTATTTACATTTTGTACTTGATGATATCTGTCCTTAAATGAAAGTCCGGTGCATGATCAACTGTTGCCATGCACACCATCATTCAAGCAATCATTTCGTTAGTAATAGGCTTCGCTCAGTAAATATGTATATATTACAAACAGCACATGAATATGTACTGTCTGTAGTGTTGTTCATGTTTGCTATTTCAGTATTATAAACCAAATCATCAATGTTTGAATTGTTCATTTGCAGGATGCAAAATTATATTTATGTTGGGAATGCAGAGCGCTTCTGAAAGGGATCCAGAAATTCCAGGATCGTATTCAACATGCACAGTTTATACTGCAAGAATCACTTTTTGCACTGGTAAGTTTAAAAAAATAGAAAAAAATTAAAATCAACCTAATAGGCTATAGAATAAATTATAGACAAAATCAGTAACATATAGACAAAAAGAAGAAAAATAATATAAACTCAGGACAATTCACATTGTGACATCAAGACCCAACTAAGTAGAGCTTGTGTTGTTATGGCTACTAGACATCTGATACAAATACTTAAATTATTTTCTTTTTGTACATAGAAATCATTTGGACCAATATAATCACTTAAATTGATGAATAAATATAAGACAAATATTCGCAAGGAATAGAACCAATGACCATCAGAAGATAGGCAATGTGCTAAACTGCTAGACCATCATTCTCATGCTATATAATTTTCTTTTTATAAATACACACATTATATATCTAGAAATTATTCAAAATCACTATTGATGAATACAAATGTTGCCATTGTGTAAGGAATAAAACCTGCGACCATTAGAAGTTAGGCAGTGTGCTAAACTGTTAGACCATCATCCTCGTGCTATATTCTTTATTTGTATCATTTACCCCTGATTAATTAATTGATACTACTACAATAATTTTATTTATAGTTTTATGGTATACTAGCTGTCCCGCGCAACTTTGTCTATATTACAGTTACATGATAAATGTCATGTAACTGTAATATAGACAACGTGTAATATAGACACATAAATTGGGCGAAATATAATATTTCACCCAATTTACATAATATATTTTTAAATTATAGCCTATGTGTTATTCTAATGTGTAAGTTATGTTACTGTAAAGTTTCATCAAAATCAGTTCACTAGTTTTAGTGTGAAAGAGTAACAAACATCTCACAAACTTAGGTGTATATAATAGTAAGTCAGATAAAGTATTTAAGATTTAACAACATAAAAATGTCTTAAACATGAAAGTTTAAAAAAAACTACAATAATTTTGCTTTTAAATTATTTTCAGGGAAACATATCACTATCAAGTCTATCAAATTTATCAAAAATACAAAAAGATTTCTACGATGTCATTATAGATGAGGATGAACCAAAACCAATACAGGAGAACAACCTAGAAGAAGAAGTAGACAATTTAATTAAACAAGAGATAGACGACGTTGATGATTCCTTTCAGGATTTTAAAGCTGAAGACGACCCACCGGAATTCATAGACAATATAGTGCCACAGATAAAAAAAGAGAGTATAAAGAAACACTCTATAAAAAGGTATGAGAGTAAAGCGCGTGTGATCAAAAGTGATATAGATTTAAGTGATTCAAAAAAGTACTGGGTTAGAGTGTACTTGAATGAGACAGAAATAGAAGAATTATTAGAAAGAGACAACATTACTAGCAGTTACAAGAAGAAGCCTTATAAGTGTGAAGATTGCAATAAGGCATACAAGAGAGAGGTAGATTTTAAGAGGCACATTACATTTTCTCATCGGGACGTAAGTAATGGTTATTCTGTATATTTTTTTTGTACATATCTATACTCTATACATATAAATAAAAATGTAGTGTCTGTTTGTAATATTGAAATAACCTTTTTTAGTATATGCATACGAATATAAATACTGTACATACACCTAAATAACAATTTTACAATTTTTGTCTGTCTGTCTGTTTGCTCCGGCTAATCTCTGAAATGTCAGAAATCTGGCTGGACCGATTTTGACGGGACTTTTTTTGTAATAAGGAGTAACTTAGGCTACATTTATTTTAGAAAAACTCTTTTATTTTAGAAAAATAAAATTAAATTCCACGCGTACGAAGTCGCGGGAACAGCTAGTCTATAATAATAAGTCTTTATTTTATTTATTTAGTAAGTAAAGTAAATTAAATTGTTTCCTTCCAGCAATCGGCCCTCAAGTGTACAATGTGTAAAGTAAAGTTCACGTCGTGGCCGTCACTGGAGCACCACTGGAGGCGCCACAACGTGCACTACCGCTGCGTACTATGCGGCTGGCTGTCCCGCAGGCCGACGGCTATAACCGCACACAACAGACGAGTGCACTCGATGGTGTATGTTTGTAATACTTGTGATGCCAGGTGCCGGTGAGTGTTATCACTAGCTGACCTTGTAAACGTTGTTTGCTATATAAACAGGACGGCAATAACAGCACACAAGGCCCCCTCTGATCGATGCCCCGTCCAATTCAAACGGGGATCGAAATTACGACGGCCTGAGCCGAGGCTCGAACCCCTAGCGGTGTCCTCAGACTGAAGTCGACTGAACGTTCAGCCGCTCCATAAGTCTTTTCTTTAGTTTGGAGTGCCATCTGTACTCGCCATCATCCGGTGAAGCTGTGAAGGCCAGCTGCGACAAACAACATTAGAGTAGTCCGAAAAAAAAAAACCGCACATAATAGACAAGTGCACTCGGTGGTGTATGTTTGTAATACTTGTGATGCCAGGTGCCGGCGACTGTTTTATAATTAGCTGACCTCGCTAACTGTGTTTTCTTATATAAATAAGGGTTGATGATAAAATGCTGAAAATTTAAAGTTATATATTTTTTAATGCCACATTATAAAAAAATAAAAATATGTATGTTAGGAGTGGACAGGACAATCTTTATCACTTAGGAGTATGAAAAATAGATAGTGTAGTGTAATGAACGTAGTGTAGTATAGTAATCTACTCTGTATTGTTTTGGCTATCTCGTAGTAAACACGTGATTAATTAGAGACTGACTTAATTCATAATAGATAGTATGGAAGTATCTACACACGCGGTAGCATATCAAGCCAAGTTCAAGTAACGGAACTGGCGAGCAGCACAATGTGTAATATTACACGAACCATTTGGAGCTACTTTAAAACCCCTCATAACTCAAGAACTGTTTCATATAAATTTGACTCGTATATTTAGACTTGCAAGATACGAATGTGCTTCAAATTTTATAAACAAACTGTTATTTAGATATTAATCTGCGAAATTCGTCATTTTCATCACTGACTCAACTATAGATCAAAACTTTAACCCAGTTCCAGATGACCTAGAAAGTTCAAATTTAGCATGCAGATAGGTAATTAGGTGAATACGAAGGAATATATCAGAATCTTTTATGTTGTTATAAATAAATTTCAGGACAGACCATTGAATTCGGCACCCATTTAGATCTCACTTTTTTTGTCGTTGAAGTCAGCAACCAAGGCATATATCATAATATTGAACTTGGCTCTCATTTCACATTTATATTTTTGATGGGATTTTTCAGTTGTCTAGTGCCCATAACACAGGCTCTGCTTATCGTAGGACTAGATGGCCCTGTGTTAATTGTCCAAAGTTATTTATTTATTTAATAGATTTATTTACTGCGCCGCAATAGAAAGTTGTCTTGTTTTTAAAAAGAAAAATAATATACCTATTTCAGTACTTTGAGGGAGTTTAGCAATCATTACAAGGAAGTCCACGAGCGGATCATTTGTGACCACTGCGGTAAGAGCTTCATGAAGAAACGAACTCTGGAGAAACATATAAAGTGAGTTTAATTACCTTTAAATTTTTCATGAAATAATCTTTATTATAAACTTAATGTAAGCACTTTTGAATAGTCAAGTTTTTTTATTCTAGCGCTCATTCGGAATTCAGACTCATCACAAGAAGAATGAGCAAGAAACTTGTGTGTTGCTCTTTTAAATAAATATTGTTTTAGTTATATTTACATTAACAAGGATTAGGTATGCGAAAATCAACATAGAAACCGCTACGCTCTTAATCTCTGTTCAATATAATTATTCTCGCTCTCTTTCTTTCTCTCTTCCAGACGTAACCACTTACCAGCAACCTGCCACACCTGCGGCAGAACGTACGCTCATTACCACGTCCTAGAGAACCACTACAGGATGCACCATCCGGAGCTAATCCGCGGCGACACGAGGACAGAGCTGGCGTACTGCGTCGAGTGTGACAAACAGTTTCCCACGGTATACAAGTATAGGCGGCACCTGGCGACGGCCGCTAAACATACACCGCCCAAACCTGTCAGGTGAGTCTTTTTTAATAAGTCGTCTCTCAGAGAACTGAGATAAAGTTCATCGTCATCTTTTATATATACATTAAGAATAAAACATACATATAACATATATGTATATGCACAGGTGCGTGCACAATTACATTATCATCATAAAAAAACAAACAATCATGGTCATGAATACAAATATTTGTAAAACAAAGTTTGAAGCAGTTATTTTTAATAGATAGAGTGATTCAAGAGGAAGGTTTTTATGTATAATACATGTACACCCGTGCGAAGCCGGGGTGGGTAGCTGGTAGAAATTAAATTGAAGAGTAAGATTGTAATTTCAAATTAACAGCTTTTCACTATATGAAAGTATATATGGTACTTACTAATGGATGAAAATGTATTAATTTACTTCAGGATTCCATGTCCGGAGTGTGGCAAGGTATTCGCACGCAAAATCCGCATGACCAACCATTATAGGTCGGTGCATATGAACAACACGAAGCACAGATGTGATATATGTAATAAAGTAAGTGTTTTTTTTAATAACAATAATAATATCTCATGACAATTCACACAGCACCATCTAGTCCCAAGCTAAGCAGAGCTTGTGCTATGGGTACTAAACAACTGATATAAATAAATGGCTGCATTTTTTTTATTAATAAATACATATTGTACATAGAAAACACCCAGACTACAACAAATGTTTGTACCGTGCGAGGAATCGAATCCGCGACTATCTAATAGGAAAACGATATGCCAAACCACTAGACCACCGAGGCTATCAATAATAATCATGGACCTTAAATAATCACAGGGCAATCCACACAGCGCCATCTAGTCCCAATCTAACCAGAGCTGTGTTATGGGTACTTAGAAATTAGTAGAAATAGTAGAATTGTGATAATAATAACTATAGACTATTCACCAGCGCCATCTACTCCCGATCTAATCAGAGCTGTGTTATGGGTACTTAGAAATAGTAGAATTGTGATAATAAGAACTATAGACAATTCACCAGCGCCATCTACTCCCGATCTAATCAGAGCTGTGTTATGGGTACTTAGAAATTAGTAGAAATAGTAGAATTGTGATAATAAGAACTATAGACAATTCACCAGCGCCATCTACTCCCAATCTAAGCAGACCTGAGTCATGGGTACTAGACAAATTATGTAACTACACATTTTTTTCTTCACTCTTCAATTTTGCAAAATCTACAGACTTTTGTTGTGCATAGGCCTAGGTTTGATATGTTTGTTCACTTTGCAATGTCCTTTGAGGGCCCTAGTCACGATGTAGTAAAATGATACATGCTGCGTAAATAGTTTATATGATTACTAGCTGTACCCGCGACTTCGTCCGCGTGGAATTTAACTTTATCTTTCTAAAATAAAAGTAGTCTAAGTTACTCCTTGTTACATCAGCTACCTGCCAATTAAAATCCCGTCAAAATGGATCCAGCCATTTCAGAAATTATCCGGAACAAACAGACAGACAAAAATTTAAAAAAATGTTATATTGGTGTATGTACCGTATTTATATTCATATGCATGTAGTAAAAAACGGTTACTTCAATATTACAAACAGACACTCCAATTTTATTTATATGTATAGATTATTGTACGGTGTTTAGTACTATATTGTATTCTTGATGGTCCAACAGACGTTCTGTTCGGCGTACTCGGCACGGACGCACCGGCAGTACGTGCATGAGAAGATACCGATGCCGAAGAACAAGATGTGCGACATATGTGGACGGGGTTTCAGTGTGAGTTTATGAATCTTTATATATATATCTCTTTAATTTTCTTGTTAACAAGAAATTAAATCAATATCTTACTAATGTTATAAACGCAAAAGTATGTGAGTATGGATGGATTGTTTGTAACTTCTAATAACAGTAAAAACTACTGAACGGATTTTAATGAAACTTTACAATAATATGTCTTATACATCGGAATGTATGTACATATTATAAATACGCATAGGCTATAAATTTCAAGCAGGTGAAACCGCGTGCTTGTATTATGGGATTACATATTAGACAACTGACATAAGTACTTAGATTTTTTTTGTAAATACATATATAATAAACCTAGAAAATACCCAGACCGATACAATCATACTCATGATTACAACTGTAATAGTTGAAAAATAAGTATATCTAGTTTGTCTTTTCATTTTATATATTTTTCTATATCTAATAATTAAAAAATAATATATCTACAGACAAATCGGATCCTTACAAACCATCGAAGAACTCACACAGGCGAGCGTCCCTACAAATGTACATACTGCCCAGCCACATTCGCACAACGGACAGCTATGAAGACCCATGAAAAGACTCAGCACAAAAATCTAGTCTATACCGCATCTTAAGGACTTAATCCTATACGCCCTATGCCTTAGGAGCACAAAAAAACGTTTTGTTTATGCTCGACGGACGCCATTATGAATTTTGGCGGGAACTAGTAGTAAATATGAAAGGAAATTTGTTAAGGATAACATGGTGATCCAGTGCTAGAGAAATTTATAAACATTTATATGTATATAATGTCTAAAGAAATATGATTGATGAAAATATAATATCAGAATTTTACCGAAGATAATAAAAGCTGAATAAAAAAAAGATAAAGCTGTATGGGCTGAGACCCTTCCCATAGAAAATACCGAAATGTTTGTTTTTTATTTTTTAAAGTCTTGGCGGCGCGACCAATAACCATGTAAAGTACTTTTATTAGCACTGTATATTTTTGCAAATATTGTTCAAGGTTCTTTGCTCGTACAAGTCCCTTGTACGAGCAAAGAACCTTGAACACCTTGAAATTGAACCTTGATACGGAAGTGGCAGATGAGTATTCATTGCTCTGTGCGCAGTGTATGAAACAGACAATGATTGTTTACTTTTTAATAATGACCGTTGGGCACAGATATTTTTATAAAGTAGTTATAAGCAGCTTAGGGTCACAGAATGTACCTATAAATGAAATTTATTTAATTTTAATTGTTATACTGTATTATTTTATTATGTAATAAAGTAATATAAATACTTGATGATGTTGTAATAATTATACAAAAATACTAAAGGTAAGATAACATAGTGGCTTATTAAATTAACGGTACTGGCAGTCATGCCTTTAGGCCATTTATTGGTATGTGGCAATCGTCACCTATCGTCATATACATGAATAGCATCGTGATATCACGTCATCATGTGATAAACTATACGTCCTGTGATTAACATATTACGTCTCCGTTACCTGTTATATCACTGCCGTATCTCACCCTTTAACTAAAATAGCGGGGGAAGGGGTATGTGGATTGTTGACCCCATGGTAACATTTCGCGTCGGGTTGATGTGGTTGCCCTGGAAACCATCATGATATATTCCTGGTAAATTGGTCACGATGTGCTAACGAATCTGACCTGATGGCCATCTTATCATCCTCCACTGAGGCCCCGCTACCGTTAGCACAGGCGAGTGTACCATTAAATTATCATCCATTAGAAAAACATAATGTAACTTGTAATGCGGCTGGCTGAAATGAGTGAGACTTAGCTACCCAAGCACAATATAGGATAAATTATGTACACAAAATATACCACTGTTAAATTTTATATGTTGCATACTAAACTGGATCTTGTGACTGAACAGTTTGTATGAACATAGACGTTATTTTCTATTTTCTACTTTGCTTCTATGGAAAAATTGTCCAATAATACTTGAATTTTATACCTTTAAGAATTGCCAGAGTTAGTTAATTAAAGGATGATAAAAGATCGCGAAAAGTGGCAAAACCGCCACCGACAAGACCGTGACTTTTAAATTAAGAATGAATATAATTCGCGCTGTGCGGTGAAATTTATAAAAAAAATAAACAACAGTGAAAATATCATATTTAGTTTTATTTAATTATTAAAATATTTATAATACATTATGTAATTTCAGCCTTATATTATATATTTCTATACATTCTACATATTATCATTAATATAATGAAGTTATGTACTATATATTTATAGTGACGTACATACATACATTTTTTACATTTCCAAATAAATATATACAAATTATATTGACTGCCTTAGTGGTCTAGCGGTTTAGCCTTACTACTGATACTAGCTGATTCGATTCCTCACAAGGTACATACATTTGTATTCATGAGTATGATTGTTTGTATCGGTCTAAGAGTTTTATATGTATATATAAAAAAACTTTAAATATTTCTGTGTCGTTTAGTATCCATAGTACAAGCTTTGCTTAGTTTTGGATTTAAATGTTAAACTGAATCTAGTATTGTAGAGATGTACAAGCTCATTTGAAAAGAATAAGAGCTGAGTTTCTTGTCAGTTCTAAAGCACTTCGAACTGACGGGAGATTTCACATATAAGAGTCTGTAATGGATAAATTGTCGTGGGTTATTAGAATAGAAAATAATTTATCTAAATAAACTTAATTTAAGCACTTTTTAATATAATTTTATTATATTTTCTAAGTTAATGGTCAAGGGATTGGTTATAAAGCAAAATCCTAGGAGCGCCACTTCTTCCCTCCGTATGTAGTAAAATAGAGTAGGATTGAAGTCACGATCTTCCGGACCAGTTACTAAACCACTAGACCATGACATTTGTATCGGATACATAATTTTAACTCAGTATATCTATTTTCACAATTTATAAATATTTTTTTCTTTCATATAAAATTTCATTTACAATTTGTAAGTTTCATTTAAAGATTTAGTTTCAGTTTCTAATAACATTTGTCAGCAACTTTATTACATAATAGCATGGTTTATATTGCAATATTGTTTCATAAAAATCACCAGGATTTAGAGTTATTAAAATAATGTTTATTTGAAAAGAATACGAGCTGAGTTTCTGGTCAGTTCTTCTAATCTCGAAATCATTCCGAACTGACGGTAGATATGACATATCATAAGAGTCTGTAATAGACCTATATGAATAAAGATATTTTGAATTAGCATTCGACTTTGTTTTTTTAATAACAACTAGCTGCACCCGCGGCTTTGTCCGCGTGGAATTTAGCTTTCTTTTTATAAAATAAAAGCAGCCTAAGTTACTCCATATTACATCAGCTACCTGCCAATAAAAGTCCCGTCAAAATCGGACCAACCATTTCAGAGATTAGCCGAACCAAACAAACAGACAAGTTTTAAAAATGTTATTTTGGCATATGTACCGTATTTATATTCATATGCATGTAGTAAAAAACGGTTATTTGAATATTACAAACAGACACTACAATTTTATTTATATGTAAAGATAATGCTGTTCTTGTATAAATTCTAAACTTATAATGAAAAGTTTAGATACCATAGAATTTAGAGCCTCATAAAATAATCTATTATTTTTATAATATTGACAATGACACGAGTCATATCCGTGCATGACGTCCAAGTCATTCGAGTGTCAATTCGAGTCTCGATCGAATTGGTAGAAATGGTCATTTTTAAGTCTTTTATATAGGATCAAGAAACTTCTATAGTAATAGGATTTTTTGATCACAAAAAATGTCGTGTGGAGGGTTGGTGACTATGGAGAGAGAATAGAGAGAGCCCCGCGTGTATATTTCATATTTTAAAAAATAAGACCAGAATCAATTATTTTGGACTGAAAGATAGACTGGCGTGCACGTAAAATAGACATAGAAGATGCCGAGGTCGCTGTCCACGCCGGCGAGGACGGTGTCGAGTGTTTCTGTGTGATAGTGAGTAAGATGGAAATAATGTTGATTTGTCTGATGTGTGAAATGTGAAAGTGAAACGTATGGGTTTTGATCTTTAATATTTAAGGGTGTTTTTTTTTCTGATTTCTTATATTGAAGTCAAACCCTATATGGGTTTGACTTCAATATAAGAATCATACATCATACAGTAATGATACTTTATCATCATCATACAGTAATGATACTTTATCTAGTCTATCTAGTAAACCTCTTTACTAGGGTCATATAAAATTTAGAAGGTAAGATATATTGGGAGGGACCTGGTGATCCAAGACGCAGGAATCTCTGGATACCTAGAACAGTTACCATTTCCCCACAGGTTTGTATTTTATCATTACCTTTTTATGCCCAAATAGCTCTGTTACACTGTAAATCCTATAAATAGAGAATCCTCCTTAGTGGAGAAAAATAAATATGATTATTATTATTATTCTCTCTCATTGGCATTGGGTATAATTTGATTAACCATTTTCTTAATTGTAGGCTATGTTCTAATTAATATAAATCTTAATAATAAACTTATATTATCTTATATATATTTAAATAATATGATAAGTCAGCCTGTGACCATTAACTTAATTATTAACAGATCATAATTATTATCACACATTAGTTAAAAAAAATTAAAATCCAATATGACTAGAAATGTAAATAACCATTAAATAAAATAAAAAAGGATGTATTGTCAATAAATAAACATTTTAAATTATAAAGCAATTCAATAGATTCATTTCAATATACATATAATTATTCTGTATGTTACCCAACTGAAAGGGATGGTTCGATTTTGATAAAATTTTGTGTACATAATCAATATATCCAGATAGATGACAGCAGAATTGTACCTGGTAGGTAAGTAGTGACTTTAACATCAATTCTTGATACTGACGGTTCTAGGTAGCAAACTTTGAATATAGGTGAGCACAACAGATTTCAATTCAGACAATAGCCCAAAACCCTGAATAAAAAAAAATTACTAAACAATTAATATAGCGCCATGTAGTCCCACGGTAAGCAGAGCTTGTGTTACGGGTACTAGACAACTGATATAAATACTAAATTTTTTTTTTAAAACATAAGTTACATAGAAAACATCAAGATAGATACAAACAATCATACTCATGAATACAAATGTTTGCACCATGTGAGGAATCAAACCCGCAACTATCAGAAGCAAAGTGGTGTGCTAAACCTCTAGACCACCGAAGCTATCAATGGTATGAGTGTATTAATTTAATAGTAGTATATTTACAGATGAGTGAATTTGTGTCATTTACTGTTACAATGATTATTTACATTTTTAGATTTTACTGTAAATAAATATAACTATTAGTAAGATACGGGTGGCACCTGAGGCATCATATTAGTATATACACACTGGTTTTCCAACGGTTTCATTTGCTGCATCTGCGGATGGGGCATCACATTTGGTACGGGCTGTACAGGCACAGGATTCGGCTCTGGAGGCTTCTTATTCTTCTTCTCACACTTCTTGAACTTAATACCAAGCTTATTCAATAAAATCAACCGTAGAGATTCTTTACCACCTCTATAATTCAATTCGTGTTTTGCAGCTGCTAATATTTTCCCTAATGTAGGAACCTCTTTTCTTAATGAGTAACTATTCACGATACCCCTTAAAGCACATAATTGGAAATAGTCAAGTTGAACTTTAGTTTTTCTTATCCGTTTCTTCTTGGGGCCAGCCATTTTTGTTTGTGTCTCTTCAGCGCGGAGACCGTCCCTCTTTATACGTTTTATAGTACTTTCTGAGAGGCCTGTCGCCGCGCAGGCCCTTTTCACAACATTTTCCACGGGAAACGCGTAACCTCTACTTTGTTTCTCACTTTCGAAGAATTTTATAACCTTAAAAATTATTTCCCGCGCTTGGCCCTCTATTGCCTCTTTCTTTTTTTTCTCCAATTTTGGTTTTCTATCATTACCAGGCAACGGCGGTGGCTCCGAATGATGAGTTGTGTTTACTGTTTGCACGGCTGCATTTGTGTTCGTTATTATATGTTGTTGTTGTTGTTGTTGTTGTGGTTGCTGGGGTTGCTGGGGTTGTTGTGGTTGCTGCGGCTGATGCATAGGAACTAATAGATTCAAAACTGGCACCTCTACCTCATGAAGTTGTTGATGGCTAATGGGAACTCCATGGGTCGTCATTATGCCGTTTTATAACAGTATAAACCGCTACTGGTTACGTGACACTCGCACAATTCATTTAAAACACAGTCTCTGTACTCGATTCTTCAAACAATTCATTGAAATAACTAAGAATTAGCAACAAAAATATATTCTTGAAAGAAGATCAACAGATCAGACGCCATTTGTCGTACATGTCGTATTTTTTTTTAAAGTATTAGAGCACAGATTACTAATATCCGTGAATATCCAGAGACGCTATATACGTATAGGAGTGTGATGATAATGAGGGTCGGATAAGAAATGTTTTTTTATATTTAATTTTATCACAGAATTTTACTTTAATAAAAATTTTGAATATAGTATAAACATAAGATTTAAGAGCAGTGATATGAAATATATACTAAAGTAATAATATACATAACCTTCACATAAAAATTGCTTATGCAATGTGTAAAAGTTCTTAAATAATAATACGTATATAAATAAATAAAATAATACATATATATATATAATATTACAGCATTACAAAAAAAAATGTCTGGCTATGATAGCTCATGTTATAAGATATTAGGTATCGGTTAGTAAAAATTTAATTTATTTTAGAAATTCTATAAAAAAAAATTAAAATCAACGCAAACGCCGAAAAACAGCGAAAAATAGCCGGTAATAGAGAGTAATTAATAATAATACGAAATGTTCGCAGTATAAAAATAGTATTTTCCTTATAGTTTTAATATCCAATTTTTAAAAAAAAGTATATGGTCATGTCATTACTACAGTGACAATGACAAAGTGTTTTTGTTTTGTTTTGTTATAAATTATTTTATTGTCCAGGAGCTAACCGAACGTATTTTCTTACTATATTCTCATTACAATTATAAATATTTATTTTATTATAATGTTAGCACCGATAGATAAGTACTATGAATTATTAAAAAATAATTTAGGTCCGGATTTGAAACAAAACTACACGAATGAAAATAGGGTATGAGAATGTTTTAAAATTATAATATTTTATCTATTCATTATTATTGTATTGATTAAATTTGTAATTATTGTTTCAATACCATATAATAATGAGTGTTAGAATTGTTTATTTTTTGTTTATAATTGATATATTTATTAAATTAAATGTATGAAAACTTATTATTATAAATGGTATAGTCAAGTATTTGCTTTTAATTTCTTTTTCTAATCTCAAGTTGACAGTAACTTTCTGCTTTAATAATTAAAAGAAAAATTAAAACATCAAATATGCTTCTTAAACTTTAAATGACTTTTTTCACATTATTATTATTCCTTTTAGAACCTCCTCATATGTTGGGAATGTCAGATTATATTTAAAAAATTTAAGGATTTCTTGTCAAAACTGAAAAAAGCGCAAATCTTCTTTAAAAAAAAATTGAATGAAAATAGACAGTGTTGAAAGAAAATGAGGTAAGTTAAATAAATCCTATAATTTTCTTATATTTACATTTACCACAATATTGGCAATCAAACATACAGCTAACCTTATGGTTAGAGGAGCCTATTTCAATTACTCATCTTTCTATTTCAGTGTATAAGTTTGCCAACTTTAACAGCAACAACCAAACTTAATTTTGATTATTCCTACATGTATGAATTAGACGCGATAAAAATAGAAAAAGCAGAAACAGTATCAAATAAATTTGTAAGTGATATTGAAATAATTGTTGAATGTAAAGCAGAAATTGATAAATTAGAGAATTACAACAACACTGGTAATGCTCTGGAGGATGGCCAACATTCAAATATAGAAAATGACAATTTCAATGATTGGATTGATACTGAATTAGTAAATTATGATAATGACATTACTAGTAATAAAAACATTGTTGATGATGTAAATAGAGAAAATACTACAATTAAAGAGGAAATTAGTGGTACAGACAAAACTGAAGACAAAGATTTTATTAAAGTATTACAAACTGAGGTGATTGATGTAAATATAAAAAGGAAAAAATCTCATCTTAAAATACCCGAACCACAAAGATATAAAACTGTATGTATATCAAATTATAATATTAATGAGAGTAGAATGAGATTTTATAATAGAATTCCTATTAATCATGATGAAGTTCAGTTTTGCCTAGATAAGGAAAAGAATAGTAAAGGTATTAAAGGCAAAAGGAAGTTTAATTGTGAAACATGTGTTGGTTTTGAGGTGGAAAAACAACTTTTACAGCATAATGAAGAGTTTCATTCAGTAAGTTTAAAATTTTTTAGAATAACCTGAGTTTGTGTTATTGCACTAGACAACTGATAGATTTTTTTGTATATACATGTATAATACATGTTGACTAAGGGGGAAAGAGATTATAAGTAATGTGGAGTAATAACCCCATTGCTAACAATGTATTGTGTCAGGTTGATCTCCATGTGGTTCCCCCTGGAACTCATGGTAAATGGTGATTTGCCAAGATAGGTTAACTGACCTAACTTCATGTTTATTTCATTATCCTCCACTGCTGCCACGCCTGTGTAAACCGTTACCATCATTGTCTATATAAAGAGCATCCAGACAAATACCAACAATCCTACATTTGTTGTTTGTTATTGAGTTCTTTTGTTGTTAAATATTAAATTTAATTACTTATCTTTTTTAAAACTTGTAAATCATTGTTTGTTCTATACTGATTTCAGGATAAAAAGCATTATGCGACATGTGTGGTATGAGACTGGCGACGAATTCAGTAATGGCTACACACTGCAGTGAACATTACTCGAAATTAAAATGCGTACTTTGTAACTACACAGCTTGCAGAATGTCGGAGTTTGATGATCACATAATAAGCGTTCACCATACTGTTACCAAATGCTTGATTTGCAGAGCGATATTTCCGTAAGTTAAAACTTAATATTTCATAGTAACTAAAATGATGATGATGATGATAATGATGATGGTGGTGATGATGACAATGGTGATTCTTCACGAGGTACTTCATGGAGACAATTGTTTATTATAGTACTGTCAGTGGCACTCAATGAGGAAGTAGCCATTATTATTGCTAAAAGTTGCATATAGATGGCGTGATTGGTATCGATGGAATTCTTCATAGTTTTGCAAACGTTTTAAAAAACAAAACTGTGTTTTCAAAAATGTTTAATCAATTTTTAAAAAGTTATATATACATGTTAAAATGAAATAATGCGTTTAGAAAAGTAATTTTCATATATTTCCTCATTTTGTTATTTTCCAGTACTTAATTACACTTTAATCAGTGCTAATATGGGGCTCAATGTTTTCAAAATGCTTTCATAGATGGCATTGTCGTCATTTGTATCGGCCTAATTAAATGTCTTTTTTATATTTTCCAATAATAAGCACTTAATATATTATTATTGTAAATTAAACATATAAAAAATTTTTAAGTAAATTATAAATAGCCGAACAAGCAAGTAATACTATTTCCAATAATACTTATGTATGAAGTGTTGTCATATTAAAAATAAATACATGTATTATCGATTTTTTTGAATAATCGATAACAGGATTTTATTACAGCGCATTATTCGATGATGCTTTTAATGAGTCGTTGTGAACAGTAAATTTTCATTATTTTGTATTATAGCAGTGTTCCGTTTCAAAGAACGGAATATAGTAGTACATTATTAGTGTCGTTGGTTATTTACATTTATACTGAAAAATCGATTACATAATAATTTAAAATATCGAGTACGAATCGTAGCTGTCTTCGAATACTGGCAACTGGTAAGATTAAAATAGTATTTAAAAAAAAGAGAGATATCGACCCTAACTCGAATACCATAAAGTTGATTTTCCTTTCTCATTAATATCATAGCAGTTTGTTTTTAACTTGCGTATGACTCTGTGGTATGATATTTAACGTGTATTGTTATTGTACGGTGCATACATTTCAAAAATTATATTTTAATGTAGGTACATACATTTCTTTCATACATTTCATACATGTCAAAAATTATCTTTTAATGTAGGTAAACACATTTCTTTCATACATTTCATACATGTCAAAAATTATCTTTTAATGTAGGTACATACATTTCTTTCATACATTTCAAAAATGAACTTTTTATGTAGGTACATACATTTCTTTCATACATCTCATACATGTCAAAAATTATCTTCTAATGTAGGTACATACATACATTTCTTTCATACATTTCATACATTTCAAAAATGAACTTTTTATGTAGGTACATACATTTCTTTCATACATCTCATACATTTCAAAAATTATATTTTAATGTAGGTACATACATTTCATACATGTCAAAAATTATCTTTTAATGTAGGCACATACATTTCTTTCATACATTTCATACATTTCAAAAATGAACTTTTTATGTAGGTACATACATTTCTTTCATACATCTCATATATTTCAAAAATTATATTTTAATGTAGGTACATACATTTCATACATGTCAAAAATTATCTTTTAGTGTAGGTACATACATTACTTTCATACATTTCAAAAATTACATTTTAATGTAGGTACATACATTTCTTTCATACATTTCATACATTCCAAAAATTTCATACATTTCAAAAATTATCATTTAATGTAGGTCCTTACATTTCATACATTTCAAAAATTTCATACAATACATTTCTTTCATACATTTCAAAAATTATCTTTTAATGTAGGTACATACATTTCACACATTTCAAAAATTTCATACAATACGTTTCTTTCATACATTTCAAAAATTATATTTTAATGTAGGTACATACATTTCGTACATACATTTCTTTCATACATTCCAAAAATTTCATACATTTCAAAAATTATCTTCTAATGTAGGTCCTTACATTTCATACATTTCAAAAATTTCATACAATACATTTCTTTCATACATTTCAAAAATTATCTTTTAATGTAGGTACATACATTTCACACATTTCAAAAATTTCATACAATACGTTTCTTTCATACATTTCAAAAATTATCTTTTAATGTAGGTACATACATTTCATACATTTCAAAAAGTATCTTTTAATGTAGGTACATAACACCCCATGTCAGACCCCTTGTATTTGGAAGAAACTTAAAAATAATGCCAAAAATATTAGATGAATATATTTTTAATACGAATATTGTTTTATTTTTGTTCATCAACTTTATCCCTCACTAACAATACTAGTAGTAGTACATAACCTGGTTTATACCGCTAAAGATATTGAAAGATATACGAGTAATTCAGAATGTTATCAAGTTCAAAATAAGCACACATTACTTGCTTAGATAACAGAGTAATATTACTCGTAATAAAAACATTTGTAACACCCATATGTATACTACGTATGTATAGTAAGTACTTACGCTGCGGCGCCGTGAGACTCGTCTACCTCATCTACTCATCTACATATATTTTCAATGTAACATTATAAATAAATAAAAAATTGTCCATAATACAAAAAAATATTTTTTCGGGGTAGGCCACCCCTATGACTTAGGGGTATAAAAAATAGATAACAACCCTACCTCAGACCTGGCAAGTATACATATCAAATTTCATCAAAATGTGGGAGAAATATGGCAACTAACACTGTGATACAAAATTTATATATAAGATATAGCGGAATTCTCATTAGGTAAAAGAGGGGTACATCGTAGAATACATGAGGTATATACCAGTAAATTAATTGTAGCTAAAATCAGTCTCATACATATAACGATTGAAATAAAAAATCGTATAGCCCGATTTTGATACGTACGAGTATAAACGTATCAAAATCAGGCTATACGTATAGCGCAGACGCGTTACAACATATCAAAAAAATAGGCATGGAATGTAAAATAAACCATAACATAATAGGTATATACATTGGCACATAAGCCATATCTGCAGAGTGTCGGCTAACGATATTATACCTACACATTTACATTGAATCTTGAATCGTCCCTAATGAGGTACACGATACAGTTACCTACATATCTATTATATACATATCTTTGCAAAACAGATGTCATGTAGACTGAATTGACTGCCATCTATTTTCATGCTTTGTTACTAAGCACCCACTAGTAATCCGAACTGCTTCAGATCTAGCGACATCTAGCGGCTACGGTGGCGAAATAAAATAGCCCGAGTTAGGAAGGAACCATTTTCTTGTATGGGATGGGGTATCTGTATGTAATATTATGTTATCTGTGGTACTGTATATTTTTTATGCAACTGATGATAAACAATTATTGTGCCTATGGATGCCTGAAATACTAGGAGCGTCACATGCACATTGGAGACCCTTAAGAAACCGTAATATACCAATGCTGTAGTCTCTAAAAGAAAACATTGCACCATGCGAAGAATCGAACCCGCTACCATCGGAGGTAAAGCATTGTGAACTTACACAAAGGTATATCTGCGATTACTGCGGAAAGAAATGCACCAAGAAAAGTTTTATTGAGAGGCACATGTAGTACGTATTCCTGTATTTTTTAATTATTGAATCTTTAGTGTATTCCACGGAATTAATAGGAATTTTATGATTTTGCGCCCCCTCCCTCGTCCTCATCATAGCCGGTCACGTTTGTAAAACTCCCCGCTTGCAAGAGATGGCATGTATTATCACACTAATACAAATACAAAATGTGTGACGTCACAGGGGAACGTCATGTGGGGGAGAGTTTTACAAATCTGCCCAGCTGTGTTAAAAAAAAAGGGGATCGGGTAGGAAACTAATAATTATTATAATCCTAGCAAAATTCACACAGCGCCATCTAGTCTCAAACTAAGCAGAGCTTGGGTTGTGTACTAGATAACTGATATAAATATATAAATAAGTTTAAAAAATACATACTATGTATAGAAAACACCCAGACCTTATCCACATTAGGACAGGATAATATCTGTCGGGTTGGTTACTTACCAAATAAAATTTGTATAGTTTTCTCTTGCTTTTCAATTATTATAATGAATAGACAAAATCAAAATTTTTGTAAGTAGCCAACCCAACAGACATTATCCTGTCCTAATTATGGATATGGTCTGGGTAATCTATTCATGTAGGATATATTAGCCGCTTATGAACATATTTTTTTTCTATTAAGGCAAGAAATTCAACTGAATTTCTTTTTTTTAAAAGGCAGTTTATTTACATTATAAACTTATATGGTCTATATATCTAACATTAAATGAAAATCCCGTTCAGGAATAATGATTGCCATGTGCAATTTATTATATAAATAATTTAAAAAGCGCAGTATAACATAACTTTACATGTTTCTAGTATTTCCTGAACGGGCACGGCCTTCGACGGCATACCGAGATTACACATAAGAAATCAAAATCGAAGAATAAAATCTGCTATTTATGTGGTCGGGGATTTAATGTAAGTACACACTACATTTCATTACATAGTATAAAACAAAGTCACTGTCGCTGTCTGTCCGTCTCTACATATGCTTAACTCTTTAAAACTACGCAACGGATTTTGAAGTGTTTTTCTAATAAATAGAGTGATTCAAGAGGAAGGTTTATATGGTATAATACATGTACAACCGGGCGAAGCCGGGGCGGGTATCTAGTTTTGAATAAACCTTAGCTTATTATCATTAGTTCTTATGTGTTATAATTGGTGAAAACAAGTTGACGGCCAACCTGATGGTAAGTGGTAACGGTCAACTATATACATGAACAGCATGAAGGTGAACAGGTGAATACACAGAATTCTGATGGAGATCTGCACGTACTTGCGCACTTTCCAACTTAAACCTGGTCGTAAGTTCAGATCTAGCTGAAAACTGGGAATATGTATTTATAAAAAAATGAGATGTAGTATAACTTTGTTGCAGACCAATCGGATATTGAATAATCATATACGCACGTACACAGGGGAGCGCCCATTTCTGTGCACGCAGTGCCCAGCAGCATTCGGACAGAAAACGGCACTGGTGGCACACACGCGGGCCATACACAAGGAAGGACGCTGGAATTGATTATTATTTTTCAAGCGACTTCAAATAAAGGAGCAAGCTATCAATTCAATTGTGTTTTTTTCACCAGTCCCAGCTGCCAAGCAGCATGCTGTAAGCTGTGTTTTAGCTATAGGGAGCAGATTAGGCAATGAAATTACAGAATAAAAGGCATGTGCGATGGTAGGGCAAAGGCCCCACCATGCCCCATTGTCGCTATGCCCATGGGCATAGGCTATTTTATTATAAACACATCCTATGTGGTTGTAGCCCACTCTGGCATAAACGAAATATCTTTGAGAAGTTTACACTATCCTGAGGAGATAAAAACCATCGCTTCTAAAAATATGCTCCATGCGATTCTCCCAGGAAAATATCGATAAATTCATTGCGAATTTACCACGATGGGTTTACTGACATGTTCATCGTATAATTCTCCACTGGCCCCGCCAGCGTAAACAGTTAGCGCAGACGGTTGTACCATTTTATTATATTCATAATCTTAAAAATCTTAATGTAATACAATTATTACACCAGTACACTCACTACCTATATAGTACAAATATTAATAAAGAAAACAAAGAAGCGACACCTCATCACATAATACATAACGCTAAAGTGATGAGGTGATACCCATCATGCTACACCGCATATTTAATAATTGGTTCTTTTTACATAAAAAATCTAATAAAATTGTCTATCTATTTGTTCTTGCTAATCTTTTTAACGGCTGGACTAATTTTGATGACACTCGTTCACCGATAGCTAATGTTTTAAGGTACGCCTTAAGATATTAGTTGTTGGGGAGTGAAAATTACTTAGGTTAGGTTACTTTAAAACTTATATTTATTTTAATAAAAACAGTTAAACTCCACCCGTAGGGAATTACGGGTAATACGCTAATAGCTAGTAATTAACAATAGTGAAAAGCACAAAATATCCGCCATGTAGAAATGATCTATGGTTTATTTCGACATTGTTTATGGTGCTGTCATTGTCATTTTGACAGTGGCAAAACATAATGATGTTTCGTATATTTTATTGTCCAAGAGCTGACACCACATCTATCCATTGCATTATTTTCATTAAAATTACAAATATTTTCTTCATTCCAATGTTCTGTAATAAGCTGGAAGACATGAAAGTATGCCAGGGTTGTTTGTGTACAAATCGGAGATTAGCACCGATAGATAAGTACTATGAAATATTAAAAAAGAATTTAGGTCCGGACTTAAAACAAAGTTACAGGAACGAAAATAGGGTAAGAGACAATGTTTTAAAAGTATTTGCTTGTTTAATCTATGAATTTTTATTATTATAATATTAATTACTACTTAATCAAAAACTAATAAGTTAATACCATTTAGTGATGCGTGGGAGAATTTATTTATTTGTGACCACACTGTCAATATTCTTTATAAACAGAATCTATGTAAAACGTTTAGTTATTTATAAGGTACATACAAACAAATTCTCAACTTTTAATTATTATTTTACAATCTCAAGTTAATAATAACTTTTGTCTCCTTTTAATATTCTAATAATAAAACATATATATATAGTGTATATGTTTGATAGTGTATTTGTTTGAGAGATACTTTTTTTATTAAGTATAATCCATTTTTTAATTATTCCTTTTAGAACCTGCTCATATGTTGGGAATGTCAGATGGTATTAAAAAAATTTGACGATTTATTGCTGAAAGTAAAAAAAGCGCAATATTTTTTCAAAAAGAGAACAAAAATAAACAAAGTATTAAAAGAAGATGAGGTAAGTTAATGGAAATATAATAAAAATAAAGCCTTTGGTTTTACTTATATTTACCACAATATTGGCTAACATGTGGCCAGCCTTATAGTTAGAGGTGTCTATAGGAAATAAATATAATATAATCTAAATTTACTTAAATGACTGTGTATTATTGTTAACAAGTACAACATTTTTTTTAAAAGAATATAAACTGGGTTTTTTTCTCAGTTTTTCTCATCTCGAAATCATTCCGAACTCACAGTAGATTTGACATATTATAAGAGTCTGTAATAAACCTACATGCATAAAGATATTTTGAATTTACATATTTTTATGTACCTACCAGGTGTTCAAGTACTCATTTTGAAATAGTTTTATATATCTGTTAAGTTACAATTTGGTGAATTATTATGAATATTAATATGTTTTTATTACCAAAATAATATTGGGAAGAATATATGTTTTTTAAATGCATATATTTATTTTCTATAGACATCTCTTACTATAAGGCTGGCCACATGTTTGCCAATATTGTGGTATTAGTGGGACCACCAGCAACATAATAATGTGATATTCATTGTACTGTAAATATACACACATATATACATTGTTTTGCCATGTAAATTAAGAAAAAAAATATTTGTCAAAATAATGTTAAATCACTTAGGGCTGTGAAAAATACATAGTAGCCGTTTCTCTGATCTACTTATTTAGTAGATGATTTTTATATAAAAATCAGTCAAGCCGTTTCGAAGGAGTAATAACTAATATTGTGATAGGATTTTATATGTAAGATAGTAATTTTTTATTTACATTAATAGATACATCATTATAATAATGGTCTAGGATACAGATATAATATTGTTATAGTTATACATAGAGTTTCCTTTGAGTGAGCTTACAGATCTATGGGTCCTATGATCACTAGGATCGAAGAAGATAGAATAGAAGATAGACGATAGAAGTGTGTGTACTTCTACTAAAAAGTAATATTGTAATATATTAAAATGAAAAAAAAATTGTCTCCTATTACAGTGTATAAGTTTGTCAACTTTAAGAGCAACAACCAAACTTGATTTTGATTATTCCTACATGTATGAATTAGACGGGATAAAAATAGAAAAAACAGAAACAGTATCAAATAAATTTGAAAGTGATATTGAAATAATTGTTGAATGTAAAGCAGAAATTGATAAATTAGAGAATTACGACGACACTGGTAATGCTCTGGAGGATGGCCAACATTCAAATATAGAAAATGACAATTTCAATGATTGGATTGATACTGAATTAGTAAATTATGATAATGACATTGCTAGTAATAAAAACATTGCTGATGATGTAAATAGAGAAAATACTACAATTAAAGAGGAAATTAGTGGTACAGACAAAACTGAAGACAAAGAATTTATTAAGGTATTACAAAATGAGGTAAATATAAAAAGGAAAAAATCTCATCTTAAAATACCCGAACCACAGAGATATAAAACTGTACGTATATCAAATTATAATATTAATGAGAGTAGAATGAGATTTTATAATAGAATTCCTATTACTTCTGATGAAGTTCTGTCTTGGATGAATAAAGAAAAAAATAGTAAAGATTTCAGCAAAACGAAGTTCTATTGTGAAACATGTGTAGCTGGTTTTGACGTGGAAAAACAACTTTTACAGCACAATGAAGAGTTTCATTCAGTAAGTTTAGCTAAACATTTTTTTTATTATATCCATAGACTATTCACACAGCCATCTAGCCCTAAGATAAGCTAAGCCAAGTACCCATAGCATATGTTAATACTTCTAAAAGATCTAGGCCTGTCTAGAACAGTGATTTCTACACAGAACGTGTATCTAAATCTGCACTAACAGGCTACTGCTAGATTTGTCTGGGCAGGGAAAGAAACAAGGGAGATGAAGGTGATTGTTGATGTCGGCAAAAGGTCCACTTAAATCTACATCCGAGTCATAAGTTCCGTGATCTGCTCGGAGTTTCCCTCACTGCCACACAATGGACCCGGCACCCGCACTGTAAATTTATGCATGAGTTCATCACACAAAACACCCAGACCAATACCAACAATCCTATATTATGTTGAGATTTATTGTTATTAAATATTATTACTATCTATTATCTTTTTGTTTGAAATGTTATATGCTTATTTCAGGATAAAATGCATTATGAATGCGACATGTGTGGTATAAAACTGTCGACGAATTCAGAAATGGCGACACACTGCAGTGAACATTACACGAAATTAAAATGCGTACTTTGTAACTACACCGCCTACAGAATGTCGGAGTTTGATGATCACATAATAAGCGTTCACCGTACCGTTACCAAATGCTTAATTTGCAAAGCGAAATTTCCGTAAGTTACCTTGTCTATTGTAATATATGTGGAAAAGAGAAGGAAGCATTATGTCGTCTCTAGCGCAAACTGCTGGCATCATGTGACCATTATGTTGTAACCGGCGATCAAGAACAGTGGTGTGTGCCAACCATACTGACGTTGCCGGCCTGGGTGGTCTAGCAAGTTGACAAACCGTTTTCTGTCCTATGATTGTGCTTAAAATTATCGTCAAAGTTGCCAACCTTATAATGTTAGCGTATAATGTTAACTTATAATGTTAGCGTTAGTTACTGTGATGTGGCTTAGAACAAAAAAAAATGTGATATTTATTGAGTGTATGATGATTTTTTTAAATTATTTCAAATTTTGCTTGATTGCAGGAGAATGTTCGAGTACGTCAAACATCACAAATATTTTCACAAGAAGTATATCTGCGATTACTGCGGAAAGAAATTCACCAAGAAAAGTTTTATTGAGAGGCACATGTAGTACGTATTTCTGTATTTTTTATTAATTGAAGTTTCTAGGCATCCATTACGTACAAAATTAAAGTAGGTACATATAAGAATTTCATAATTTTTAAACACGGAGAGTGTTGAGCATTCTTGTCACAGTCGGTCACAATTTGAAAGATTACCCCCTCTCTAATATGATGTCTTGTATTTTGCATTTTTATACTGGTATATATACTTTATTTTTATTGAGGTCTCGATATTTCGGCAGTGTTTTTTCGACAACCGCCATGATCAAGGGTAAACTGAAGCGCAGCGGGTAGATGGTAAAAAAAATCTTTTATGGGCAGACATATTCGTTTACTTTCACACGCCTTCGTTTGTTGCTATTATTGAAACTCGATATTCATCTCGGCAAACTATACTCACCTTTTTCATATCTATTTTTCTTTTTGTTTAATTAAATTTGTAATATGTTGTTTTTATATTTGGTTACATTTATGTTATTGTTATTTTATTTCCTTGCAGTAGTCGACACTCGGATTATAAATGCAAAATATGTGGAATACAATTAAAAACATATGTAAACCATAGAGCACATATGAGAAGGCAACATGTGAAGAATCCGACCGAGGAAACATTCTGCGTTGAGTGTAACATACAGTTCGACAATATAGATAAATATAAGGACCATTTCAAAGCAGTTGTTAGACATCGGCCGCCGGTTAAGAAAAGGTAAATATCATATCCAACTCAAGAACATAAATAATCATATTCATAATCATAATTAAATATTCTTTATTGCACTTAAATACATTTGTAAGTATATTAATTACAACTAATGTTAACAAAGGAGGACTTATCTCTAAAAGAAATCTCTTCCAGTCAACCCAATAGAGCGTGGTATAGGAAGTGTGAGTGGGACAAAATGTGCAAATAATTATTTTTATAAAAATGTCATAATTAGGAAAACATAAATGCATGTAGCGCGGTCGTTATCCTCATCACTGTAGCGATACATATATATGTTGTGATGAGGTGGCGCTACAAAATAAATTATTTATTGTAGTATGTTGGTATAGTATACCGGTAAAATGATTGTACTAATTATTAGACATTGTTAAGTTTATTGGTAGTGTGCTACATGGCTTATTAGTAACGCGTCCAGTCGACGCGGAGTCGGGCCGTGGACTCATTTTACACTTAACTTAAATCTATGTTAGTGGAGACGTAAATTAATGGAAGGGTGTCAAGTGTCGACAGAAATATTACAAGTGTAGGCACATGCATTTACTAATTATTGAAAGCCCAAGGTCAGTGGTTTAGCACACCGCTTTACTATCCGATGGTCGTTGGTTCGATTCCTAGCACGGTACAAACATTTGTATTCATGAGTATGATTGTTTGTATAAACAACAGTATAAACAGCTAGATCATGGAGACCGTCAGTTACTTTCTGGTATCATGTAATGTGCTAATGTTTTATCGCAGCTTCCCTTGCCCAGAGTGCGGGAAGACCTACAACAAGAAGATCACAATGAAGTACCACTACAATTATGAACATCTGAAGAAGACGCAGTTCTACTGCACCAAGTGTGATCGGGTATGTATTTTTTTTTATTTTTTAGGAGGTTTGGGCTATTGTCAGGTGCTTTGGATCTGTAGCACTGCGACCTACATAGATCTATTGCTCGCTACCTAGACCCGTCAGGGAGAAGAATTGAAGGATATTCTTAGAAACGATGTTTATGTCCAGATATAACGATGATTCGGTTCAGATATGTAAATTCAAATTCAAAATATCTTTATTCATGGAGGTCTATTACAGACTCTTATGATATGTCAAATTTACCGTCAGTTCGGAATGATTTCGAGATGAGAAGAACTGACAAGAAACTCAGCTCGTATTTTTTTCAAATTATAGTGGAACATGTTTATAATAATATACAGTCATTAAAATTCAAATTTGGGAGAATAGAGTGACCACCAGCATATGCTATCGCAAAGAACAAAAAATTTAATCAGTGTTCACAACCTGAACAGACCAGTTCCCACAAGCAACACCCGTTCACGAGTATGACGTATGAGTCAGCCATCATTGCAGTAATTATTAGCCACAAATTCACACAGCGCCATTTAGGCTTATGCTGAGCAGAGCTTGTGTTATGGGTACTAGTTAACTGATATAATACATAGATAAGTTTGTTTTGAAACGTATTATACTTAGAAAAGACCCAAACTTATACAAACAAATTTTCCAAAAAATTTCAGGAATACAAATGTTTGTACCGTACTAGGAATCGAACCCATGACCGTGAATATGTCATATCTCGGTGTATAGAATAGTTTTGTCTGTTTCCAGTATTTCCTGAACGGGTTCGGTCTTCGACAGCATACAGCTAATATACATGATAAGATAACAAAACCGAAGAATAAAATCTGTTATTTATGTGGTCGGGGATTTAATGTAAGTACATACTGTATTTTTTATTCATATATATATATATATATAGTAGGGCCCACCCCAAATAATGGGATAAAGGCAAGGCAATCATGATATATATATATTAGCCGTACACGCGACTTCGTCCGCGTGGAATTTAATAAAAGAGGTAATTAGAGAATTCTTCTAAAGCCTAAGTTACATCAGCTACCTGCTAAAAAAAAGTCCCGTCAAAATCGGTCCAGCCATTTCAGAGATTAGCCGGAACAAACAAACAAACAGACAAAATTTGTAAAAAATGTTATTTTGGTGTACGTACCGTATTTATATTCATATGCGTGTAGTGAAAAACGGTTATTTCAATATTACAAACATACACTCCAATTTTATTTATATGTATAGTTTTAAATCAGGCTACAAATACCTTATATATTATCATACATATGAATAATAATCTTATATATAAAATTCTCGTGTTACAATGTTGGTTACCATACTCCTCCAAAACGGCTTGACCGATTTATATGAAATATGCATATTCAGTAGGTATGAAAATCGGCTACTATCTATTTTTCATACCACTAAGTGATTCCTTATCACTTGTCCACACAACATTAACACATACTAGTAAAACTGTTTTAATAGTGATTTTAATTTATATGGCAATGTTTACGGGATGAACTAGTATATAGTATATTCAAATGACAATGTTTTTCATTATATCGTTTTTTCGTGGGTTGGGTCGCTAGTTATGTAGTGTCCAACCTTTAACCATGAAAAATCGGGACGACTCGCCATAATATAATTTTGTTGCAGACCAATCGGATATTGAATAATCATATACGCACACACACAGGCGAGCGCCCATTTCTGTGCACGCAGTGCCCAGCAGCATTCGGACAGAAAACGGCACTGGTGGCACACACGCGGGCCATACACAAGGAAGGACGCCGGAATTGATGCTGTTGTCTATGGTCTAGCGATTTAACACACCGTCCTAATTCCGATGGTCGCGGGTCAGAGTCCTCGTACAATACAAACAAAAATTGTATGTACTCGTCTGGATCTAACCTATGTATGTAAGAGGGTAAATGGAATTGTTAGTAATGTGAATTGATGATCTCATTGGTAGTAGGTACCATGTCAGGTTGACCTCCACGCGGTCCCCTCTGGAAACCATCGTGATAAATTCCTAGTGAATTAACCACGATGGGCTAACTGACCTGACCTCATGCTCATCTTATCATCCTCCACTGTTGCCTCACCAGTGTAAACCATTAGCGCAGGCGAGTGTAGCATTCCATTATCATCCATTAAAAAAAACCTATGTATGTATATTTACAAAAAATGTATTTGAGTCTTTCTATCAGTTGTCAATTACCATTGTATTATTACTCAGCTTGGGACTAGATGGCACTGTGTTAATTGTGTAAGGTGAAACAAAAATATATATTTTTTAAAAATGCTATGTCATTGAATACCTGCATATATTACCATCATTTGATTTTAATTTATTATTATTATTAAAAATAATTGGTAATTATTATTTCATTATAATTATTGTGTTAATTTATTATGTAATTTTTACCTTCATATATTCGTTTGTTCGTTTTAAAGTATGTTTTAATAGTTGATTATATGAAACTTATACTTTGTGAATATCTGTACATATATACCTAAGATGTTTATAATAATTGTAAGTTATATGAAATATATTGTTTTTACCGATACTATTTATTTTTATTCAATTCAGACTACTATAATATAGTGCCTCTTATTACAAATATCATAGAGACGAATATATATGTCCTACTGGCTGTGTTGATGTAACTACCTAATTAATTTAATTTAACCGAGGTACTCTTTGTATCTTACAAAGATTACCTCGGTTAAATCTTCATGGGTAATAATATTCTACTCTATTATTACAAAAAGATATGGATGCATAGTTACATACAAAAATAGTAATGTTGAAATTATTGAAGAGCGAATAATATTAACGCAAAATTATTAATTTTAAAATGAAGAATGTTGCCAGGCAAGCCTGGCCATCAATCTAATCCGGTCATTAATGATCTGTGGTATCCATACTTAAAAAATAAACACTGTCGACATTGACATTTGAAATTCTCATCTGTGCTTTAAGAGAAACAATTGACAGCGTAAACAAAATTTATAAATAAATGTTTTGATTCTTTAACTTTATTTATTCTTAGGTTTTATTAATGTTGTAAGGAACTTGCGTATATTTAAAAGCCTTTAGCTTTTATTAAAAGTGTCCATTCATATTATATAGTAAAATGGATGATTATTGTATAAAAAAATTGTGTTGTACATGTCTATGTAAAGATCGTAAACTATATCAGCTGTGTCGAGTGTCCGACGGTGTTAATAACTTGTATTTGTTGTTATCCTTTGATTCGGAAGCTTACAGAGTAAGTATATTAAGTATAATATCTTTTGCCTCTTGCCTCTCCCTTAAGGGATGGATTTAAAAAAATAATAAAATACATATTATATATTTTTTTATAAGTGCTCTTGGAATATTTACTTAAATTAGGGTTTCCATACAAACTATGAATTATTTTTACGGTATTTTAGGTGTTGAATTTCTAAAACGGCACAACCAATTCTAGGTTCTAGGTTAAGACCTACACAAAAAAGTGTATAATAATTAAAATATATGTTTCATTCTCCAAGTGATTAGGAGGGTTCACTTAACATTTTGTTTTTAATTTTTGCCATAATTTTTCTTTTTTAATTTTGTTGATTTTCATCAACTTTTATTTTTTTTATAAGGACTTTAATATTTTTCTACTGTCTTCTTATATGCCTAAACAATGTTTGGCAGCTCAGCTAGTAGATATAGTGTATATTATAATATTGAAATGTGTGTTTTTTCCTCTTTGATTTGATTCTTTAATTTAAATGTGTTCTAGGAAGGGTTCTACAAGGACACAGCTAATTTGTTTGTCTGTTGGGAATGCAAAGCCATTATGTGTAGGATCACTAAGTTTCGAGAGCAAGCATGCATTGCACAGAAAGAACTTTCCGGAATAACAGATGGTCGCCAAAATGTGAGTTCAATTAGTATTTTGTTGTTATAAAGTCATAATCAAATTAATTTAATAAATTACATGAGGTTTTCTAGGGGAAACAATCACTGTAGAAATATTTGTATTCATAAGTATGATTGTTTGTATCAGTCTGTATGTTTTCTATGTATAACTAGCTACCCACCCAGGCTTCGCACAGGTGTACATGTATTATACATATAAATATTCCTCTTAAATCACTCTATCTATTTAAAAAAACTGCCTCAAAATCTGTTGCATAGTTTTAAAGATTTAAGCATACATAGGAACGGACAGACAGTAACAGCAACTTTGTTTTATAATATATTTGCTCCCATAAGACAAACTCTAGCTCGCTTCACTTAGGTCTAGATGGCGCTGTGTGAATTGTACTGAGATTATTATTACTATTAACTTATATTATTTATTAAAAACGGGGTATGCCCCTGGCACTACTCATATTATATTTTTTTTACAGTTAAAACTGGATGGCCTATCAAATCTAACTTTCACATTTAAACATGGCTATGATAAAATTATCACTGAGACCAAATTAATAACAGATAATTTTATAGACTGTGGTCCTACCACAGATATTAAAACAGAAAGTGAGGAAGACATTCCATTATCTGAGTTACATAATAATTATATATCTGATACCCTAAGTGATATTGTAACTGGCCCCATAAAGTCAAAAGTTTATCAGAAACGGAAGAAAAAAATAAAAAGTACCAAAAATAATGGAATCTACTGTGATAGTAATAAGAAGTATTTTACAATGAATGAGATGAATGAAGTTAATATGATGGAGAGTAGAGAGAAAAGAAAGATGGCGGCAATGTTTGCAGATGCTGCATTTAAATGTGATAGCTGTATTGAAGGGTTTAAGAGTGATATTGATTTGCTGACACACAATTTAGATTTACATACTGAGGTAGGTGCATTCCTAACCAAATTCTATTATTCTTATATTAATTTACATTATTACATATTTAAGATTTTGTTTGACAAAGAAATTAACCATTAGGTTACAATTATTATCACTTGCAAAAAGTTCAGGTATACAGTGTTCACTTAATTACTGCTTGCCACGACGCGAATGTTTATATTTATCTTATTATTTTATTTTACTTTGTTTATAAAAAAAAATTAATTAAGTTATTTTAACAGTGAAATGTAACATACATTTTCCAAAATATTTGTTACTTTTGGCTTTTATTGTGTCTGAGATAGAATTAGGACAAATACACTAAAAAAAACATGTATTTGAATTATACACATAGAGGTATAGTCTTTGAGTTTTTCTTTTTTAAAAGGGCTACAGGTCATAACACCTGTCAATAGTCCAAACACTCAATTAAAAAAATTGTTTTGATACAAACTTTTTTTATTTTTTTATTTCAATTGACGGCCTCAGTAGTCTAGCGGTGTAGCACACCGCCTTACTTCCGATGGTTGCGGGTTCGGTTCTTCGTATGGCACAAATATTCATATTCATGAGTATGATTGTTTGTATTGATCTGGGTATTTCCTATCTATAATATGTATGTATTTACGTAAAAAAATTATGTATTTGTATCAGTTACCCATGACACAAGCTTTAGATAGCTTAAATTGGATCTAGATGGCCTGAAAAAAAATTATCTATATATCGGTATCAGTCTTAAGTATTTGTATCAATTATCTAGTACAGGGATGTTATGGATATGAAATTTCGGATACGGATAGGTTTCGGATATAGGAAAGATTATTATACCGGATACGGATGGGGATATGAAATTATTTCGGAATATCTGTTAGTTTCGGATAATTTCGGTTACGGATATTAATATTTTAAGGAACTTCAAAAGTAAAATACAAATAGCTAATAAAACGGTTACATAACGTGTCTCAATTAGATATTGTCCGAATCTTTTATTTCGGATTCGGTTACGGTTACGGAGCTCCTTAACATCCCTGATCTAGTACCCATAAGCTTTAGCTAGCTTAACTTGGGTCTAGAGGACGCTGTGTGAATTGTTCTGAGATAATTATTGAATAAAAAAAATGTGGTTGAATTTAGACCACTAGTGACATCTATTGCTTATTATTCGTTTTTTTCTTTCAGAAACCCAACCACATACAATGTAACATATGTCTATCTTACATAGATGAGACCTCAATCACAGATCATAAGAAAGCCCATTATTATAGTTATACTTGTCAATTTTGTGATTATATGACATACAGTCAATTCGAGATATCGAGGCATCTGAGGTGTGGGCATGCTATGAAGAATGTTGTGGTCTCTGGGAAGAGGAAGAAGGTGAGGTACAGTCTGTATATATATTACTCAATGACTCATGACCACTCTATCTATCCCCAATAATAATAATATATTTATTTTATTTATTATTGTAAATATGTACAACATTTATTTGAAAAAAATACAATCTGAGTTTCTTGTCAGTTCTACTCATCTCGAAATCATTCCGAACTGACGGTAGATTTGACATATCATAAGAGTCTGTAATAGACCTACATGAATAAAGATATTTTGAATTTGAATTTATTGAAATAACTTTAATGCACGTTATACATAAGTAAAAAGTACATACGGCGGTCTTAACACCTGTCTAACCATGAGTTGTACAGAGATAAGTTGTTGGCGGTGAAAATAATATTATAATATTTTTATAAAACAAACACAAGTAAATATATATATACTAGCTGTCCCGGCAAACGTTGTTTTGCCTTAAAATAAAATAAAAATTAGGGTGGTCTACCCTTAACATTTAGGGGGATGAAAAATAGATGTTGGCTGATTCTCAGACCTACTCAATACGCTCACAAAATTTCATGAGAATCGGTCAAGCCGTTTCGGAGGAGTATGGGAACGAAAACTGTGACACGAGAATTTTATATATAAGATATATATAAATATCCCTACAAATATACAAATACATATAATATACACTTTATAGTGCTTGTAATATTAATAAATAAGGATAATTAATTTAAAAATGTGTGCAAGGGTGAGCTTTTCTCTGAAAGAGATCTCTTCCAGCCAACACAATGTGACAGAGGAACTACTACCTCTGCGAGCGGGCAACGATGGTGATCGAGTTGTTGTAATAACATTAATATATATTCAATGTATTTAATTAATAAATAATAGGGGTTAAAGTATGAAATAACGATTCCAGACAATTCACACAGCGCCATCTAGTCTCAATCTAAACATAGCTTGTGTTATGCGTACTTACAACTGATATATTCAAATACACAACCTTACATATTACTGATTTTTTTTTATTATATTTGTTTTTATTGTTCCTTTTTTGTATTTTTTCATACCGTTCTTATCCAAATTTGGTTGTAGCATTACTGTTTTGGATATTGATATAGATTTTATCTGTCTATCTATCTATCTATTAAATTTGATAATGAAAAAGTGTTCATTCCTAAGCTAACGTTTTTTTTTTGTCATCAGGGTCAAAGAAAAACGTCTGTAGTGCTACGGCCAGGGACGAAGCCCCGTAGGAACCAAGCGATGATGGACAAACGGACTCCGTACGGTTATCTATGTACAGAATGTAATAAATATTTCGAGTGAGTTAATGAAATTAATAGGCCAAAGAAGACTGTCGTAGTCTAGTGACTTATTGGATGTAAGTCGGTGTAGTTACTACAGCGACTTACATACAATAGGTCGTGAGTTCAAACTTAATAAATAACCCTGGACAATTCACACGACAGCATCTACTCCCACGGTTAAAAGTCCTTGTGTTATGAATACTAGACAATTGATATCAGTACTTAGATATTTTTTTATAAATATTTACATAATATACATAGAAATCACCCAGACTGATACAAACAGACATACTCATGAAATGTTTGCATCGTGCAAGGAATCGAACCTGCAACCATCAGAAGTAAAGGTATGTGCTAAACAGCTAGACTACCGAGGTTGTCAACTGAAGCGTTATTTTAAAATTAATTTCATATTAGATACTAAATTACTATAATTATATATTTCTAAATAAATTATTATTGTTTGTCAGTAACAAGAACCAGCGATGGAAACACGTGCAGCGACACCACCGCGAGGGTTATAAATGCTCAACTTTAAAATTAATTTCATATTAGATATTAAATTACTATAATTATATATTTCTAAATAAATTATTATTGTTTGTCAGTAATAAGAACCAGCGATGGAAACACGTGCAGCGACACCACCGCGAGGGTTATAAATGCTCAACGTGTGGGAAGAGATTCGCCTTCAAGAATAATCTGAGCAGACACGAACAGTGAGTGTTACTAATCCTACTTCATTACATAGTATAAAACAAAGTCGCTGTCGCTGTCTGTCCGTCCCTATGTGTGCTCAAATCTTTAAAACTACGTAACGGATTTTGAAGCGGTTTTTTTAAATAGAGTGATTCAAGAGGAAGATTTATATATATAATACATGTAAACCCGTGCGAAGTCGGGGCGGGTAGCTAGACTATATATATATAACTCAAAGGTGACTGACTGACTGACATAGTGATCTATCAACGCACAGCCCAAACCACTGGACGGATCGAGCTGAAATTTGGCATACAGGTAGATATAATGACGTAGGCATCCGCTAAGAAACGATTTTGATTAATTCTACCCTCACGGGGATAAAATGGGGGATGAAAGTTTGTATGAAACTTCGCCAATTTCAAACCGATCGAGCTGAGACTTTGCATGCATGAAGCTACTATGACGTAGGCATCCCCCAAGAAAGGATTTTGATAAATTCCACCCCTGAGAGTATAAATTAACGCGAGCGAAGCCGTGGGCAAAAGCTAGTATATAATAAAATGCAATATAGTTATAAAAAATGTGTTATTATATGATATTCTTATTTCAGGCTACACCAAGGCCCGCCGCCCCGAGAGGAATGCACCGTCTGCCACAAGATGATCAGGGTGGACCTGGTGAAGATCCACGCGAGGATCCACTCCGACCGGCAGCAGTTCACCTGCGCAGAGTGCGACAAGTGCTTCGTTAGTCGCGCCTCGTACGAGCATCATTTGAAGTATACTCAAGCACACGCCGCTGTTGATATCCTCAAGTAGGTTAATTTTTTTATGTAATAGTCTATACTAGTATTAGCGGCCTCGGTGGTTTAGTGGTTTAGCACACCGCTTTACATCCTTTGGTCGCGGGTTCGATTCCACGCACAGTATGTATTAATGAGTATGATTGTTTGTATCGGTCTGGGTGTTTTCTATGTATGTTATGGATGTATTTACAAAAAATATATATAAGTATTTATATCAGTTGTCTAGTACCCATAACACAAGCTCTGCTTACCGTGGGACTAGATGGCGCTGTGTTAATTGTCCAGCGTTATTTATTTGATATTAATTTAATGTTATAAAGCTGAAGAGTTTGTTTGAACACTCTAATCTAAGGAACTACTGATTCGAATTGAAAAGATATTTTTGTGTTGGATAGTCCATTTGTCGAGGCTTTAAGCTATATAACATTACGCCACGACCAATATAAGCACCAGTGAAAAATGTTGCAAAAATGGAGAAATGTTTCATGTTTGAGGGCTTCTGTTTGCGTAAACGGTTCAAATTATGTATGAAAATACCCAAAAAAATGAATGAAAGAATTATTCCTTTAAATGATCTAAAAAATGTCCGCGACTAATTATGATAATGTTTTGATAACGCGAACGAAGTCGCGGGCACAGCTAAATCTTATATATAAAATTCTCGTGTCACAGTTTTCATTCCCATACTCCTCCGAAACGGCTTGACCGATTCTCATGAAATTTTGTGAGCGTATTGAGTAGGTCTGATAATCAGCCAACATCTAGTTTTCATCCCCCTAAATGTTAAGGGTAGTCCACCCCTAAATTTTATTTTTTTATTTTAAGGGAAACAACGTTTGCCAGGACAGCTAGTATAATATATATATAAATGATTTTTGAATTTGTATTAGACTTAGAATTTATAAAATTGTAGTGTCTGTTTGTAATATTGAAATAACCACTTTTTACTACATCCATATGAATATAAATACGTTACATACACCAAAACAGCAGTTTTTACAATTTTACGTCTGTCTGTCTGTCTGTTCCGGCTAATCTTTGAAAAGGCTGGATGGATTTTGACGGGACTTTTATTAGCAGGTAGCTGATGTGGAGTAACTTAGGCTCTAGAAAAATTCTCTAATTAACTCTTTTGTTAAATTCCACGCGGCCGAAGTCGCGAGTACAGCTAGTAGCACTTAAAATAAACAAGAACAATATGTGTCATTAAATTCCAGGTACAAATGTTCAATGTGCGACAAGGGGTACAGATCTCGCGGCGAGCTGCGGGACCACGTCAACTACCAACACATGGGGAAGACGCAGCACAAGTGTCCGATCTGCGGAAAGGTAGTTATATACATTGTACAGCTCATACACGGGATTATCATTATGAATCCCGCCACACGACGCCCACAGCCGGCTGCTGAAAAGTAACCGGCTTCCGGCCGGCCGGTAAACAACGTTGGGGTGCTTTTTTTTGTGTATGATAATGGAATGGTGCACCCGGCTGCGCTTGCGTGGAAGAGTAACAAACATCCATACAACAAACTCACAAACTTTCGCGATTAGGTGTCTATGTAGATGTCTAACATTAAAATGATCATCTTTCTTACCGGGTCGTAATCTGGTGGTTGTGGACAGCTGGGTAGGGGTCTGGAGCGTACGTTCCATGCCCGCGCACTCTGCTGGGGTGAACCACCCCAGCGTCGAACCCCAGAATGGGGGGAAGGGGATTGTTAGTAATGTGGATGATAACCCCATTGCTAGCAATGTACCATGTCAGGTTGAACTCCACGCGCTTCCCCCTGGAACACATCGTGTTAAATTCATGGTGAATTTGTCACGATGGGCTAACTAACCTGGTCTCATGCATCTTATCGTCAGCGTATACCGTTAGCGCAGGTGCACTATTTCATTATAATTTCAAAAAACAAAATTAATTGTGTTTCAGGCGCTAGCGACGCGTCGTTGCATCACAAGACACGTGCGCCGTGCTCACCACGGTCTCAAAGAGAGTGCGCGAGATAAGATCTGCCAGCAGTGCGGGAAAGCGTTCCGGGTTCGTATCCCGGCTGACTATCGTACTTTTATTTGGCCTCAGTGGTCTAGTAATTTAGTACATAGCTTTACTTCGGTTAGATGTGGGTTCTGATCAAATTATGCAAACATTTGTATTCATGAGTATGATGGTTTGTATTTATTTATTTATTTAACTTCAATGCACACAATATACAAAATATAGTAAAGTACATTTGGCGGACTTAACACCATGCGGAATTTTCTACCAGTCAACCATAGGTGGTGCAGAGAATAAATGTTGGCGGTGCAAATATAATAAAATTGTTTTGGTCTGGGTGTTTTCTATATATATTATGCGTTTTAAAAAAATGTATATAATTCACGTTTTACAGGACAAAAAAGGTCTGAGGGAGCACGAGTTCATACATACAGGGGAGAGGCCGCTCTCCTGCGAGATATGCGGATGTACGTTCAGACAAAGCGCCTCTTTATATACACACAGGTCAGTTTAACGTACATTAGTAGGAGTATACTTTACTAGATGTGCCCGCGACTTCGTCCGCGTGAAATAGTGACCTTAATCAAATAAAGAAAACATATTCAATAATTTAACCCAAAGAAAAATTGATTAGTTCTAGCTTCCAAAATATCGATTTTCTATAAAAAATTTCATCCCCTATTTTATTTTACCCCTTTAAGGGTAACATTTTTACAAACATTAAATGTAATATTTATTTATATTCAAACAACAGCCTAAAAAATAAGTATCAAACTTCTAGCTTTAAAAATGACGATTCAATCTCCCTTTTCAACCCCTTACAACCCTTATTTCGAATTAAAAAGTAGTCTATGTCCTTTCTCAGGGTCTAGACTATCTGTGTATCAAATTTCATTAAAGTCGGTTTAGTAGTTTTGGCGTGAACTCGAGACAGACAGACAGAGTTACTTTCGCATTTATAATATTAGTAAGTACTGATGAAGATCGTCTAAGCTCAGCGATTGTGTAATGTATGAAATATAATAGCCAGACCAATACAAATATTGGTCTAGGTAAGGTACATACAAGATGCCCAGACCAATACAAACATTGGTCTAAATAAGGTACATACAAGATGTCCAGACCAATACAAATATTGGTCTAGGTAAGGTACATACAAAATACCCAGACAAATACAAATATTGGTCTAGGTAAGGTACATACAAGATGCCCAGACCAATACAAATATTGGTCTAGGTAAGGTACATACAAAATACCCAGACCAATACAGATATTGGTTTGGATATTTTGTATGTACATTATATACAAGATGGCGGTATGGAAGATACTTTATGAATTATCTTGTGTTATTATTCGCATTTATAATATTAGTAAGTACTGATGAAGATCGTCTAAGCTCAGCGATTGTGTAATGTATGAAATATAATAGCCAGACCAATACAAATATTGGTCTAGGTAAGGTACATACAAGATGCCCAGACCAATACAAATATTGGTCTAGGTAAGGTACATACAAGATGCCCAGACCAATACAAACATTGGTCTAGGTAAGGTACATACAAGATGTCCAGACCAATACAAATATTGGTCTAGGTAAGGTACATACAAAATACCCAGACAAATACAAATATTGGTCTAGGTAAGGTACATACAAGATGCCCAGACCAATACAAATATTGGTTTAGGTAAGGTACATACAAAATACCCAGACCAATACAGATATTGGTTTGGATATTTTGTATGTACATTATATACAAGATGGCGGTATGGAAGATACTTTATGAATTATCTTGTGTTATTATTTGTAACCAATTTTATTTTTTATTTACAGAAAACGAGTACACAAAATATATCCACAAAAGAAAAGTGTGGAATTGCTAGAGAGCACACCCGCAAGCGGCAGTTGATCGCCTCATCATTAAATTGTGAAAGGTTGCTAATATAATCCGAAGACGCCGCCGCCAAGCAGATTTGTACGCTGTGTTATGTTCATAGAGTGCAGATTAGACTGTCAACTTAGCATAAGAGGTATGATATCTTAGGCCTCAGGTATGGCAAAATGTGAGGGCGAAGTATGATAAGGTGATGTCAGTGATATGTACATATATATACAAAAGATTAGATCTTACCGTCATGTGGGCCCTCAGTTTTTTTTTCTATTTATACCTTTAATGCACATAATTTCAAAGTACATATGGCGGTCTTAACACCATGCGGCATTATCTACCAGTCAACCAACCAACCAGGCGGTGCAAATATAAATAAATGATATAATGAATAATACACATACATATATATGAATAAATACCTATATATATATACACATACATATCTAATAATCTGCCAATGAAAAAACATGTACATAATGAAAAAAACTTTAAAAAAATATAATGGGCATATTAGGCTGTCAAATTATAGGATAAGAGGCATGACATCTTAGTACTCAGGCATAGCAAAGCGTGAAGAGAGAAATATGATAACGTGATGTCCGTGATACTTACTGTTCATGTAATGCCACTTACCATCAGGTGCGCCGTTAGCTTTTTTTTCTGTTAAAGTTACACAAAACTGAACCTAATAGTTACCACATAATAAAATGTAGGTAGGGACACAATAATGTATTTAAATAAAAGATTATGTAGAAATAATAAATTATTTATTTATTGAACACGTATTTTTTTATTCCTGATCATCCCAGAAATTATTAGAAACTAGCTGTACCCGCGGATTCACCTACATGAACCTACCTGATGTATAAGCTATATTACTGTAAACTTTCATCAAAATTCGTTAAGTAGTTTTTGCGTAAAAGAGTAACAAACACCTATCCATTTATTTATATACACAAACTTTCGTGTTTATAATATTAATAATAATAATAATTTAGAGATCGGGTGGAAAATTTTATTCAAATCGCATATGCAGTGTTCATGATTATACCCAGTATCAGCATCAGATTTATGAACATTCTAGCTGCATGCAAATAAAATAAACCCATTTCTAACAATTTACCATGTCAGGTCCACCAAACATAGATCATCCGGCATAGATCTCATCCATCCACCCATCCCTAACAATGATTGTAGTTACGATGAGATATATACCTTCAGATGATCAGTTGGCCTAGTGGTGGATAGTTAATAGTGGGACCTAGAGGTCCCATTGTTATCCTTTTTATTACACCTTCACGCTGTGTAGTGCTGCGGCAGCGTATACCGTTAGCGTATGCATACTATATTCATCCAACAAAAAACTTCATATTGTAATTGGTTATTTGAACTGCGTCAAATCGCGTAGTATGTATGTATATAAGTGCCCTGGTCTTGATACCTTGTAACTGGACTATAAGTCCCATCGGCATGTCTTTTAATTAGACTATAAGTCCGTGATAATGTCGCTTTAAACGTGGATTATAAGTACATTGATAATGTCTCTTTGAATTAGAATATAAATCCGTGATAAAGTCGATTTATAAGTGGACTATAAGTCCCGGTGCAGTAGTCGATTGTGGGTGTAAAGCGCGGCGGAGTGCGCGAAGGTGGCCGGACAGTGCGAACACTGTAGCGGCCTCTCACCAGTGTGCGTCCGGATGTGAGACTGCAGGATCGTCAGCGTCTGAAATATTTAAATAAAAAAAAAGAACTCAGAACAATTCACACAGCGCCATCTAGACCCAAGTTAAGCTAGCTGAAGCTTGTGTTATGGGTACTCGATATATGATACATATACATAGAATATGTAATAATAATACTCACAGTAAATCCTCGGCCGCAGTAATCACAGATTTTATTCCGCGGCGGTCGTATCTTCTCGTGTACAAAACTGATATGCTTCTTCAGTGCTGATCCATTTTTGAACACCTTTAACACAATAACAGTAGCTATTTATATCAGAATTGTTAAAACAACTGATTTACTAAACATGTATTTATTATTATTATTATTATTTTTATCCAAAAATTCTCATCTCCCCTCTTAAGGAGAGGAGATGAGAATTATTATTATTATTATTATTCTCAACAGTCGTCAAATGAAAATGAGAAATGTTTATTTCATTAGAAATAATTTAAATACTAATATGATTAGCAACGGGGATGTCTTTTTTTAGGGTAAAATAAATAATTGATTCACCAATAGTTTTCGTACACGTATGTATGAGTATTCTATTTAACACACTATCCTATAACATTTTCTAGGTTTACTGGAAGAAATCTCTTTTTAGAGATAAGCTCGCCCTTGTACATTACATTTATTCTATATCATTTCATTTGTATTAAATATATTGATATAATAATACTGAATAACGCCGAACAAACAGCTTTAAAAATCTCATGTAGGTGCTAGAGTCATGGACCACAGTTGCAGTAGAAGGAAAAATAGCTTCAAGGATCATTAATGTTGGTGTCGGCACGGCTCAGTCCCGGACAGATTAAAGTGTGCCAAAGCCTCAAAAAACCATCAATTTATAGTGTATAAAGGAAAAGGAGAAAACCTACTTCTACACAAATATTTAATACAATATTTTCGTGGAGAACTGGAAAGAAAAATTATCTAAAACAAAACGCAAAAAGGGCATGGACTTAATGGTATATGGAAAGCAGGAGCGTAATATATATATAAAGGTATCTTTTGGTATATTTGACACAACTATAGAACTAAACAAAAATATAAATATAAAAATATAGTTCAAATTAAGAAAAGAAATATAAAAGGAGGTCTGTAACCAACAAATACAACAATACATTGTTGGGACCTAGTTAGTATAGCAACGGCTGTGTCAGGTACATCCCGCTCTTCCATATCCATTGTCATATGTTTTAAAAAGAGAATTTTGTAAAACATTAGTATCTGAAGTTCTAGCAATGGGCCGACTATATGGTCTCTATTATCAGAAGGGAGGTTTTTTTATGCAATTTGAATGCCAAAGAATGGCAAACAAACTTATGGCGCACCTTACGGTTATCGTAGCCTATAGATGCCTGGGACACCAGGGGAGTCATGGCCGTCCGTCTCTATCTACCCCAAAAGGGATTTAGCGTAAATAGGGTTGCCAAACCCAAATTTAAAAAACAGAACGCAGTAATAGTGTTGCAATAGTTATATTAATATGTAGTAAAATTCAAGTAATTAATATAATCAGGTTTTTAATAAAAAGTATTTGATAAAATTATACTGTTGAAAATCAGTAATTAAGAGGCGCGCATATTTTAAAAACCCAGGACGCTGCCAAATAACTATTCAGGACTTCCCAGGACACTTAAAAAACTAGGACATGTCCTGGGACAACAGGACGGTTGGCAACACTAAGCGTAAAGATAAATGGTTCATGGGGTTTACCTTATAACATTTGTCGCAGACGTATTTGCTGTTCTTCAGGTGAACGAAGTCGATGTGCTGTTGGAGAGAACTCTTCGTTATGAACTTTGCGTCGCATTCCGCACATGTAAATCTGGTGAACATTTCAAAAAGGGGTCGTCAGGGGGGCATCGTAGCTCTTAAACAGATGGACCGTTTGTTATGGGTTTTTTTATTGAAACTTGATGAGATCGGGGTAATAAATGAATAACGCTGGTCAATTAACATAGCGCCATCTAGTGCTACGGTAAGCAGAGCTTGTGTTATGGGTATTAGACAACTGATATAAATCGTTAGATATATATTTTTTTTGTAAATACATACATAATATACATAGAAAACACCCAGACCGATACAAACAATCATACTCAAGAATACAAATGTTTGTAGCTCGATACGCGACCACAAGAAGTAAAGCTGTGTGCTAAATCAACATCACCACCGAGATGGTGATTAAAAAAAAAAACACTCACCTTTTATCTCTTTCTGTGATATGTTTGGAGTTCGTTCTGAGATGATGTGCCAAATTGTGCTCAGTTCTAAAATGGCGGCGGCATAGCGTGCAGTACGCTGTATTGTTTGAATGTGCGGACGCAGTGTGAGCTATGAGTCCTGATTTAGCATTGTAGACCTTATTGCAAGCGCCACAAGAGTACACTCGGCTTGATTGTTTATGGACCGTGCTGAAAGATATGAATATCTGTATATTATACTAGCTTAACTGCGCAACTTCGTCTGCATACCACTTAGGTACTCAAATTACATTGTATGTTTTTAAATTATAACCTATGTGCTTTTCTGATGTATAAGCTATATTACTGTAAAGTTTTATCAAAATGCGTTCAGTAGTTTTTGCGTGAAAGAGTAACAAACATCCATCCATACTCACAAACTTTAGCGTTTACAATATTAATAAGATATAGGTTTAGTTTTTTTTATACCAAACCAGTTAGACTGCATGTGAAATTGAACCATTTCAATCAAGAAATAAAGTCCAATTTTTAAAATTATTCTACTAAATTGATCACGTGACCCCATGGTTTGTATGAAGGTTTTTAAAATCATTTATAATTATAATATGAGACAAAAGCCTTTCCTTCACATTACAAGCCATCAAACATTGGAATGAGTTACCCCTTGACATTAAATCCAGCGCTTCCAAATTCTCATTTAAATCAAAATTGCGTAAACACCTTTCCTTGAACTAGAGTAATTCCTTTTATCCCAAATTTCAATACTATTTAATCTTCCTCTACCTCTCCTCCTTCAGGAATCTGACTTTCATTGTTGATTTGTATATATATTGTATGTATATGTATTGGTATGTATTTATATATATATATATATATATATATATATATATATATATATATATATATATATATATATTACGTTATGTAAGTATTATGTTAATCATAATGTACCGCCCACGTGAATCTCTGTTTGCTCTATGGTTGACTGGGAGAAAATGCCTCTAGGTGTTAAGTCCGCCATGTGCACCTTTATTAATGTATATGTGCATTAAAGTTTAATAAATAAATAAATAAATAAAAAGGATGGTACACATTTATACAAAAATTACGCTGACGGTGGAGTATTAAATTTCGTACACTTATCCTTACTAATATTATAATTGCGAAAGTAACTCTGTCTGTCTGTCTCGCTTTCACGCCGAAACCACTGAACCGATTTAAATGAAATTTGGTACACAGAGTCTAGACCCTGACAAAGGACATAGGCTACTTTAGGTTTCCAAGGGGTTGAAAGGTTATGTGGAAGTATCTTCATTTTACGCGGACGAAGTCGCGGGCGTAGCTAGTAGTTTTATACATAGAAAGAGTATAGCATACATTTTTTTTATTATCCATATAAATCCTTCCTCCATGCGACGGTACCGCTTTTTCGTGACCGAAAAATCCTAATACACACTGTCTATATAAAAGTTCACTTTAAAAATAAAAACTCACTACATATGCACTCTGAGGCCGGCGTTGTTAACAAACGTACTATCGCACAATGTACAATGCTGCTTCTGTTTGTGTTTATCTCGGTGGTATCTGTAGCCGCGGTGCGATCTGTAACACAAACAATCATACTCATGAATACAACGGACGGACTGTGTTCTGAGGAATTGTTCGACATGATGCCTACGCAGGGGCGGATCGTGAACTTGTGGGGCCCTGGGCTAAATCTACTTAGGAGTCTACCTAATTACTCAACTAAAAAAATACACCGACCAAAAACAAGCGATTAGAAATTCCCCATTCCTTTCGATAGACTACATTTGCATGGGTTGATTGATTTTAATATATAATTTCTAAATATTTTTTCATATTGTAAATATCGTTTTAGTGGGGACTAGGGGCCCTTTGTATCCTCGGGGCCCTTGGCTGCAGCCCAAAAAGCCCTTAGGTAGATCCGCCCCTGTGCCTATGGCCACCTTTTACCATCGCCAGGGAATTTATCCCCACACGTTGGAACCTAAGTGATCTCGGACAGTGCGGTTTCAGAGGATCTTCCTACCGCGTGCACTTATATTGTGGAATGAAAATTACATATAACCCTAAATTTTATCCCTTCTATCTTATATATCCATATTTATATGGCAAATAAATATATTTTTAATAATATTTATTTGCCATATAAATATGGCAAAACAAACGTTTGCCGGGTCAGCTAGAAAAATATTAAAAAAAAATACAAACTGTGTAGTAAATCCACACTCCTGGCAGGTGAATGTGGTGCTGATGACGCCATGCTGTTCATTGTAATGCTTCACCACAGAGTATACGTTATTGTTACGTTTACCACACTCGCAGCATTCGTACCTGCATCAAAAACAATAATCTTAATCTATACTTCTAGGGATTGTTCCTACATTTGTTGATAATGATAATTGATAATTGATAATCTACGGGGTTGATAAATATGTGCCTACACTTGTAATATTTCTGTCGGCACTTGAGACCCTTCCATTAATTTACGTCTCCACTAACATAGATTTAAGTTAAGTGTAAAATGAGTCCACGGCCCGACTCCGCGTCGACTGTACGCGTTACTAATAAGCCATCTTACACACTACCAATAAACTTAATAATGTCTAATAAAATAAAATTCCACGCGGACGTAGTCGCGGGAACACCTAGTTTATATTAGTAAGGATACCTTCTTGTATGTCTTTTCGTGTGTTCCTTGTACGATATTTCAGTACTGAGTACGGATTTGCAAATATCACATATGAATCCTCCGTTTTTCTGTAATGAAAATAATTTTATATAAAAAAAATCTCTTGTCACAATGTTACCATACTCCTCCGAAACGCTTAGACCGATTTTTATGATTTTAGTAGTCCAAAAAAAATTTGTGTATTTTTTCGGACTATACAAATTAATTCTGAAATATTCTAGTGCTGTTGGCTGCTGGGCTTTACAGCTTCACCGAACGATGGGGGGCGATGGCACTTCAAACCAAAAAAAGGACTTATAAAGCGGCGGAAGGCCCATTCCCGCCTGACGGATACGACTTTAGTCTCAGGGACATCTCTAGACGTTCGAACCTTGACTCAGGGCATCGTAATTTCGATCCCCGTTTGAATTGGATCGATCGGAAGGCGACCGGAGCGTCGGTTTGAGGTTCATTGCGCTGTATGGTGCGAATGAGGTCGTCGCCTTCGCCGGCGAGGACGGTGTCGTGTGTGTGTAATGTGTCGATCAGAGAGGCAGGGTACGGCAGTGATATTACAGGGTACGGATGCATGACATCTTATTTCTAAGGAATGGTAACGCACGACCACGGGACATCAACCGTTTTATTGAGGTCTAAACGACGGTAGCTACTGTCCCGTGTCTCTTAGCAATAAAAGGTAAAATGTCTTACTTGTTTATGCCTTTTCTCCATATGGTCTTTCAAAGTTAATTCATGATCAAAACCAGTAATACAATATTCACATTTATATGGCAACTTCAGGTATGCGTCTTTCCGTCTCTCCCTGTCTCTTTCACTCATCATCTCTTCGTTAGTAAGTACAACTATACGGATCTTCCCCTCGTATTTATCGTGTATACCACTCTTAACCTTCTTCTTGTCTATGCCTTTTTTTTTCTTCTTTCTAATATCTTTTTTAATTTGAGACAGCGGCAAGTCTACGTCGTCAGAACTTTCATGTTCGATTTTCACCTCCGTTGTGATTTCATCGAATAGAGGATGATTGTCTTCTTCTTTGATTGGTTCATTGTCTATGGTCTCGATATTATCCGTTAAATCAATGGCGGAAAATTGTAAATTATGTGTAATTGTTTTGTTTAATTTCAAATGTTCAACCTGTAAAATTATGTATACTTAAACGGGGCTAGACGAAGAGTTACACTATAATCAAATAATAACGTAATATGTAATAATTATTATTTTAATTAATTATATATAACAATGAATTAATTACTTTATATAATTAACTGGACTAGACGAAAAAAAAATTTTCGCCCTTTAATCACCAACCCTATTTTTTAGTAGCGATATTAATTTATGTGAGAAAACAACGATTACTAGCTTGTATGGTGGTATATATATATATACATTTTGTTTTATTTTATCTTATTCTTTTGTTTGTCTTTGTATATATAGTGACCAAAAGCACTGAATAAATATTTTTTCTTTCATCTTTCTTTTTTTTTGTATATTGCTATGTTTTAAAAACAATCGTAATTATATACCTGTTCGTTTAATATAACAAAACTCTGTTCCACTTTCCTTTTGAAGAGTTCCACTGTTTTCAATTTATGATGACACATAAAGCAGACCAGTATACCTTGTAGCGACATCTGTAAAAATATATTTATTTATACAATTTCAATATATAATGCTGCCGGCCTCGGTGGTCTAGCGGTTTAGCACACCGCTTTACTTCTGCTGATCGCGGGTTCTATTCCCAGCACATTTGCATTAATGAGCATGAATGTTTGTATCGGTCTAGGTGTATCCTATTTATATATTATATTTACAAAAATATGGTTATTGCAAAATAATAATCTCAAGCAATAAATTAAAATTAAAATTACATATCCTCTTGGCGGCCATCTTGATGCCTCCAACACCAATCTACAACGAGCTTACTATACCTATCAATTTATTATTGCTTAAAAACGCTAAAGAGTTTAAACAATTAATTGATATGAACAATGTACATACATATTTAGGGTGAAATATTAAATACTTGCCTTGAATTTGAAGACATACTCAAAAAAACCTGAATGTTTACATTTAGCCAGATTTATAAATGGAACTTCTGTAGCCAAACAACACACGCAAATGTTTTCGGCAGGTAAAGTTTTAAATATGTCTTGATTAAACTCATAGTCTGGTATATTTGACTGTATAAATTGAGACATTTTAAGCTATAAAATAAATAAAAAACAAATCCTCGTAACATCCAATCCTTTGTCGTTGAACTATGTATTTACTTGAAATGTTTCATTTCATGTAGGTAATGTTACCACTTGGCCGTTGTAAAAAATAATATTAATTAATAGAAATATTGATAAAGACCTTATTATATAACACTATTAATTTTTCTAGTTAAATATTTTATTTTGTAATGTCACATATATATTTATTGTTTTTTAAACACAATTCACAGTATATAAAATATGTTAGCTAATATTACTGCTAATATAATTTATTATCACGATATAGGAACGTATCAAATGGTGCGTTTTGCTATCACAACTTTCTCAATTCCATATACAATTCCTGAATTTATTTTAGTAAACGTTACCCTAATATTAAAAATCATATAAATTTTATTTTACAATACAGTATTACTTATATTGTATTTATTGCAGTACTAGAGTTTCTACATAAGAGAATACTATTTTCTGCATAGGAGTAATTTGTCATATCGTGAAGTGAATAAACTAAACGCACTTGACATATTATTGTTTTTCTTTTCTGTTTTAGCGTTCTTTTTTTTGTAAAATTTTAATCAATTTATTATTGTTTATTGATTATCTGAAAATGATATTTATACGCAGTTTTAATATATCTTAAATTGCAATGAACAAGAATAATGTGTGTTGCGGTTGCTTATCTGCCGAAAGAGAAATTAATAAGATTGAGGATATTTGTAAAAAGCAATGTTTTATGAAAATAATAAATGAAATACCGGTGAGTTTTTATTTTATAAATACGCTGAGGTAGTATCTGAATTTTGAGCATAGACAATTATTTTATATTTCAACGATCTAGCTGAATATACTATTATTATGGCGATTGAATATATGTAATTCGGCGGCGATGTCTTTGGCTCTTAATTTAGTTAAAAAATGTAAAAACCAAGCAAACAAACCATCAGTCTATATAACCGTATGGTAAGTGCATTTTTTAGGAATTCAAAGTGCATAAAAGAGCCATATATAGTACTTTTTTTTTCTTTCTGTTTATCCTTTAAATGAAAGGTTTAGGCAATTGTGAAACCATCTATAGTTTATAGATTCCTATTTTATGAGGGTAGATTTGTTACTCATCCTATCATCACCATCAAATACCATTAGCGCAGGAACATGCACAATATTCAACCAATAAAAATGTTTTCCTGTTCTTTTCTTTATGTTATTATAATGGCAATTAAGCTAACATTCCTGATGGTAAGTGTTTACTATCACTTATATAAATAGACAGCTTTCCTGTTCTCCTCTCTAGGATATAATATAATTAATATGATACATATATAATAAGAATAATATTATATTGTAATAAATGGAACAACTGACATACTTTTAACAAAAATGGAGGGTACAGGCAACTTTATATTTATGCTATAGTTAGGTGACTACTTGCCCTGGCTTCACATGGGTATATATTTATTTTTATTTATTTATTTATTTTCGGAAAACCAAGGCTATTTACAAACATAGTTATAAACATAATTAAATGATAACAGCCACTTATAGGTTTCCACGGATAGAAACGTAATATAAAAAAAAAAAAAAATTACAGTGCTAACACGAGAGGCGTGTTTGTGTTATAAATACTCATAAAATCAATATGTATTATACACATAAGCCTTCCATTTGAATTAATCTATCTATTGCCAAAAACTGTATTAAATTCTGTTGAGTATTAAAGCACAAATCACACTGGCCAGAATGACATCTATAGACTACTTTTTATAAAGTATCCACTTTAGTACATAACAAGTAGTTTAAAAGATCAAAGCAAACAGACAGTGGAAATTACTTCATTTTATACTATGTTAATGACTTCAAAGGTCATCATTTTAGGTTATGATATTATGAATTTGCTTTCAGATGTCCTGTATACCAGTGGACCATGCAGTCTGGCTGTGCTCGGAGTGTGAAGCACTGCTCGGCCGGTTCATCAAGTTTAAAGAACAAATTCAGCATGCTTACAAAATGCTACTCGACTGTACAAAGAAGGTAAGTTAGTAATTGTATTAAAAAAAAATATATATATATATTTTTTAATCATGTAATCAGTCTTCCACACTATAAGCAGATCAGTTGATTATCAAATCTCCTGAGACATAATCTCCATTGAGAATCCAGCCTCAGATTGCTTGATTTTATATAAAAAACATATTTATTTATTTATTTAGCCTTTGTGCTGACAATCATCAGCTTGTCCCAAGACATAGGCCTCCTCCAAAAGACTATAGAATATAAAAAACATATAGAGACTATTTTTTCCTATTTATTTTTTGCCGTGTACAACCTCAAATTCTAGTGGAAATCGCATGGGCGTGACTTGACATGGTTAACTGCTAGCAATGGTATCATTACTCAACACTAGTAACTATTCTTTTCCCTACAATGTGGCAATAAATGCCCATATACAGAAACCATAAACAGTACCATCATATGATCACAGTGATGCCTATGATAGCACTCATGCATTGATATCTGGATGACTGTGATGTCATGCCTCATATCCTATAATTTTACTGCCTAATCTCAAGAACTATAGTTTGGATTATAATCCAAACTGCTTGGCGGGTAAAGTAGGTGAGATGCAGATGACTTAGAAAATCTACCTCAGATAAAACTTGATTGTACCAATATTAATAGGCCTCCATCCCTGACATTTTCTTAAAATAGTTAAATAAAATTTCTGTATGTATTTCATATAATTAATATCTTTATTTCCAGAGTACGAAACAACTTAAGACAAATGAAGCAAAATCAGAAAAAACTCTGAATATACCCAAAGTAGATAATGATTTCTTTAATGAATCGAACGATAAAGTTATAGACAATGATAATGTAGAAAATATATGTGATATTAAAGAAGAAATTCATGAATATGATGAATTTAATAATGATGATAAAGTGGAAGATAAAATAAAAAAGAACAAAAAAGTAGGAAGGAAGAAGAGGAAGGTGTCATCAGAGTTGTATAAAGAAGTGAAGCTAACACCCAAACAATTAGAGGAGGAGAGAAGAATTATGATTATGAATGAAGAATATTTGAATGCTATGTTCAAATGTGAGAAGTGTATAGTTACATTTCCAAATATAGACGATTTGAAAGATCATGTGCATTTCAAACATGAGTTGGTGAGTTATATTACAATTATTTATTTATTTATATTTATATATAAAATTACTTGCTCTCGGTGATTATTACAGTGCAATACCAATGCACTCACCAAGGAATAAATATATGCAATACATACATTAATAATAGTAATCATAATAACAATAAGGTGACAAAAAAAATAAAACAAAAGAAATAAAATAAATATAAAATCAGCACCTATACAAATTACAATAATATTAATAATGTAGAAATATACTAACACACTACTCTCATATTGTGACTCCACAAAAATTGTTACCGCTCTGTGAAACTCTGTGGCAGTACAATTAAAGATGTCAAGTGGAAAAATAGTAGATAACTCATTAAGCAGACGGAGTGCTCTTGGGAGTGGTGCACGATCAGCATGTAAGGTTCTATACAGGGGCAGGGCAAATAATTTTATTTATTTTTATTTATTTATTTATACAGCTATTATTATAGGACTAAGCCCAATACAATAGTGTATCTAATTCTATATTATACATGTTCGTTAATATAACATATAACATACGATGTTGTTTTTGTGAATTCACACAGACTACACACAAACAAATCCGTTGTTTCTGCTATTTTATTGAGAGTGGCCAGTGCGTGTGTCATGGGCGCCTTGTTTAACAAATTAGTTCTGCCGCGAGGTACCGCTAGCAACTGGCAATTTGTACTTACGATCACGCTTTCCAAGTTCTGCGACGGGACAAAATTATAATAATTCTATTTTGCTCCATAAACAAATGGAGAGGAATACAATAGCTCTCTCTCTCTCTTCTTAGCTAAATATCCCACATTGAAGGAGGATCAGCTTTCCTTATTCCATTCATATTAAAGAAGTCTGATTTACATTATTACTTAAGTGATTACATACGTAACTGAGTCTGCAAAGGTAACAACTGTTAGTCGGAATATTTTTATTCTAGAACGCATCAAAACACAGCTGCAATGTCTGCGACTGTACATTCGCGACGGAAGTAGCGTACAACTACCACGCCGGTAGACACCTACATAGATATAAGTGCAAGGAGTGTGGTGAGATGTTCATCTGCAAGCGAGCAGTACTTAAACATTATGAGAAGGTACACAGTTACGGTTATGGGTACGTATTGTTTTTTATTGATGATAATGTAATGAAATTTTTATTTGCATATTATACAGTTACATCATAGTAATAGGTCCAGGTAATAATTTATTTATAAACTCTTTATTGCACCAATAGAATTAATACATAAGAATTATACAGAAAAGAGATATGGAAGCACAAAAGGCGGTCATATCGCTAGAAGCAATCTCTTCAAGACAACCTTTAGGTAGAGAAAATACAACAAAAAGTTGTCAATAATAATAATATTATTGACAACTGTTTAATTGCACCAATTTATGAGCATGCAAATTTTGAATATGCTATGATATGTTGTATATACATATAAGGTGCACTCGCCTGCGCTAACGGTTTCCGTTGGCGAGGCAACAGTGGAGAATGATAAGATGAGCCTGAGGTCAGGTCGGTTAGCCCATTCTGGCAAATTCACAAGGATCTTATCACAATGGTTTATAGTAGAAACCGCAAGGAGGTGACTTGACATGGTACATTGCTAGCAATAGGGTCATTCCCTTCCCACTATGAATCTGTATTCTGAACTGACCATTATGGAAATATATTAATTACAACAGTTTTAGCCGCTTATGAACATCAAGTTTGTGAAGTTCAGAAAGGTAAATGGTTTATGGTTATTGTTTTTTCAGAATCGATTTAAGATATGATCTGAATGATGACAAAGATAATGGACAATTGGAACAAACAGAAGATAGCAAGTAAGTATTTATTAGGCCTTAGTTTAACAACAATCTGCAGCTTGTGCCAAACATAAGAGAAAACGGCCCTACACATCGTAAGTGGTTGTAGCCCACTCATGCATAAACGTAATATCTCCTATGGAAAGTCTACACTCTACCCTGAGGAGATAAAAATATAAATCTAATAATAAAAAATTAAAAAATAATACATTATTCTTTATTTCTAGTGATAAAAGCATATTAGCGGGCCCGACATTATTCCCCTGCGATTACTGCGAGAAAACGTTCAGATGGAAAACTTCACTGCGCAAACACATCGAGAGGCACACGATAGAAATGGGACAGAAAAGGAAACCGTACTGCGAGGCCTGTAGGTAAGAAAGAGACTTTAGAAAACACTGTATTTAAGACGTAGGTAGTTAGGTAGGTAGGTAGAGATAGACAATCAATGCTATTGACTTAGAAATCTCTTTATTTACCATGTTAAAGACCACATGCCCACCGGTGGGTCACTCCGCAACGAAAGTAAATTTACACGTTGGGACCGGGTGATTATCTGTGAGCACTTTAATTTAAATTAATGTAGGGGTTAAATAATGTCTACCTCAATATATATAAAAAATAATAAATGCCGCTAAATAAGGTTTTTCAATGCGATTTTCAACGTGTTAAACTTAAGAAACCTTTGTAAATCTTTCTGATCATGGATGAAAAGAATGTTATTGGGCACCTTAGTATGAAATCTATACCCACGGCCTACAGAAAAAAAATAGATTGGGAAGTTATAGAGATAGTAGATAGTAGATAAACATCTCTAGTTTATGAATATGTCGCATTAATGCTATCTGCATGGGACTCAGACCAAAATATGAAAAAGAAAAAAATATATATTAAGATAAATCAGTTTTCACTCATTTTTATTATTTTAGCCGGATACGTTTTTTTTTAACTGGATAAGATTTTGCCCAACGACCTTTTGATCAAAAGTATTTCCTTGCTTTGAAATAATCTGTTTTCCAGATTAACGTTTATGACAACTTCAAACCTTCAGAAACATGTCAGGACAAGTTCCAAACACCAGGTACAGCTGAAGTTGAGGTGAGAATCTGTATGTTAATTTTATAATAAACCTGTTTAGCATTTGCTATTGGTGAATATTATATTAGTTTTAGTCTATATGATGTTGGTATTAATTGACATATAAGCAATTATATTTTTAAACCAATAATAATAATACCCCTGGACACTTCATACGACGCCATCTAGTCCCAAGGTAAGCAGAGCTTGTGTTATGGGTACTAGACAACTGATACAAAAACTTAGATTTTTTGTATATACATATTAATATATACAGAAAACTCCCTGACCGATACAAACAATAATTAAATAATTGTATTAAATTAAATAACTGTATTCATGAGTATAATTACTCATGAATACATTTTTTTGTGCGATACGAGGAATCGAATCCACGTCCATCGGAAGTAAAGCGGTGTGCTAAACTGCTACATAACCGAGGCTGTCGAAATAAATTAAAAAATGTTACATATATATTATAGTAGCAGTATAAAAACTTAAAGTAATCTTGTCATCTAGAAAACTAAACGCTTCGCTCGCCGAAGATTCAGTCACGCCAGAGAAGCAACAGGCGCACATAGAGCAAATCAAGACGCTGGTGAATAAATCAAAGCAGAAGTATCCTTGCACGCAGTGTGACAAGAGCTTCCAATGGCGAGGAAACCTACTGAGGCATCTACAAAGTCACACCGCCAAGTATGTGTACCTTTGTGAATTTTATACATAAATTATATCACTACATATACATTATTATACCTGTGAGGTTGAAGTAGACAGTGTGACATTGTCACATAGCAAGGCAGACATCGTCACATGTCAAATTTAATGTATCATTAATATAATAACCAATAAAATTTATACTTCGAACTATTAATAAAAATCCCTAATATTTTATAAATTTGCAAAATGTGTGAAAAATTAGGGGGGGGGCCGGGGGGGATTTTAATCCATAAATTACCTTATGGGGAGAAATGTAGTCCCAATATTTGTTATTGCTTGTTTTTGCATTTTTTATTATGCTCGAATTACGACCACTGAGTGACCACTACAAAATAAATAAATATTTTAACCGATCCAAACTCTGATATTGTGTATAATAATCGATTATTTTTTTATTGTATTTTCTCTAATATATAACAATTGTTTGCATGTTGTGTGCAGGGCGAACGGCGAGCTAATATGTGCGCCATGCAACCGAACGTTCTCATCGATTGCAACGTACAAACAGCACATGACGATTAGTAAGAAACATATCACAGAGGATGAATTCAAGTAAGTTTAGTTTCCAGTGAGTCACATTATGTAGAAAGAAAGAAATCTGCGGTCAATTAAAAACATGTAAGTTTACCGAACGAAATGTGGGCAACACTTGATAGTGTTTTATTTTTTAGGTACATGTGTAGCGACTGTGGCCAAAAATTCGCCAACAAAACTCAACTACGAGATCATATAAATTGGGAGCATTTGAAGAATTATGTGCATAAGTGTCCACTTTGTCAAAAGGTAAGTTGATTTTATTTATGTGACTTGATGGTAAGTGTTACCACTTACCATCAAGTGGCCCGTTATATATACACCGTCGTCTATACACCTGAACTTTATGGTCATCACGTTATCATGTGAAATGTGTGATACCACTCATATGTTGCCATTCCAAAGTACTAAGATGTTATCCTGTAATTTCAAATCAGATATAGTTTAGAAATTTAAGTCAAAATTACGCAAACACCTTAACCAGAATGAGAGTAATTACATTTGCTTCAAATTTTAAAACTATTATTCCTCTACTAATGATTAGAGGAATAGTACCTTAATTTTCGTACTAGCTGTGCTTGCGACTTCACCCGCATGAAATTTTTAGTCTATGTGTCAATCCGATGTATAAGCTAGATTATTTTAAAATTCAGTAGTTTATACGTGAAAGAGTAACAAATATCCATCCATTCACACTCACATACTTCCGCGTTTATAATATTAATTAAATTTGTGTATTGAAGTTTTAATAAATAAATTGGGTAAATCTACTATTATCTTCACCAGGTGTTCAAGACTCATACGTCACTGTACTGCCACAACCAGGTGGTGCATCAGAAAGGTCAGGCAGAGCTCTTGTGTGACCACTGCGGGAAACATTTCACGGTGAGTTGTACGCAGAGCCTATACACCTTTGTCTGTTCACGGCTATATCTATACACGGCTGTAGCCTAAATGAGGGACACGAGTGGAAACACTTCCCAAGCCATTGGCGCTGCCACTTCCCTCGATTGTTTCGTGCGCGAGTCAAAGGACTGGCAGCGCGAGTGGCAGCGTGTTTTTACATACAGCCCTCTCGCTCAGTTGTCGCCCGGCAATATTTCCGGCAGCGCGAGTGGCAGGGGAAGCGGCTGAATGTAAACGTAGCATAATGACAAGTGACAAAAGTATAATAAATGTTGAACATAAACATTTAATCTTGACATGTTTCTTTATGTAACATTGTCACTTGTACCTTTTATTTTATTAACAGGTGTTCCTCTACTTTTGTAACATTGCCGCATTCATATATTACAAATTAAATTTCATGGTTGCATTATTATATATATAAATTTATTAAACCTACATTTATTATTATTAAAAACTCTCCAAACTGCAGAACAGTTTGTTGGCAAGATATAGTTAATATTTATTAATACTAAGACTTACCTACCTACATCTCTACACCCAAATATACGTCTATATCTACTTATCTATATATTTTTTGCATTGTAAACTTAACAGTTGCATGTCTGTGACACTGTCACATTCAAATATTACACTTATTGTGACAGTTGCATATGTGTGACATTGTCACATCGCGGTTTTACAGAACAACGCGAAACTCCGCACGCACATAACCGCGATACACAGCCACCAGTCCCCGTACCGGTGCGGCACATGTTCTGCCCGGTTCAAGTGGCACTCGTGCCTGTCGCGACATGTCAAGAGAATACACGGGCCACTAGCTACTCGCCGGCGACGTGTTCGCCCAGACGATGCCGGGGGTAAGACGCCATTTATTACTTTATTGTTTATATCCTGTTAGTAGCAACATGCTCCGGCTGCCTGTCGCGACATGTCAAGAGTATATATAGGTATTTAGTTGCTTGCCCGCGAAGTGTTCGACGACGGGGGACGCACGCTAGGTGAGCCGGGGTACCGGGGGGGTACACTTAGGTGTTTGTTTTGTGTAATGATTACATGCCGAGATTTTCTCAAAAGACTACAAGGATTATGGTAGCCGTTTACCGTCATACGAGCTGTGTGCTTGTATCATACCATCATAGTATAAAAAAAACATTAATAGAACTACGTCATATTAGGCATGTTACCACTCATTGATTACCATTCCGAAGTTGCTTGGCTAAGTGGTCAAATGACATGTCAGATTGAGTGCGTAGCGGTTTCTATGTTGATTGTCGCATGCCTAATCTTTGTTAATGTGTATTTACTTCTAACAACAATTATTTAAAAGAGCAACACTCATGTCTCTTTCTCATACTTCCTGTGACGAGTCTGCGTTCCAAATGAGCGGTAGAATAAAAAATGACTATTTAAAAATACTTATATTAAGTTTATTTGCATAAAGTTATTTCTATTTGAGTTGTCACTTAATTATATCTGATGTTAAACAGGTACTGAAGACGGCGGCCTTGCTGTCGACGGTGGTTTAAGTTGATAAACGATCACGCGTTTGTTATACAGTTCAAATATATAGAATAGTAGCCTTTACCCGTGACTTTGTCTGCTTTTTTAGCCTATAACAGGCCCTGTAATCTATTTTCAGTTGTGTGGTGAAATGGTAAAACTGACGAATAGACTTGCGTTATTGTTTTTTTAAAGGACGCGATCTCATGTATTTTAATCTATAGGAAATTGTTTAATAATATCTGGTATGAATAATGTATATATTTTGCTATAAAATCTTAAGTAAATAAACAAATGTGTTATGTGATAAATGACTTTTATTTAATGATTTCCTATTTATACATTATTATGTTTATATAAAACGTTCCACAGTTTACAGATAATATTTATTCATATAGGTCTATTATAGACAGTTATATGTCAAATCTATCGTCAGTTCGTGGTGGTTTCGAAACAAGAAGTGACTCAGCTCTTAGCTCTTAATCCACTATATAAATCCATAAAGGGAAGGGAATTACTAGTATTGTGGTCTAAAACCCCATTGCTAGCAATGTGCCATGTCGGATAGACCTCAAAGCGTCGTGATAAATTTCTGGTGAATTTGTCACGATGTACTAACTGACCTGACCTCATGCTCATCTTACCATCCTCCAACGGTGCCCCGCCAGTGTTTACCGTTAGCGTAGGCGACTGCACCATTCCATTATCATCCATAAAAACCCTATTATACATCATGCCCTAGATCTTGGTTATAGGACTAGAAAGACAGGGTCAAAAGTTACAATGTTAAAATCAAAACATTAAATTACACGAACGAACAAAACACAAACGAACAAAACACAAAGTTACAATCAAAACATTAAATTATAATTAAGGGGGTCTTCCTATGTGACGGCCTGTTTTTTAGGGATATTTTAGGATTTTTTTTCTACGACCAGTAAATATTTAGAGCTTCAAGTTTTTTATCATTTATTAACACATATTTGGACAGTATAAATATAAAATTTCAGCTAAAAATATTCAGTCAAACTAGAGTTACAGCGCTCTGAACACCCCCGCCTCGAAAAAAAGAGCTCCCACTTCCTCCACGATTCCGGCTGATCGGCTTATCTGAAAAAAAAAAAAAACGGCGTTTTAATTTGTAGGCTTAAAAGCACGGAATGACCTATAATCAAATGAATATAAAAAAAATTGGATTTTTGATAGACATTTGAAATAAAAGTTGCAAATTAGGCGTTTTTTTTTTTTGTTTTTTGCTATAAAAAAATCGAAGTTTTGAAAATTTTCGATTGATAATAGTTCATTCCATGCGTTTACATATATTGAGTGTGCCCTGTAAATTTCAAGTAATTCGGTCCAGCCGTTTCTGAGATACAATGGAGGAAAGTTTGAAAAACACAGTTTTGAGAAAAACGCGTTTAAAGTTTCAAGTCCGTTAAAAACTATTAAAATATCAACTTACTCTCAATCGGCGATGCCTGGTCCATAGAGTATTCCTTCCTCTTCCTCGTGAAACTCTTTTAAAGCAGATTGTTCAGCTCTTGAGTCAATCCTGGCTTGTTTAACGACATCACTTACGCGCCGCTCAGAGCGTAAGATTCGCTTTTCATCCCGTTTCTCAACATACGCTTGGGCTTCACGACCAACAGGGCATCCCATAATCGACATAACTTTTAAAATACCTTGAAAACCTTCATTAAAGATAATAACTGCTAAGTAGCTAGCAATTTCAACAACTTTGGGACCAGAGTGAAGATGTTTAGGAGCGAAAGTCCAAATCAAAGAATTCAAAGATTCGTTATTGTTTTGTGTCTCTGCTCCTAAACAACGAATTAATAATTCGTCTTTCGATAAATCTTCGAAAACCGGTTTGATAGCTTCTTGGACTTGCGGAATTAGAGGTGGTTTATCGTGATGAAATTGGTCCAGTTCATTATTAGCTTCAGCCTTACGCCATTTACACCAACTGTCTTCGCCTTCTGGACAAAATTGATGCTGAGGGTTTTCATCAGAAGAACATTTGTGATAGTACGTTGCCCAAACTTCCTTTCTCATATCTTCAAGCGAATCTGGATGGCGTCGAATTGCTAATCCGTAGAATTTTGTAATTTCTTGGATAACTTTATCAGTAAGTTTACCTGCTCCTTTTCTGTTTAAGTCTGTAGAAAACTGTCTAAACTTGTATAAACAAATATATTAATAAAAGGGAGGCCAGGTATAAAGCCGACGGTACACAATAGGTAAATATAACTGCCAACTCACCGCTCCGAACCGCTCTTTCTTTTACCTGCTGTATCTTTAAAACGACTTCGAATTTTCTAAAATCGCTTTACTACCGTATTCTAGACATGTTAAGGGAGCAATTTATGAAAAAAAAAAATCGATTTTTTCAACCCATCACATAGGAAGACCCCCTTAATTAAAATAGACAGTTTAGGAACAGCTGTTATAGATTAATTTTAAACTTTCGTGTTTAATATACATTATTTAAAACTTTTACTTTGACATCGCTGTTACTCCAGTCAGCTCGTGACCACGGCTAGTGCAACCTAGTCGAAACGTCGAGAGGGGTAAATACCTTTATTTGCCATAAAATTATTCGTGTTAAGACCCGGTTTAATAATTTTAAAAAAAGCTGTTATAGAATATTTTATAAAAACACTATTTGTTGCCATTCTATTCATAAATTTATATAAAACTAAGAATGAAATTGTACAATATATTTTATAAATATCCTACACTTAATTAAAAGAGATACGATTATGTTTGCAGTTGGGGTCGATGCAAGCTAAAAACAAATTATGTCAGGGCTTATCTTGCTTGTGTTACTTGTGCCTAATTGCAAAATACAATTTGGGACTATATTTTTAATGACTTTCCTTATTCCGGTTTGGCAAGAAAGATATATATTTCTTATTTAACCGAAATAAGGAAAAAAGTCAGCGAAATACTGGGGGTAAGGGTATCCATAAATTTTGTTACCTTGAGGGATGAGGAAGGGTTCCCCAAAGTGTGACAAGGGATGGAAAAGGACCTAAATTCCGTGATGTCACTTCAAAATCTAATATATCTAGTAATAAAATACGAAATTTGAATTTTCATAAAAAAATTTCATAAAATAATTCATAAAAAAATAACAACCTTATTCTGAGACCTAACAAAAATGTCATAAAAATAATTCCAGCCATTTCGAAATAGTTCGGAACGGAAAGTTTATTATTACGGATATTTGTTATTCTTTCTCGGAAAAACTAAAGCTACTAAATGGACTGTAATAGTATATATTACCATATAAGTGCGTTATGATGGTTACAACACACGAAGCGGAGTTCCAGTCCAAGTCGAAGGCTACGTCGTAATAAAGCCGAATGTATACATACGCACATACATCATACGACGTATTTCAAAACGTTATGCAAAAGATTGCTTTTCCTCCGTTTTACTTTTTAGAATCAATGGCTGTTCTAAACTGTCACTTCGAAATCTCTATTTTAATTCAGCCTATATATATGTACACAACTAATACATATAAATAAAATTGGAGTGTCTGTTTGTAATATTGAAATAACTGTTTTTTACTACATGCATATGAATATAAATAGGGTGCATACACCAAAATAACATCTTTTACAATTTTTATCTGTCTCTCGGTCTGTTTGTTCCGGCTAATCTATGAAATGGCTGGACTGATTTTGACGGGGATTTTTTTTGGCAGGTATCTGATGTAATAGGGAGTAACTTAGGCTACTTTTATTTTAGAAAAATAAAAATTTAATTCAACGCGGACGAAGTCGCGTAATAAACAACTTAAATTATGGTTATATTTCACATTCAGTAAGAGCATAACGAAATAATTTTATCTATTCTCAATTTGACATGGTGTGTGTGTGTTTTTTTTATTGATTTAATGTATTTTTAGGCATAATAAGAAAAAAATAGTATATATATATTATTTATTTATTCTTTATTGCACTTAAAAATTGTACAACTTGGCGAGCTTAATGCCATATGGCATTCTCTACCAGCCAACCATTAGATAGGAACAGAAAGCGGTTGATGGGCAGTGGTGAGAAAGGACAGGACCTTTAATTTTAGCCCACATAGGTAAATAGGTAGTATAGTATTCTGCACTCCTCTGTATAAACTATAAAAAAATCTGTTAAAACTCGGACGAAACGTGGTCTAAATGGTCGTGATTTAAACCATTCCTAATGTTAATACTTGGAATAAGCCTAACATTATTAACAATCCAGATCTAACAGAGGACTACTTTACTACATTTAAATCGTTCATTATGTATTCCATACAGAAATCAGTCACTCATGTCTGTTAGCGTACAATTACCTTCCGTTTTACCAGAAAACTGAAAAGATCAAAAATAATATTACGTCAAATAAAAATGTATGAACTAAAAATAACTTTATTTCTATTTATCTATGTCTTCATTATACTATTTCATTAATATATAGTATTTATTAATGTACTATTAGGCTGAATATCAGTTTTAAATTACAAGTAGGAGTCCTATACGGAGAAAAGGAACGGAGAGATATTTTATAACAATTTTCGTAAATGTTACATTTTTTCTTCACGTATTAATATAATGATAATGTACATGAGCGTACAGCTTAACTTTTAACAATTTAATCATTATGTAAATAGGTTTTACATGTTGTAAATTACATGCACAGAGTACCTACGGACGTGGTACGGATATAATTGCTAAGAACTACATAGATAAAGCTATCAAACAACAAATAATATTAATTAATTAGTTTTATATCTGCGCCAGTATGGTACATTCGTTGACATTTATTACCTATTAATTAACTACGGGTCCCTTACATCGATCCCTCTTCCAATTCAAACGGGGATCGAAATTACGACGGCTTTTGCCGATGTTCGAACCCATATCGGTACCCTCAGACTAAAGTCGTATCAGGCGGGAGTTGGCCGGGGTTCAGCCGCTCCATAAGTCCTTTGGTTTGGAGTGCCATCTGCACTGCCCCCTACCGTCCAGTGAAGCTGTAAAGATCAACTGCATCCAATAGAATTAGAGTAGTCCGAAAAAAATATTAACTCCGACTCGTGTTTGTCTGAAATTTAAATAAATAAAAGTAATGTTATTTTATTTATTTATTAATTTTAGGAGATTATGTTACTAAGTCACAGGGGACAAAGGAGCTTGCGGCTCGCCTGATGATAAGTGATTACCGCCGCCCATATGCACACCAGCAAGCAACAACAAACAATTCAGCAACACCAACGGAATTGGAAATGCGTTGCCGACCTTTTAAGAAGAAATAAGCTCTTGTCTTGAAGGTTTTAATATCGTATCGGTTCGAAAATACCATTACTGGAAGGTGATTCCACAATGTAGTTGTGCGTGGCAAAAAGAAACGTTCTAGAAAACCGCACTGTGGAAGACCGCCATTCGTCCAGATGATCAGGATGCTATTTTAGTTTCTAGCGGGTGGTACGATGGTGAAACTCAGCAATACCTCAGAACACTCCCCGTGATATATGCGATAGAAAATGCACAGAGAAGCAATATCTCGCCAATGGGTCTAGTCTGTCACAAAGACGTTGATTACCAATGATTCTGGCTGCTCGCTTCTGAACGGTACCTAACATTGTGACACGAGAATTTTATATATAAGATTTATAAAACTACGACTCCGCCTGTACCGTACATTACGTTGCAATTGTAATAAACATTATACAAATAAGCTTAAAAGATATCTCTTCCTTTATTATTACAACATGTGTAGCAACATACATTTGAAATTAAATTAATTGTGGTTCCTAATATACCGCAGTTATTTTATAAATAGCGGAAATATAAATTACTATTTTTGAGAGATTTACGGTAAGATTTTCTTTCCCTTTTATATTTTATATAATATTGATTGTATAATGGTTATGTTTAGAGCAAGTTCAGAGTATTTTCTATAGAAATATTTCTTTTATATAACTGTTAAATCATATTATTGTGCTCGCGGGTTCACCCCTGTGAAGTTTATAGCCTGTTTTATTCTGATATATAAGCTATATTACTGTAGTTTCATCATAATCCGTTTTTTTAGTTTAGGTATGAATGAATAACAAACATCCATCCATACTCACAAACTTCCGCATTTATAATATTAGTGAAATAATTTGTAAGAATTTGTTAATTTAGTTCTTCTTAATTTGTCAATATAGCTCTTTAATATCGATCCGTTATCCATAAATTCCATATTGAAAAAAAAAACAACTTTGGCGCCAAAATGCTGATCCATAAAAAAAAAAATAATATTAATATAGATATAGATATTGATGAGAACACGAGAGCAAATATACTCTATGAAGTATATTTCGCATTAATAATTTTAAGCTTGCATAATATTGTCTAATTATTATTTTGAACCCTATAATTTCACTGTCATATGAAAAACATAAATAGAATGGTGGTAGAAATAGGTATTTAGACATTACTTCTTTCATTTGTAAATTTCAGACCAGAATTCGATTCTGTTATGGGGTAAACTGAAATCTAAAATATGGAGCCTTGTGAATATAAACAGGTGAATGCTGATGATATTCCTGACGATGGCAATGACTCTCTCAGTACTGACGATGACAAATCTTGGAGACCGTTTTTGCGACAGGTAATGAAGTAATTTCGATGGCTGTAGGGGGCAGTTCCCTTTGCCCTTCCATTAAAGGATACGAAAAAAAATTAAAATTCGATGATATAGTAATTCCTAAAATGCAAAATGTGTATGCAATTGTTCGTTATTAAGATTTTGAATTTAAGACTTTTAAAACTAATTAAGAAATAATCTTAAAACAAATTAGTTTAGTTTCTTGCCAGTTAGGTATCACTATGCTGCTGGTCACTACACTACATTCTCCCTAATTTCAAAATGAATCTGTATATTTGTAATCATATATAGCAGCTTATTTGAAAGGAATAAAAGTTAAATTTCTTATCAGTTCTTCAATTTTCGAAAGCGATGAATCGAACCCGCGACCCGGTGGACTAAGGCGGTGTGCTAAAACCGTTAGACCACCGCGGCCGTCATTTTACAATTTAAGATGCAAGATCGTTGTATCCTGTCAATTTAAATGTTTTTTACTGTGCAATATACATTATATATATATAAGTTTGTTTGTTTGTAACACTATTGTATAATATAATACTAGCTGTGCCCGCGGTTTCATCCGTATGAAAATAGCCTATGTGTTATTCTGATGTATAAGCTATATCACTGTAATGTTTCAACAAAATCCGTTCAGTAGTTTCTGCGTGACAGAGTAACAAACATCCATCCATACTCACAAACTATTGCATTTATAAATAATTCTGTAATCTCTATCCGATTTTAAATCATAAATTTGTTTAAAGTTACTAGTATCGAGTGGTACATGGAACGTGTACTTCATATGTGGACTGTACATGAGCGCGCCGACGGTGTACCTACCACAGCTGCGAAAGGAGACCAATGGTACAGTCATCACCGACGAGATGGCGTCTTGGATCTGTAAGTATCATTGCATAGTATAAAATAAAGTCGCTGTCGCTGTCTATCCCTATGTACGCTTAAGTCTTTAAAACTACGCAACGGATTTTGAAGCGGTTTTCTTTAATAGATAGAGTGATTCAAGAGGAAGATTTATATATATAATACATGTACCCGGGCGAAGCCAGGGCGAGTAGGTAGTATTTGTATGTCAATATTTTTTTTTATACTACTATGGTGGCAAGCAAGCATACGGCCCATCTGATGGTAAATGGTTACCGTAGCCTATAGACGCCTGAAACACCAGGGGTGTCAAATGCGCGTTGCCGACCCTTAAGAAACCTTAATATACCCTTCTTGAAAAACCCCATGCTGTAGTCTCGTGAGAAAACCTCGGCAGGAAATTCTTTCCACAATAGAAGTGTACGCGGCCAATTTACAAAGGCCGCGGCGGTCTAGCGATTGAACACACCGCTTCACATCCGATGGTCTCGGGTTCGATTCCTCGCACAGTACCAAAAATTTATAAAAAATGCCGGTTTCTATGTGAGAAATAAGATTATTGAATGCAGTCTTCAATGTGTTATTATAGTTTGATTAATATTATAGATATATATTAACATAAACAAATATTTACAGCTTCAGGATGCAGTTACGGAGCTCTACCGTGGGTCTTCGTTCACTCAGCCGCTTTAACGCTGTTCGGTCGCAAATACACATCAGCCGTTACCTACTTATATATAACCATAATATCAATTGTTTTCTACTGCAGCAACACACCAAATCAATTGTTAATATTCCAAATATCATTAGGCGTTCCTTATTCAGCTGCTTTAACTGTATCAATTACAATTTTAGCAGAATATGCATCACCTTCATTTAGAGGTATAAGCTTGTCAATGAAAGCGGCTACGTTGTATTGGGGTATATGGGTATCTAATGCTATAGGAACATTTTTTCATTGGAAATATATATCTGTATTTGGATTTGTATGTTCGCTGTATAATTTAACAGTATTTCTATGGCCCGAGTCTCCTTTATGGTTGGTCAGTAAAGGTAGATTTGAAGAGTGCAAAAAATGCCATCGATGGTTGAAGGGCAGTGGAAGAACAGCGGAAAGGGAATTACAGAATTTGATAAAATCCTACAGCGCGGTCGATGCGTCGAATCAGAAGCGAAATGGGAACGTTGTTACGTCCTTCTTTAGAACTTTAGTTTCCAAAGATTTCTATCGGCCGATGTTAATTTGTTTTCTTTCTATAACCATGTACAATTTGTCCGGCAAAATCGTATGTAGTATATATGCAATTGAAATATTGAAGAAGATATGCGATAGTGAATCTACGGCTTATATAGCGATGTTACTGTTGGACGGTGTCACAGTATTTAGCATGTATTTCGGCTGTTATTTAGTGAAAATACTGAAAAGACGAACGTTATTATTCTGGGCGTCGGCTATAGCTATAGTATTTTTGTTTAGTTTATCAATATATCTGTATTTGATAAAATTAACAATTATAAATGAAAACAAAATTATGTCTATATTTTTACTGATAGGGTTCTCGTTATCTGTAAGCTGCGGCCCGGTAATAATGTCTGTATCGTTGTATGGTGAATTAATACCAATGAAATATAAACAAGAGTCTATAATAATTATTTCGTTATTCTTCATATTCCTACAGTCCAGTCTATTGAAATTTGCACCGTTAATATTTAAATATTTTAAAATGCATGGTATGTTTGTCTTCTTCGGTGTCTCCATGTCTATATGTTGGTTGTTCTTGTACAAGTATCTTCCCGAAACGAAAGATAAGACGTTGCAAGAAATCGAAGACTATTTTAAGTATGAGAAACGGAGGAAATTAATATTGTTACGTTAGTGTTATTTATTTTATTTTTTTATACTCTTTATTGCAACAATTACAGAACAAAAAAAAATATTAGTTTTATTTTAGTGTAAGATGCAATTAAATATTACAAGTTACTCCAGGCCCATCTTTACCTAAGGATTCAAAAGCCTTTATCCGAATAGAATAAAATAGAAAATCATTTATTCAAATAAACTTAATTTAAGCACTTTTGAATAGTCAACATTTTTTTAAATCTACCGCTTATTCGGAAAGCTGTCTCATCACAAGAAGAATAAGCAAGAAACTTGTGTGTTGCTCTTTTAAACAATCCTTGTAAGTTCACATTTTACAAGTCGAAACATGTGAATACAAACTACCAACCAGCACTAATTTATTTAGGCTCAAATATAAAAACACAATAAGATTAAATCAGTCGTAGTGATAAGAGCAGACCAGTCCCTACAAGCAGCACTCGTTCACGAGTATGACGGATGAGCCAGCCATCACTGCGCTCGACCATATTTTAGGGAGCCCAATGACCCGGCCCACCACGCCGCCACATGTCTGGACATTTTAGTGAGCATGACTACTTATTCCACTCGACCACGTCACAGCTACAAAAATTACTATATGGTAGTTACAGTATTCGCACTTTACATGAGGATGCATGCGGCAATCAATACAAAAGCCGCTACGCTATCATATATCAAGAAAGCAGTATGAAAAATAAATTATAACGTTGTCCGCAAATAAACTTATACTTGCTATATATTGCTATCATCTATAAATTCATCTATCCTATAATAGGCTTTTAGCCGAATAAGACATAGCTAAGATAAAAGTCTTGTGATATAGTCCCAGAGACAGAGACAAATTTCGTCAACCATTGCTAAACTGCTAGTCCAAAAATTGTCAAAGTTAAGAAAAACACATTTACTTTAATAAATATTTATTGCACGATACATTATACAATTTGTTTTTATATTGTCTTAAATTTATTTGAGAGTATTTTGTTAACAACAAAATAATGTTGCGTTATTTGAGAGCGTTATGGGTTAATGATTTATTAACCCGTTTTACAACAAAGTGGTCGTGAGTTCAAATTTGGCAGACACAAAAAAAAATATGTTTGAAACTAATATATTAAGTACTATCGACCAACTTCAATATGTGAACTTTAACATGTACAACATTTATTTGAAAAGAATACGAGCTGAGTTTCTTATCAGTTTTTTTCATCTCGAAATCATTCTGAACTAACGGTAGATTTGACATATCATAAGAGTCAGTAATAGACCTGAATAAATATATTTTGAATATGAATTTGATATGAGATCGTTAAATTTATAAAATACTTTTAAAATAATACATACTATTAATTAATACATGAGATTGCAACGTAGCCGACCGACTCAATTGTGTGTAAGAAAACTGTAATAATGCCCGATATTGGTATTGCCATTAAATTCAATAATAATTATTATTATATATTTATATGTATGATGGTATCCGCAGAATACCAGAGTCGTGGCACCCCGTCACGACATTTGCTGAGACCTATTTGGTACCATAATAATCCAAATCGTAATTAAATATTATTTTTATTGTATACTAGACGTGCCCACGACTTCGTCCTCGTAAATTATCAATTCTTCCCTGAAACCTTCCATCTCCCCATTCAACCCCTAACAACACAATTCGGATTATAAAGTAGCCTATGTCCTTTCTCAGGTATTAGACTATATGTGTACTAAATTTCATTTAAATCGGTTCTATAGTTTTGGCGTGAAAGCGAGACAGACAGACAGACAGTTACTTTCACATTTATAATATTAGTAAGGATTTCGTGTGTACCATATAAACGTATTTTTTCTTTCTTCTTTCTTTCTTTCTATTTTCTTTCTTCTTTCTTAATTTTTTACTTGAATACTTATAACTAAATTATAATTAATTTTATTAAAATACTAGTGGCAAGCCCCAAATACGACTCTATGTACTTAATTATGTAACGATGGTATTTTTATTGGGTGTTTTGCGTTATTATCAGGTGCTAAGACCTGTAGCACTTCGACCTGCATAGATGTGCTCGTCCATTTCAAAGTTCGCTACCTAGACCCGTGAGAGACATAACACAATGTTTGCTTGGGACTAAATGGCGCTAGGTGAAATGTTCTGAGATATTACGTATAATATAAAATTGTTAATAACATTGTTACAGAATTAGACTAACATTAGTCTGACTTTTTAAAGTCAAAAATTTTGTAGTTTCTGGGTTTGCTTGATAGAGTCGCGTAATACTAGTTTTTCTCATACATCTTCCATGTACACAGCAATAATTTACATTTTATTGTATATATAGTTTAAACACATATACAAATCTAATATAGCAATATATTTACATTTTAAAATCAGATTCACATTTTACTTCAGTCTTTTATAGATAATGGCAACCCAATTGTTCTATTTATTTAATTAGAATTGCGAACAAGCTGACAGTCCACTTGATGGTAAGCGGTAACTAGTGTTGCCAGACGCACCATATTTCCCGCGACGTCCCGGCTTAGTTTAAAATGTCCCGGCGGGACTGACTCTGTCCCGTATTCGAATCGTGCTCCGTTTTTTATTATTAAATTGATCTATCTACACTAGACACTTCGTGTTTTAATAATTTGTCTCGGGTAAAAAACTAAAGTTCCGTATTCTTTTGCCTATTTAATTGCCGTTTTCCCCTTATAGGCTGAAAAAAATCTGGCAACTCTAGTTGTAACCGTCGCCTATATACATGAACAGCACTACAGATGTTATCATGTGACACCCGCGATCTCATATCACCCGTGTTCATGTGCGTAAGGCATAACATCTTATACCATTAGAATGATCAAGTGGACTAAGATGTCATGGCCCTCAACCTTCAATTCCACGGCCTATTCTGTACCCTACAATCGAGCTTACAACAGATCCCCGCCCAATTCAAACGGGAATCAAAAATTTCCGGCTTCGAACCCCTAGTGGTGCCTTCAGACTAAAGTCGTATGCGACAGGCGGGAGTTGACCTTCAGCCGCTCATAAGTCCTTTCTTTGGTTTGGAGTGCCATCTGCACTCGCCCCCTATCGTCCGGTGAAGCTGTAAAGGCCAACTTCAGCCGACAGCATTAGAGTAGTCCGAAAAAAAAACTAAGTTGTCATGGCCCTTAACCTTTAAATTCACGGCCTATTCTATACCCTACAACCGGGCCTACAATAGATCCCCGTCCAATTCAAACGGGGATCAAAAATTTCGAGATTCGAACCCTAGCGGTACCCTCAGATTAAAGTCGTAACATAGGCGACGATTACCGTTTACCATCAGACTGCCAATATAATTACGTTCAAAAATCCACACAATAAAAAAAGAGGCAGAATTTACCTACGCAGATGAGTTTACACAAAAGTATACCAAAATCTGTTCCTAATAAAGTTTTAAATTAGAACTAACTATCCTATGAGGAAACCTCTGTCTGGCAGCGTGTATTGTAACATGTCGACTGGTTTGTACGGGTCGGCTTGTACACAGTAAAAGAAAAGGAGGCAGAATTTACCTACGCAGATGAGTTTATACAAAAGTATACCTTAATCTCTCCCAAATAAGGTTGAAAATTAGAACTAACTATCCTATGAGGAAACCTCTGTCTGGTAGCGTGTAGTGTAACACTGCGACTGGCTTGTACGGGTCGGCTTGTGTTTGAGCGGGCGGGGGTTCATTTCTTGCCTCTTGTTTCTTCTTACACGCCGAATACCTTTTAGTCTTTATGTTGAGATGTACCTGGAAAACAAATACTCGATTTGAAAAGTGAGAATTTGCTCATTCAAATCAAATCAGATGAAAAAGCATTTGTTCATGTAGGACATTTTAGCCGCTTATGAACGTCAAGCAACTTTAATATGTATATAAGTAGCTGACCCCGTAAACGTCGTTTTGCCATATAAGTTAAAATCGCTAATCAAAAATATGGGTTGCATTGATGGTTAGAAGGGTGAAAATTTATGGTTGTATGTATTTTTAATGGAACATTAAAAAAATTAAAAACGAAAAGCTTTGCCCAAAAAATAAATCTTAGGGGTGGACAACCAGTATCACTTAGGTGTATGAACAAAATAGACAGTAGCCGATTCTCAGAGCTACTTAATATACATATAAAATTTCATAAAAATCGGTCAAGTCGTCTCGTCATAAGAAGAGGTAATGATGTGAAATGATTATTATACAATTATCATTAAACAGTATAAAATAAAGTCACTGTCGCTGTCTGTCCGTCCCTATGTAGACTTAAATCTTTAACTACGCAACGGATTTTGAAGCGTTTTATTTATAGATATTTATATTGATAGTGATTCAAGAGGAAGATTTATTTGTAGAATACATGTACACCCGGGCGAGTAGCTAGTATACAATATACCATAAACTAAATAACTCACTTGTCTATTATGCTTGTACAGATTCGATTGCTGCGAGAACGTGGTCGGACAGTATTCACATATGAACGGCCTCTCCCCGGTGTGTGTTCGTATGTGCGACTCCAATTGCACCTTCGTCTGTTGAATACGACAATATTATTAATCCACATCAAAATAATGGAATGGTGCACCCGACTCCTATAAACCATCGTGATGATGACCAAATTCCTGGTGAATTTGTCACGATGGTCTAACTGACCTGACCTCATGCTCATCTTATCATCCTCCACTGGTGCCCCATCGTAAACCGTTAGCGCAGGCGGGTGCATCATTCCATTGTCATCCATAATAACTCTACTAGTATTAGATAAAAGAGTGTTTGTTGGTCTGTTGTGTTACATACCGGGAACCCCTTGCCGCAGTGATGGCATATCTTGTTGTTCGGTCTACCTCGGTGCACATTCCTAATGTGTTGATCCAGCCCCATTCGATTCTTAGAGGGCTGTACAGATAAAAAAATATAACATATTAACTTACTTTAAGTGGTATTATGTAAGTGAAACTCAAATTAGAAGTTTAGTGAAGCTTTTTTTTTTTCGGACTACTCTAATGCTGTTGGCCGCAGCTGGCCTTTACAGCTTCACCGGACGTTAAGGGGCGAGTGCAGATGACACTCCAAACCAAAGGAAGGACTTATGGAGCGGCTGAAGGCCAGCTCTTGCCTGACGAATACGACTTCAGTCTGAGGGCACCACTAGGGGTTCGAACCTCGGCTCAGGCCGTCGTAATTTCGATCCCCGTTTGACTTGGATGGGGGATCGATTGGAAGGGATTAGTGAAGCATAATAAGTAAATATAAATTGAAAAGTTTGGAAATGAATACAAATGTTTGCATCGTGCGAGAAATCGAACCCGAGACTATCTGAAGTAAAGCAGTGTGCTAAACCGCTAGGCTGTCACCGATACTATATTATCGCCGCTTATATTCATCTATATAAGATATATTGCTGTCCTACCTTGAGACAAATATGACACTGGTACGTTTTGTGCAAATGCTTCTCTTCTATATGGTCCCGGAGCTTCGTTTTATCCGCAAACCGCCTGTTACAATGGTCACAAATAAACCTGTAACGAGAAAGTTCAAATATTATATATAAAATTCTCGTGTCAATGTTAGTTACCATACTCCACCGAAACGGTTTGACCAATTTTTATGAAATTTTATATGCATATTAAGTAGGTCTGAGAATTGGCTACTATCTATTTTTCATACTCCTAAGTGATAAGGGTTGTCTACCCTAAGATATTTTTTTAATACTATGGCATTAAAAATATACATGTAACCCTAAATTCTTACCCTTCTATCACCAACCCCAATTTTAATTTATATGGCAAAAGAACGTTTGCGGTGTATATATTTAATTTAATACTGTTATATCAATTACAGATTATTGTACCCGGGGGGGATAAGGGATTATTAGTCATGTAGACTGATGATCTTATTGCTAGCAATGTACCATGTCAGGAAGACCTCTTCGCGGTTCACCTGGAAACCATCGTAATGAGTTCTTGATGAATTTGTCACGATGGGCTAAACTGACCTGACCTCATGCTCATCTTATCATTGGTACCCCGCTAGAGTATACCGTCAGCGCAGGCGGGTGCACCATTTCATTATATCATCATCTGCTTCTTCCTTATCCCATTTATTTGTGGTCGTCGTAATATGTTTTTCTCTTCCATTCATCCCTGTTCGCAGTCATCGCGTTATTTACTTCCTTTTTCACCATATCTTTATTCACACAGTCCATCCATCTCTTTTTCGTCCTTCCTCTGCCCTTATAACCATCCACATCCATACGTAACAACTTGCTTAAAATATTATCTTCATTCCTACGCTTTACATGCCCATTATAATACATAAAAAATAAATTATGTACCCCACGCAATAATAATTCTATTATATTCTATTTGCCATTACAGCAATATAAAAACAGTTATTATACAGACCTGAGCTGTTCATGGCTGACATGTTTGAGGCTGTTCTTCATATGACGCTGGTATGAACAAACAGACGAGAAACTAACGCCGCAAGTTGAACAGAATGCGGCCGCTGTAGCAGACTTACCCTGTAACATTATAGATAGACATATATTTCTGATCAATCCCCCGTCCAATTCAAACGGGGATCGAAATTACGACGGCCTGAGTCGAGGTTCGAACCCCTAGCGGTGCCCTCAACTGTCGCTTGACGAATACCGTCAGGCGAGAGTTGGCCTTTAGCCACTCCATAAGTCGTTCCTTTGGTTTGGAGTGTCATCTGCACTTATCATCTGGTAAAGGCCAGCTGCGGCCAACAGCATGAAATTAGTCCGAAAAAAAACCATATATTTCAAATCAAAATACACCAAAAATCATTTGTTCATATAGGACATTTTAGTTGCTTATGAAAATCAAGTTTTTTTAATTATATTTTTTCCCTACCGTCCAAGTCAATATACAGATTAAATTGAGAAGAACTGGCAAGAAACTCAACTGATATTTTTTTTAAGACAGTTAATTTGAGGCTCCCGGTGTTCTAGCAGTATAGTACACCGGTTTACATCTGATGGTCGCGGGTTCGATTCCTCACAAGGTTCAAACATTTGTATTCCTGAGTATGATTGTTTGTATTGGTCTGGACGTTTTCTATATACACTTATATTAAGTATGTATTTACAAAATGTATTTCTATCCCAGTACCCATAACACAAGCTCTGCTTAGCTTGGGACTAGATGGTGCTGAGTCAATTATGTCCTGAAATATATGTCACCTCCAGAGCATGCTTCTCCAGATGCCTCTTGAGGCTGGTCTTCCATCGGAACACCTTCTCACAAACAGTGCAGGGGAACGCATTGTTGAACTCGTGCACTGCACTGCAACAAACAAATGTTATAGAACAAGTATACATTTAGGTATAGGATAGGATACAGAAAGGATAGAATAGGAGAGAACAAGAGAGAACATCATTATGGAGCGGTTGAAGGCCAACTACGACGAATACGAAGATACGACTTTAGTCTGAGGGCACCGCTAGGGGCACGAACGTCGGTTTAGGCCGAACTTCGATCCCCGTTGTACTTGGACGGGAGATCGGAATATATTGTGGTCGTTATCTAACTCAAACTAGATGGCGTTTGGGGAAAGGGGATTGCTAGCAATTTACCATGTCAGATTGACCTCCACGCGGTTCCCACTGAAAACCATCGTGATAAATTCCTAGTGAATTTGTCACGATGGGCTAACTAACCTGATCTTATGCTCATCTTATTATTCTCCACTGGTGGAGGCGGGGGCCAGAGTAAACCGCTAGCGCAGACGGGTGCACCATTTCATTATTATCCCAAAAAGAAGCTAGATGTTACAGTCACTGAAATCTGCTTTAGGAGATTGTGGATCTCTTGGCACTTTCCTAGATCTTACATCCTACTCTTTAAATGTTGATCTTTATATGTTGTCGACATGAGAATTTATATTGTTTTATTTAATTTTGCTACCATTAGCATGTGTTTGATCCTAATTACTAAATGCGTAAACCAAACCGTACTTGGAACGTTTTGACCTTTGCTAGTTCCATTTAATATTTTCAAAACTATTAAATATAATGTATGCATATATATTCAAAATATTCATAAGAATAAATAAAATTATGACTTTGATATAAATTTTACAAAATAAAAAATATTTTATAAATGGTAAGGAAAGCTAAATACCGTTCTATGAGTCACTTCTAATATGCTTTTATTATAAAAAAGAAATCTCACAGTCTATGGTTCATGAGGCCAGCCCGGTGGGTGAATGTTTTGTCGCACTCTGAGCACTGCACGCGTGCTTTATGCGTGTCCTTGTGGTACCGGTGTGTGTCTATGGAACTGAAATAAAACACAATTTATTTTGCTATATCGTCTTATAATACAACTTTCGTTAGGATTGATCAAGCTGTTTATTTGTGAAAAGACAATAATCAAATATACAAACCTAAACTAACCATCACCATCTGCTTCTTCCTTATCCCATTTATTTGTGGTCGTCGTAAAATGTTTTTCTCTTCCATTCATCCCTGTTCGCAGTCATCTCGTTATTTACTTCCTTTCTTACCATATCATCTTTCACACAGTCCATCCATCTCTTTTTCGGTATTCCTCTGCCCTTATAACCATCCACATTCATTATGTAACACCATCCTTAGAACCTAAACTAATAAAATAATATAATTCAATACTAACTTGGACAGTTTGCCGCAGAGGTCACACTTGTACCTTTTCAGTGATATGTCGTGGGTGCTGTAGTAATGTTGCTGCATCACCTTCATGTCTTGGGTTCGTTTCTGGCAGATACTGCACTCGTATCTATAAACCAACATATCGATTAAATTAATCATATATTAATCGGTCTTCTAATATTACACTTGTATTTTTACAGCATACGACGCACTGGATAATAAACCGTATTAGCTTTAAAAACATTTCGAGAAATGGACTCTACAAGTAAACATTTAAAGTTTATTTTCCATTACATTTTTTTTTGTGAGATGTTTCAAACAAAGCTGTTATTGCTTAAATTACCTTCGCATATGTCGTTTATAGTGGGCCGTAAATGATTCAACTGACGCTATAATCGTTTTGCATATGGGACAACTATAATCCCCCAGTTCCTGCAACAAATAAACAAACAAATCCATAATCCAGGACAATTCGCGCAACGCCATCTAGTCCCATACTAAGCAAAGCTTGTGATATTGATACTAGAAACCTTATAAAAATACTAAAATATTTCTATGTAAATCTTTACCAATAAATTGACTGGCTTGTTTGTAATTTGAAATTAACTGCTTCTCACTAAATGCATATAAAACTATATACATTACATACAAAAAAATGGCTGTTTTGTTCTAGACTATATATACCAAATTTAATTTAAATCGGGTCAGTAGTTTTGACGCGAAAGCGAGACAGATAGATAGACTTATTTTCGCATTTATAATATTATTACTAAGGATTTCTATTTCTAATTTTATAAATAAACATATACTCACTGGTGAATGCTTACTCGATACGTGTCTCTTATAACTTTTACTGTAATTAAATCCGACCAGACAAGATTCGCACTTGTATTCTGAACGTGTATAGCTCTCTCTTTTCGACTCGCTGTCTCTTTCTAGCAGCATTTCTTCATAACTTAGCTCTATGGTTATTATCTTTTGGTCGTTTGGTCTCTTTGAATTATTTATATCCTGGAAATAAATATTTTTTATGAATATTTTATTTTCGGACTACTTACAGCTTCACCGGACGATAGAGGACGAGTGCAGATATTCCTCAAACCCGCGGAAGGACTTATGGAGCGGCTGAAGGCCAAATCCCGTCAATGGATGGTAATGGAATGGTGCACCGGCCTGCGTTAACGGTTTACTCTGGCTGGGCATCAGTGGAGGATAAGATGAGCTTGAGGACAGGTCAGTCAGCCCGTAGTGGTAAATTGACTATTAATTTATCATGATGGTTTCCATCTTATCATCCTACACTACTGCCCCCCAGCGTAGACCGTTAGCGCAAGCGGGTGCACCATTCCATTATTATCCATAAAAACGCTAGCAGTTTACTGCTACTCCAGCAGTGTTGGCTAACTAATACAACCAAATAGTATTTAATATTTGAATATTTAATACCTTACTGTTGACTTGTAAACTTTTGACAATCTTCCTTCCTTTCCTCTCCTTGCTGTCTTGTTCTTTCCTCTTTCTTTTCTTGCCCTTCTTCACTGTTCGCAGTAAACTCTCTAATTCTACATCAATATCTTTTATATCCTCTGGTTCAGATAGAGGACAATCGGAGTGCACTGTCTCATCTAAATCTAGAAACGATATATTATTAAATATTGTTAGTAATTATTCATAATTTTACATCCTTAGCAGTTTAGCATATCACCTTACTTCCTATGATTGCGGGGTTTGATTCCATTTATCATGAAAACATTTTTATTCATGACTATGATTGTTTGTATTGATCAGTTGTCCCATACCACATGCTCTGCTTAGGTTTGGAGTAGATAGACAGCTCTAGAAAAGAGGGGATCGTGGCCCAATCCTTTACTACCCTCAATTACATTTTAGAGATTGTGAGTTCAAATCTGGCAGATGTGTGGCAATTTATATTTCTGATTGAGGCACAAGAAAACACTGATGTCATAGCAAAAAATAAATAATTTAAATATGCTGAATGAAATGTGGCCATATTAAGTGTAGTTTTGACCACAACATCAACAGTTGACAATGGATAATATTTTTCTAACCATATATTTATGATGCTGGCTGGGTACTGTAATAGTCTGGCTCTACAGGCACAACGGCCCAAATGAGAGGCTAATTGCGGAGACTGGAGTCCAATTTACATTTACATTTTATTGATATAATAATAACATCCCGGGACAATTCACACAACGTCATCTAGTACCAAGCTACGCTAAGGGTATTTGACATTCATACATAGTCTAAGAGTTACGCTCTTGTCGGTCGAGGTCTCTTGCCACTTTCCGGGATCTTCCATCTATAGATAAATACGAGTACATTAGGAATATTAGACAACTGACATAAATACATTTTCTGTAAATACATATTATTATACATAGAAAACACTCAGACAGATATAAACAATCATAGTCAATAGAAATATTTGTACCATGCGAGGAATAGAAACTGCGATCATTGGAAGTAAAAAACCATCTTAAACCTTTAGAACATAGAGGTTATTTGACACCACCTTTGTCATTCCATTCATTCTTGACTTCATTTTTAACACACACCAACTGGACATCATGGAGTTCCACACTGTCATCATCGAGAGGTGATATGTTAATGGAATCTATGGTGTGGACACGGAGTCGTGGCTGTCGCGTCACTTCCGTCAGTAGACACTCGTTGAGAGTCTGAAAACACCAAGTAATTATATTAAAATGCAACCTTATCTTTATAACTTAGTATATTCCATAGTAAGAATAGGCTGACATGTCAAAATAATGTATATAATATCATTGAATGCAAAATAACCTTGCCATTTCATAGAACTTAGACATAATAACAAAGAAACATCTAGTTCACTCCGCGGAACTATTATATTCTACAATAAAATATATAAACACAACAAAGACATAGATTTTTATTTATTGTAATAGAAATAGAAATAATCTTTATTCAAATAAACTTAACATGAGTACTTTTGCTTTTATCAAAAGAAATAAATAATACTTACCTCATTTGTGTATGTTTGTAGCACCCTAAATGAGTCTTGTACCTGCTCTTTAAATGAGACAGCCTTTTTGAGCAAAGCTTTGCAGTCTACACACAAGTTGGGGTATGATATTTGTGTGTTGCACAGCTGTAACAAATAATATGAAAACACTGGTTAAAGGATAGAAAAGCATCATATTATTATTGGGAAAAGAGTTGGATTAGTTAGTTAATCTTATTAATATTATAAACACAAAAGTTTGTGAGTATGGATGGATGTTTGTCACACACAAAAACTACTGAATGGATTTTTATGAAACTTTACAGTAATATCGCTTACACATCAGAATAACATATAGGCTATATTTCATGCAGGTGTAACTACAGGCACAGTTAATATAAAATAATAATTCAATAATTTTTTTATCCTATTTAATATACAACTTACAATCAATCAATGTAGGACTACAAGCTGTTGCTATGTAGAAAGTAATGTGATTTTTTTATAATAAATTTTCTATTTATTTTTAAAAGTACTAATGATAACAGTATATTATAAGAATATTAAAAAAGGTGCATCATAGTAATTGTATTTGATTGATTGTGTTAAATAAATAATATTTTTTGGCACAGAATAAAAAGAGAAAGCTTGAATTGTATCCGACCAAAGACAGTGCAATATTAGTTTTGTTTATAACATTTATTTTAATATTTTTTATTAAAATAAGTTTTCTTAATTTAATTACTACTTACTGGTATTTCGTTCAATATGTCCACATAATATTTCCTTAATTTCTCCTCGGTCACTGCTTGCAGAGATCGACCAAAACATAAACAAGACATACATATCAATTTGCACGCGATATCATCTTTCTTTTCCATTTTTGTTGAACCTTGTTTACATCAAATAAAATAAGTACATAAAATTTCTAATTGCATTCGCCAGAAGCTTATACGACCAAAAAAAATCAATGAATCTACATTATTAATATAAGTTTATTTAAATTTGTAATTTTCAAATTATTTATATTCATAGAAAATATTAGTTAAAATAAAATAAATTGTTCTATATTAACATTCAACCAATTTTATAATAAGTTAAATCAAATAAATAAAGAAAACATTTAAAAGAACGCGGATGACATTACTAGACATTGACAATTTATTTTGACAGATTAGCATCCGGTCTTACCATATATATCAAATTGATACTTTAAATACTACTCAATGAAACTACTTAAATGAAATACTTGAATATTCCTTTTGTAGTTTATAACCAAAACTAATTTATGATACCACATAATAAAAATGTACAGTTTCGTTATGCGTTTAAGTAGTTTGCGTTCTAAGTAATACAATACAGAATTACATAAAGTATAAAATTGTTAATGGTACCAATTATTTATACTATTGTAACACCGGGTAAAGCAGCCATTTTGTGGTGTCGTAGTTAACTTGATTGTTCTTCATTAAAATTCGTCTATTTTACATGGAAGTATTACTTTTTGTTGTGGTTTGAAAATTAATCATAACAATAAACAAGTTTGGAAAGTTATATTAATATTAAATTAATTAACCTAAAATGGAGCAAGATGTGGATAATGGCTATAGAACTGTTTGCAGCGCTTGCCTAAGTAGCGATCGGGATTTATTTTCTATATGTAATTTACAACATGTTTACGAAATGTTTAGGTTGCTTACATATGATTTCCCGGTAGACAGGGTATGTATTTGAATTTGAAACTCATTGTTATTATTATTGGTATCAGAATTAATCGCTCAACACTCAATGTAATGAGAATGAGGTCATTGATCTATATTTTTTTAAATAAATATAAATCTTACTAACTCAAGACAATTAGTCTACTTCTTTTACTAAATTCTAAATTAAATATCATTGCCAAACTTGTATTTTTTTTCTGGTAATAATTATAGTTTTTAACCATTTATGTATATATTAATATGGTTGAATTAATTTTTAATATTATTTGTGAAATAACTTCAATATCAATAAATATAATTCTACAGTGATTTTTAGGGTAGTGTTATTAGACAAAAAATATCCAGGAACCCTTTAAAATATACACACACAAATCTCATTGTAATCAGTCCAGCAATTTAGAAGAAGATTGATGATAAACACATACAGAAGAATTTTATTTATTAAGATTAATTATATCATTCTTAAGACAAAACATGATCTTAGTGTTAAAAAATGAAAATTTAAAAGTGTACTAGGTACTTCATTCCATTCTTCTATATTCTCTCTAACTTCTTTATGTTTTCTTTTATTAATTTTCTTAATTTAATTATTATAATCTGTTTAATTTATTTATTTGCAGGTAATTGAAAATAAAACATATATGCAGCAACTGGTCTGTTGGGAATGTCTGGCAATCCTAAAAAGATTTGCTCGGTTCAAGAAGCAGGTTCATAATGCTCAGGAACATCTCCGTGTTCTCGCCATAAGCAGCACACAAGAGGTATATAAAAATTTGTTTATAAAAAAATATAATAATGGGACACCCGCCTGCTCTAACAATATACAGGAGCACCGGTAGAAGGTAATAGGATGAGCATAAAGTCAGTTCAGTTTGCACATTGTGACAAATTCAGTAGAAAATAATTATAATGGTATACAAGGTGGAATCATGTAGGTGGAACTGACATGGTTCATTCCTAGCATTGGCCACTATTGGCCAGTACTAACAATTGCCTCATTTTCATAAGTGATTTATTTTCATCTTGAGCATACATGCAACAAAATAATACATCAATATAGGGTGGAAAGGAGATTATTAGTAATGTGGACTAACAACTATATTGCATGGTTCTCCCAATCATCTACCATAATGGGTTAACTGACCTGACCTCATCTTATCCTCCACTGGTGCCTTCAAGGTAAAACGTGTAGGCGGGGACATTACATTATCATTCATAAGAAAAAAAACATCTATATAAATTACCTTTCCTACCAAAGTTTATAGCCCTTTGAAGTTGAAACCCCTAGGGTTAAGCAATATTCTCAAACAAAAGTGATATGCGTTGGCCATAACTTGGCCTGCACCGCTCCGTAAGTCATTCTGCAGGTATTGGAGAGGGTCCAGTCGGAAATCGTCTACATTTTCATCCGGTGACGCTGTTTTTTTTATTGGACTACTCTAATGCTGTTGACCGCAGCTGGTCTTTTGAGCTTTACCAGACGATATGGTAGGTTGAGGTCGTCGTCTTCGCCGGCGAGGACGGTGTCGTGTATGTGTGTGAAGGCGTGGTCGGGGCGGAAATGGGGTCGTCGGGATCAATAAGAACGTGATGACGCTGTAAAGGCCAACAGCATTACTATAGATATAAAATAGAACTATACCTGTATTTAATACTACTTATTAGGCCTTAAGCCAAATATTTCAGCAATAGTAATGCAAGGCGCCAACAACAACAGTTTAAAAGTATTATGACACATATGCTGGCATGAAACCAACATACTATGTGGTCACGGTAACGCAATAATTGGCCACGTCATCATTTCACGTCTGTGATACTCATACCATTACCATCATAACATAACACCGCCCTCTGTGCGAAATGTGCGCCGCTATCACGCATCAAGGCAATAGGGGCGTCGAATGAAATACTTACGATAAATACGACATTTGTTAACTGCCTTTACACGTACGCTCTTTTAGGCGCGAATCGGCTTCCACTCGGGAAAGAATGTGCTTGTAAATGTAGACAAAGAGAACGAGAAAGACCGCACGCGCCGCTAGTGAGCGCATTCCCTTGTCCTACAATCGTGCGTGCTCTTTTGTAATAATTACTTGCCATTGCAATATAGGATATCTGAGGATTGAGCAAATGCATAATTATGGAGTTATTGTCAATTTATTAAACGTGTTTTTGGACAATAAAATCTGTTGAATAATAAATAAAATTTTAGAAGAAAGAGACATGACTTCAAATATACGGGCTATTGCGCACGAAAGAGAAATCCCTCACGATAGCGCGCTGGCTATCCCGCGTTACATTACTGAAATCGGTGTCACATAATTTGTAGATGGGACCTATCCTATTTCAGAGTATGGATCACACATACATGTCTCAATCCCTGTCTTCCCTCGAGATGCTTACCAAAGTGGATTATGACAAGATATATTTGGAGTACGCACAAGAAACGGAGTGGCCCCAGGATTTCATGTCTATAGCGACAATACACGACGTCAAAAGCGAGCAGTACGATGTGGCGCAGGCTGTGCGGGACAATATCAACTTGGATATTGACGACCATATGCTGGAAGGTAAGATATTTGACAACCTTTGTGTCCCCAGAGTCGATTTTGGGGCCATTTGCCCCATTTGCCAATATTGCCTTCGGTTCCAAGACTTCATGTCTATAGCGACGATACACCACGTCAAAAGCATATCAATTTGGACATTGACGACCATATGCTGGAAGTTAAGATATTTGACAACTTTGGTGTCCCCAGAGACGATATTGGGGCCATTTGCTCCAATATCGACAATATAATATATACGATACACGACGTCAATGCTGGAAGGTAAGATAGTTGACGGTGTTCCTGAAGTTTTCGGATAGGGTCAAGGGTAAGTCGATATTGCAGAAAATGTGTTTGCCCCGATGCCATAACCGTCAACCCCCCTAGAGGAGTACAGTTGACCTGTGTCTGTCGACAAAATCAAAATCTTATATGGAGGGGTCGTATTGGTTTTTGCCATTTGCCGTAGACACGCTGAATCCATGGAGCCCGGAAGCTAAATTGTTTTTCACGAGTATTTCAGCGCGGCTTATCGAGGTTACTCGTGACCCGAGAGCTGGTAGATAGTTTGCCCCGAAGGTATATGCCCATTCAAAGGCAACGCTGCCAGTGTCGTGGGTACGCTGCCTCGATTACAATGATTGTTTTTTTGGGATTGTTTCTTAATACGCCATGTAATCATATACGCCGCCAAGAAATATAAAAAATAATATATTCCCAATTATCTGCAACTCTCAAATGGTTCATTTAAAATTATAAACTCGACAGTTTTATTTACGTTAAATGACGGTTTCGTTAGTCTAACGGTTTACTTCCAGGTGGTCGCTTGTTCGATATTCATTAGTATGATTGTTTGTATTACTCTGGGCGTTTTGTATATATTTATAAATAAATAAAATATATAAATTCCCATTTCAGTGCCGGAGATAGTGCTGGAGAATCCGGTAACGGGCGTGATGTCGCATATAGTGGTCGGCAGCGACGCCCTGGTCTCCCGTCCCGATATGTACGACAAAGAAGAAACCTCGATGGTTGTGGAGTAAGTCACATTTTCGCTTAGCAATTGTTATAGTACCTTTAGGACCGTCATCATAGGTGGAATAGTCAGATCTATTCAGACACATCTGTTAAATCTTAATTCTTACTAATATTATAAATGAGAAAGTAGGGATGTTTGTTACGCTTTCCCGCAAAAACTACTGAACCGATCATCATAAAATTTTGTACACATGTTCTTAGAGGTATTAGCATGAACATAGGATGCTTTTCATTTAAAAAAACATGCGAACGAAGTTTGTGAGTATGAATGGATGTTTGTTATTCTTTCACGTAAAAACTACTGAACGTATTATGATGAAACTTTACAATGATATGACTTATATCAGGACAACACATAGGCTAGGATTTTAAAAGATATTATGTAAATTGGGCGAAATATAATGATAAATGTCATATAAGTGTAATGCAGACGAAGTTGCGCGGGTCAACTAGACATATATGTGGGAAGTCATGTGCGGAAAATCAGACTATCTTCAATTTTTATAAATTTATTTGCTCCACAGCTCTTTTTTTACAATCGTAGTGCCATCTTACCATACTCATTCGTCCACCAATCATACTTGTATCGTGCATCTCTTTCACTCGTTACTATTCCTTTCACACGCCTTCCAGAAACATCCAATCCCACATATATATTGAGCAAAGCACTCACTAAACGATTACTTCAATGACGAACGTGCATGGTAATACACGGTATTTACATTTAATGTTAGACATAGACACCTATATAAGTGTAAAAGGTAAACACTGGCTTTTAAAAAAAAGAAATTCAATTGAGTGTCTTACCAGTTCTTCTCAATTGATTCTGTATACTGAACTGGACGACAAGGAAAGAATTATAATATAAATATTCTACGCTCATAAGCTCCTAAAATGTACACGAATAAATGATTTTTTAATTTGAATATATATGTTTGTTTCAGAACACTGACGTCGCCGAAAGTACAATCAATGATCGCGGTTTGTCGTAAGTCGCCCGGCGACGACGAGAGGGGAATAAAGTCGGGATATGTCACAGAGTATATGACAGAGGCGGAAATGTTAGCGTACAGGTTAGTTAATATTATCACAGAGCAATTAAAACTAAGAACAAGAATATAGATATAGATAGGCTAAAAGCTAGATTAAAACCCAATTAAACTATATATTTATTAATTTTTTATGTATTTTGAAAGTCAAATTTGTTGCCATTAAATTGCATAAAAAATGTTTAAAAAAATACTATTAATTATATGCAATAAAAGTCGTAAATATTATATATTTGTGGTCTCTGCAATTGTTTGGTAAATAAAAGTGGGAATCTGTAGTTCATTTTGTTTCACAACTCGTTTCTTTAACGAAGCTTTAAAAAAACCTTTGTAAGAAGTGGTACCTCGACCTTACCTATTTCAGCTACCAAGAAGGTTGTATTATAAGCCATCTTTCGGTTCTAGAAAGATGGGTAAGACTAAGCAGTGAAATTACAAGATAAGAGGCCTTACTTAGTCTTCTAGAATGACAACACATGGGTTGTATCACGGGTTTTACATGATAACGTGATGTAAGTAGTTCATGTACGTAGGTGATGGTTTATCATCGGGTGAGCCACTAGTTTGCTTGGCATTCAAGTTAAATAAAAAAAAATCATTTACATAAAAAAAATATGTTATGTCTCCACACGGTTTAAAATGTCATTTTGTTTTTTTTTTCTTTGCAGAGAAGAGGCAAAACTAAAACTACAGTACGCTAGTTCGGTTTACAAATGTGAATTGTGCATAATTGGGTTTTACTCTGAACAACAAGTAGAGGATCACTTTGTAAGCGCACATAGAGTGGTAAGATAAATCTATACAAATAAATAAAATTGGAGTGTCTGTTTGTAATATTGAATAACCATTTTTTACTACATGCATATGAATTTAAATACGGTACATACACCAACATAACATTTTTTTCCATTTTTGTCTGTCTATTTGTTCCGGCTAATCTCTGAAATGGCTAGACCTATTTTGAAGGGACTAGTTTTGGCAAATAGCTGATGTAATAAGTAGTAACTTAGGCTAATTTCATTTTAGAAAAATAAAGTTAAATTCCACGCGGACGAAGTCGCGGGAACAGCTAGTTAATAATAATAATGTCCCTGGAGAATTCACACAGCGCCATCTAGTCCCAAGCTAACCAGAGCTTGTGTTACGCGTAATGTAATGTTAGAAGGACTCTATTCTCCGCATTTAGCCTCTTATCTAGACGGTGTGTTATGGGTACTAGACAATTGATAATTTTTTTTTTTAAATATGCATAGGAAACACCCAAACTATTACAGTGTAGCAGCATACTTTCTACACGTGCCACCTTTAGTCCTTGAAACTTCCTAGAATTCTTATCGCACGGCACGTGTAACATTAGCAATGCGCGACCTCCAGGCCGGCAATTGCTACCGGCAGCAGCGCACACACCCCCTTAAAACATAAGTGCATATATATATGTACCGTGTAAGGAATCAAACCCGTGATCGACGAAGTACAATGGTGTGCGGTGTATCATAATAAAAAAACTTACAGAAACCAGGCCGCGTGCCCTGCAAAGTATGCTATGTGTACGTGGATGAAGGGAAGCTGTCGAGCCACGTGGACGAGCATTACCTGCGACGCACGTGTAGACTGTGCGGTCACACCGAGTACAGCACCAAACTGATGCAGCTACATATGAACAAACACACCACCAAACAAGTGCCCAACACTGTCATCAAGATCGGAGACAGCCCGTCTGCTACTGGCAAGGTAACATTTACATTTACACTAGCTGTACCCGCGACTTCGTCCGCGTAAATTAGTGACCTTGACCAAATAACGAAAAAAATATTTAATGACCTAACCCAATAAAAGCCAAATGTAAAAGTTTCATCCTTTTTGCTTCAATAATGACGACACTTCCACACATAACTCTTTCAACCCCTATAACTCTTTTTCTAAATATATATTGAATAAATAGGCTAAAAATTAAACTTCAAGCTTCTAGCTTTAAAAATGACAATATTTCCATATAAACATTAAATTTTAAATTTACATTACATTAAATTTACATATATAGAATACAGCACAAAACTGATGCAGTTATATATGAACAAACACATCACCAAACAAGCCCGTCCAACTGGCAAGGTATATATTTTTTACTTGTCACTTTTATTACAGGCAAATTTTTTTAATGGATAATTTTTTTTTATTACACATATTTTTACATAATATTTTATGATAATGGAATGGTTCAACCAATATTGCGGTAACGATTTACACTGGTGGGGCACCAGTGGAGGATGATCAGTTGAATGAGGTCAGGTCTGTTAGCCCATCGTGTTAAATTCACCATGAATCTATCACGATGGTTTCCAGGGGGAAACACGTTACGATTAACCTGATATAATAATAATATTCTCAGAAAAATTCACACAGCGTCATCTAGACCCAAGTACGCTACCTAAAGCTTATTTATTTATTTATTCTTTTGCACACAAAAATGTATACATGGCGGACTTAATGCCTGATGGCATTCTCTACCAGTCAACCGACGCGTTGATCAGAGATAATAATAAAGCTTGTGTTATAGTTACTAGATAACTGATAAACATATAGCTATATTTTTTTCGTAAATATATTATATATATAAAACACGTGGACTGATAAAAATAATCATACTCATGAATACAAATGTTTGTGCTGTGCGAGGAATCGAACCCGCGACCATCGGATGTAAGGCGATGTAATTGCTAGGCCGTCCGTATAAGGGCAGAGAAAGGCCAAAAAGATGGCCTGTGTGAAAGATGATATGGTAAGAAAAGCAGTAAATAACGAGATGACTGCGAACAGGGATGAATGGAAGCGAAAAACATATTACGACGACCACAAAGAAATGGGATAAGGAAGAAGCAGATGATGAGTTTTAGTTACTATGTAATATCTTATATATAAAATTCTCGTGTCACAGTTTTCGTTCCCATACTCCTCCGAAACGGCTTGACCGATTCTCATGAAATTTTGTGATCGTATTGAGTAGGTCTGAGAATCGGCCAACATCTATTTTTCATCCCCCTAAATGTTAGGGGTAGTCCACCCCAAAATTTTTTATTTTATTTTAAGGCAAAACAACGTTTTCCGGGACAGCTAGTTTTATTATAAAAAAATGATATTGTAGCTCAAAATAATTCGGCTTTTTTCAAGCTCGCGTTTAAACTAATAATATAATGTTTTGTTTCAGGGTCGAAAGAAGAAAGAATCTAAAGGCAAGACACCACGACAGGGTGATTTAAGGAAACTTCTGTCTAAGACGACGATAGAGGGGTACCAGTGCTTGGAGTGTGACATGTTCTTCAAGTAAGTATCATCTGCAGCTGAATAGCTAAGCCACGTAACTCCATCTGCGTCCATCCGCCTCTTTTGTGATTCAAGATTTTTTTAATGATGATTCGCTTCTAGAAACCTTATATAGTCATGACTCCGTCCTCGTTTCATTTTCCCCAGTTGTGCAATATTTTCAATAATGGTCCGCTCCTATTTATCGTAGTGTGATGTTATATAGCCAGCCTTTCTCAGTAAATGGTCTATAGAATACTAGAAGAATTTTTTAATTCGAACCAGTAGTTCCTGAGATTCGCGCATATAACTAAACAAACTAATTCTTCAGCTTTACGTGTGAGGAATCGAACCCGCGTCCATCGGAAGTAAAGAGGCGTGCTTTAAAGTAAACCTCTAACCCACCCAGGCAGACAAGGGTCTTTTAAATCTTTATATATCAGATATATTTTAATTGTTTATGTATTGTCATGATTACTATCTCTCTCGACTTCGGATCAATTGAAAATCAGCGCTGCAGTGACATGCTGCAGCAATGGCTGAGTGGAGGCCTGAGGGCTGAGGGCCTTTCAACTTGTAGCATAGTATTGTTTTCTTTTTTATTTTTTTTAAGTGAAACTTCTATATTCGGTCACGAAAAAGCGTTGTCATCGAATGAAAGGGGTAGATGAATGGTGGCGGTGCAGAGGAGATAACGGTAGTTAAAGTTCATTTCTACTCTGTGTCCCAGCACATATTCCTGCATGCATATAGAATAAAAGCTACAAAATGGTTATTATTATATTATTGTATGTTATAAGTTTAGTATTCATTTGTTATAGAAATTCACGTGCGCGCAAAAATCACGTGGCAAGGTTCCATCGGGAAGGGCTACAGTGCGACCACTGCAAGAAACGATTCGTCAACCGAACCACGCTCGCCACACATCTACGGTGAGTGATTCTATATTATTTATTTATTTAAGCACTAGCTGTTCCCGCGACTTCGTCCGGCGTGGAATTTTACTTTATTTTTCTAAAATAAAAGTAGCCTAAATTACTGATTACATCAGCTACCTGCCAAAAAAAGTCTCGTCAAAATCGGTCCAGCCGTTTTAGAGATTAGTCGGAACAACGGACAGATAGATAAACATAGTAAAAATTGTTATTTTGGTATATATGTGTATGTATTTATATTCATATGCATGTAGTAAAAAACGGTTATTGCAAGATTACAAACAGACATTACAATTTTATTTATATGTATAGATTTAATGAATCTAAAGGACGGGTATGTTATTATTATAAAAATCAGGAATAATTAAAAGTAATAATTCCCAAGAGAGTTTTTAACAAAGTCAAAAGTAAAATATTATTCCTGATTTTTGTAATAATTACATACCCGTCCTGCTCCAGCCACAATAATCCTGGTCAAATCACACAGCGCCATCTAGTGACCAGATAAAAAGGGTAACTAAATCACTGATTTTTAAATAGTTTTTATTTATATTCATTCATTTCAAGGTTCAGTAACTACTATTTTTGTTATTATCTAGGTTTTATTAAATTATTTGCTAGGGATAAATTAACCAATTTTGGTCCTTATAACAGGTTGCATGAGGGTCCACTCCCGCGGTCCGAGTGCCCCATCTGTCACAAGATGGTGCGCGTCATCCAACTGAAGTACCACATACGGAGACACGAGAACAAGAGTCGTTATGAATGTACGGACTGCAACAAAGTGTTCTCGCACCTCACCACGTACCAGGCGCATCTCAAGTTCAGCAGGGCGCACGCGTCCGATCAGGTTTTCAAGTAAGTAAATCATAGATTAATTATAGGAAGTCATAGCAACGCACGTCATTTGAGAAATAGTGAGCTAACTGCATGCGCAATTATAATTTTTGTTTTTCGGATTACTCTAATGCTGTTGGCCGCAGCTGGCCTTTACAGTTTTACCGGACGATAGGGGGCGAGTGCAGATGGAACTCCAAAACAAAGGAAGGACTTATGGAGCGGCTGAAGGCCAACTCACGCCTGACGGATACGTCCCCGTTTGAAACGGGGAATCGATCGGAGCGGATGTGGAGCGCCCAGTTGATTGCGCTGTATGATGTGGTTGAGGTCATCGTCTTCGCCGGCGAGGACGGTGTCGTGTGTGCGATAGCGTGATAGGGATGGAACGGGTAGACCATTTAGGGGAGGTTAGTTGCCCTTATGCTAACAATGCGGGCGCTGTTATATTTATAACCTTGGTGCGAGCGGGAGCGCACGAGTATTGCTATCCCATTCGTTGTATTCAACATGCTCATTTAGCTGCCGTCAATCTCATTCTTTCACTAATTTTTTTTCTCCCTCCTACAGCATGTTTGTTTTTCAAGTAGAGTATATTAAGGTTTCTTAAGAAATCGGCAACGCGCGCGTGAAATCTTTGGTGTTTCAGCCTACCATAGGCTACGGTAACCGTTTACCATTAGATGGGCCGTATGCTTGTTTGCCTCTAATGAAGTATAATAAAAAATAAAAAATGGCGCTGTGTAAATTGTCTATGGTTATAACCTATGTTATTAATCTACAGATTTCCGTGTCCAATGTGCAACAAGGGGTATCCCACGAAAGAAGCCATGCAAGACCACTTTAACTACCAACATTTGGGGAAAACGGCGCATAAATGTCCCGTTTGTGATAAGGTAGTAAAGTTTTGTTATTTATAGCTAGCTGTCCGCGACCTCATCCGCGTGGAATTTAACAAAAAAGTTAATTCGAGAATTTTTCTAAAATAAAAGTAGCCAAGTTACTCCTTATTACATTAGCTACCTGCCAATAAAAGTTCCATCAAAATCAGTCCAGCCATTTCAGAGATTATCCAGAACAAACAGACAGACAAAAAATGTTAACAATGTTATTTTGGTGTATGTATCGAATTTATATTCATATGCATATAGTAAAAAACGGTTATTTCAATATTACAAATTAAATTCAATATTATTTATACTCCATACTCCTATTTTATATGTATGTATAGTTTGGAATAGGAAACAAGCTGACAGCTCATATAAGTAAACTTGAGAGTTGCTGCTCCACAGGTCTAAGATGTCACGTCTCTTATCCTGTAATTTCACTGTCTAATCTGTATCCTACAACCGAAACAGCTTACAAAGCAAGCTGCTTGGTGGCTGAAATAAGTGAGACTGTAGTGCCCACGCAGATAACTTTTTTTTCTCTATTAAGTTCAAGTTTTCTTTTCAGCCAATCGCGTCGCGGGCATACGTGGAGAAGCATATGATGCGCGTCCACTCGGAAAAGAAGGAGAAGCCGAGGAATCACGTGTGTCAAACTTGCGGCAAAGCGTTTACGGTATGTTATTTATCAGTGTAAAAAAATTAGAATAATGTCTATTGTATCTTTGCAAGGTTCTTAACTTTGAAATTATGTTTCATTTAAATATACCCACTTAAACGACAAATCAAATGTTCTTATGAATGATAATGAAATGGTACACCCGCCTGCGCTAACGGTTAACGCTGGCTGGGCACCAGTGGAGGATGCTAAGATGAGGTCAGTCAGCCCATCGTGACAAATTCACCAAGAATTTACCACAATGGTTTCCAGGGGAACCACATCCTAATATGGTACATTGCTAGCAATAAGATCATCAGTCCACATTACTAACAATCCCCTTTCACCTCTGAAATCAAATGTTGCATTCACCAATTGCAGAGGCATTGATAACTCAATGCCTCTGTCTATACCATCTGAGGTAACAGTCTGATTATATTTAATTTTATCTCAGGACAAGAAGGCGCTGACCCAACATGAAGTAATACACTCGAGCGATCGCCCGCTATCGTGCGACATTTGTCAACAGTCGTTCAAACAGAAAGCGTCGTTGTACACGCACCGGAAACGGGTTCACAAAGTGTATCCGGTGAAGCGAGTTGTCGAGTTCATGGACTCTACAAAACAAGAGCAATAGAGGTCAAGACTCCATTAGATTTAATGTCATCATCACAACATAATAAAGTATTAACGTTGGGTATAAGGTAAACTTTCCATTATGTCACATGAGTTTCATAATTTTATGAGTCATGTCACATGAGTTTCATTATTACTCGAGTTATGTTACACGAGTTTCATAATTAAGTGCATTACACACGAATTCTTATTGATTGCCCATCCAATTCAAACGGGGATCTAAATTACGACGGCCTGAGCCGATGTTCGAAACCCTAGCGGTGCTCTCAGACTACAGTCGTCAGGAGAGAGTTGGCCTTCTGCCGCTCCATAAGTCCTTCCTTTGGTTTGGAGTGCCATCTGCACTCGCCCCCTATCGTTCGATGAAGCTAAAGGCCAGCTGCGGCCAACAGCATTAGAATAGTTTCAAACACATTACAATTTCTTGACTCTTGTTACGTCAGACAAATTTTATTATTTAAAGTAAATTCTTTGATTATTAATTTTTAGTATTTCTTGATCACAGGATATTCATAATTTCTTGAACATAATGATTACTTCAGTGTTGTCACTCGAAATTCACTAGTTTTACACGAATTTTATGATTTCTTTCATAATGTTATCATACAAATTATACAAATGAAATAATAACTCAATCCTAATTCGAAATCACCTTAGTGTCTTACGTTCTTATGTAAATAAATACATTGTTACATCATATATTTAATTAAGTGACTATTATATATAATAATATTATGTTAAATAGCATATACGACTATTTAAGACATTTTATTTTTAATTAAATTAAATAAACATTTATTGTAATATATTTATTGTTTTAGTGATGCAGTTAACGCCCTAAATGGTTGAGTACCTTGACTTACAAACATGGAAGATCGTGAATTCGAATCTCGCAACTAGAAAAACTGTTAATTTATAATTCAGTTTGTTTTTCTGTTAATGAAGTCATCGACCTTCTAAGCTGACTTGGTTCCCGCATAAGTTCCTTTGCAGTATACCTAAATTAATATCGCTATCAATAGGGGTTGATAGTAGAAGGGTTGAAGTACATATTTTTATCAAAACAATAAAAAATGTTTAATGGGTTACCCTTGTCATTTAGCGGTATACAAAATAGATAACCTATTCTCAAACCTACCGAGTATACATATAATATTTCATGAAAATCGGTTAAAAAGTATTATTATGACTAGCTGTGCCCGCGACTTCGTCTGCGTAAAATAACGATACTTTTATATAACCTTTCATCTCCCTTTTCAACCTCTTATAACCCTTTTTTGCATTAAAAAGGATCTTTGTCAGAGTCTAGACTATCTGTGTAGCAAATTTCATTTAAACCGGTTCAGTGGTTTCAGCGTGAAAGCGAGACAGACAGTTATTTACGTATTTATAATATTAAGTAAGGATATAATAGTGATTTTCATTAGTGAGTCCATAATTTGTAGAAAAGGGTCCAGTGCCGCACAGGAACATCCAGTCGACATACGCTGAACCGGGTCTTTTAGCCGCCTTCAATTTAGTGTCCTTTAAATGTATTTATTTCGTTTAATTTAATTGGCAGCAATTAATTATTTTTATCTTTATGCTAATTATTTGCCACACATTATTAGTATTGCTATCGTTAAATGTTGGGGCACTTGATACGACACAACGAACTAATTAACAACATTATTGAAGGAAAAATAGATGGAAAGAGAGGAAGGGGAAGACAAGACACAGCTATATCAAGCAAGTTAAAGAAAAAGTTGAAGTCGTGTCCTATCAACAGGTAAAAGGACTGATAGAAGATCGTGGAAGGAGGCGGGAGCTCCACCGACAAGAGCACAGCTCTTAAATTATGAATGAATGAATGATCGTTATTGTCCATTAATGCCTATGAAAGGTAAGTTGGGAAAAGACTTAATCTTATATATAAAATTCTCGTGTCACAGTTTTCGTTCCCATACTCCTCCGAAACGGCTTGACCGATTCTCATGAAATTTTGTGAGCGTATTGAGTAGGTCTGAGAATCGGCCAACATCTATTTTTCATCTCCCTAAATGTTAGTCCACCCATAATTTTTATTTTTTTTATTTTAAGGCTAAACAACGTTTGCCGGGACAGCTAGTATCATATAAATCGTTACGTTCATAAGCGGCTAAAATGTCCTACATGAATAAATGATTGAATATGACTTATATATACTTGGAGTTTTATAATCGAAACGCTCATAAAAAAATATATTATGTTTTATTTCCTTCTTTAAGCTGTCCTTTGAAATGTGTCTGCAGATGGCGTTTCAGTATTTGAAATGTCTGAAATAAAAAAAAAACTATATTATCTATTTGATTGGAATTAGGTGTTATTGAAGTCATTTCTTTACTTAATAGATTTTTATTATTTTGTTTAATTCCGCCTCTATTATTATTTGTTAAACCACAAATTTTCAATTATTTAGTGTCAAAAGTATATGTTCTTTTTTTGAGACTAGATGGCGCTGTGTGAATTGTACTGGGTTATTGATGATGATGGTGTAATCCCGGCCGATTTCGGCCACGGTGACTGTCTTCAATTCCAGTTTTGCCGTTGATGTGCTCGCATGTGACTTATGTAGCCTATTTTGTGTGTAAAAATCCTCGCACATCGCGGGCATGAGAGCACACCGCTCATATAATTATAGCTGATAGCCGCAGGTGGTCGGGCTTTCAGCATCTTCGCGTCTAGCACTGAGTTATTATTGTTATATTAATACGTGAAGCAAAACCTTATCATCCTTTAATACGTGAATTGCGTGGACGGAGAAATATGAAATTTCGCACACTTATAGTTGAGGAGTGCAGAATCCTAATATTTTCTTAAAATTATGCATAAAAAATACATTAAATCAATAAAAAAAACATTACTTACACTACTATATATTTGACACACACGCATATACACTCTTTTGTTTAATTGTTATTGATTCAAAGATCTTTTTGTTTTTTTTTTATTATGGTCCAATTTCGAGTACTGTCCACTACTCACAGCCAGTATATTATAATACTTATTAACAGAAAATATTTTCTCTAATATAATATTAATTACCCAAGACTATTCACAATGAAAATTAATGAAAAGAAATAGTACTTCATGCGGAATATATATATATATAGTATAACATACCTTAAACCTATACCCACAGGCTTCGCACATAAAGCACCTTATACGCGCATCGCTGGAATGCTTACGTCGCTTGTGATTATCAAGCGCTCGAGCGCTGCAATACCGTTTATTGCAAATATCACATATCAGCAAATTCATGCGTAGGTGCACAGTATCATTATGCTGTTTCATTTTGGCGGAACTTGGGAAGCGCATGTCGCAATTCTGGCATGTATACCTATAATTTTAATTTACATAATTAAAATTTTTATTACTTTTAAATTATTTATCCAAATAGATGTTATATGCTTAACATAGACATTAGATTAGGGACTGTTACTAATGATCTTAGATTGATGATGATGATGATGAGATAATCTTCATCCGGTTCCCCCTAGAAACCATAGTGGTAAATTCCTATTCGCCAAGTTGAGCTCACTGACCTGACCTCATGCTCATCTTATCCACTAGTGCCCCACCACCGTAAACCGATAGCGCAGGCGGGTGCGCAATTCCATTATCATCCATAAGAAAATACAAATTAAAGTTAACACAATTTTTCATTTTATTTCAAGTCTATGTCCTCCACAACAAAAAACAAACAAAGGTGTGCCGTCAACTTGTTTGACATTCATTACACACACAAAAATACGATAAACTTACTTCAATGTGCTAATGTCCACATGGGTACTGGCAGTACGCTGGTGCTTCCTGTAGCTGCAGTTTGTTTTGAAAAATTTCCCGCACGGCTGACAGTAGTAACTGAAATTTGACAAATATCTGTACTTAATATTGTTTTCTATACATGTCAATCCTCGAGTCATATACAATATTAGCTACTCGCCTATATTAGAGTAGATTAGTTTATGTCTGTCGTCTTATATGTATGTCTGTGTATAATGGATAATACACTCATTTCTCATCACCTTATCTCTGGCTACATCAATTATAATATGTACACTCGAGGAGAAGACGATTGTTAGTAATGGGAACTAGTAATCCCCATTGCTATCAATGTACTATGTTAGGTCGTCCTCCACGCGGTTCCTCCTGGAAACCATCGTGATAAATTTCTAGTGAATTTGTCACGATGGGCGAACTGGCCTGACCTCATGCTCATCTTATCATCCTGCACTGGTGCCCTGCCTGCGTTAGCCTTAAAAATGTACTCTGGATACAACCCTCCACCAACCCATGGCCATTCCAACCTTTCGGTTATACTGGCCGAATCTACGGGGAATGCGCGCTGAAAAGCACGTATTTTCTGGACCCCTACAAATTATTTCCACTCCTGTCCCTTCTGTTGCTTTCTACCCCTTCTGGGGCAGCGGACGAAACATTCAGATTCAGCAACAGTTTCGGTGCTGGCAGCACTCCATATTCAGCAGCCTCCTTCCTTCTTGAACGCGTACCACCTTCAGTCTTCTCGTACTCGCTCCGCCTCCGGTGCCACTGATGCGCGAACTCCCGCAGCCTCCTAAAATTCTCCTCCGTAGACACCAAGTCCGGGTAGTACACCGGACCCTCTCCTTCGACGTATCCCCTCCGACAGCTTCCCCCTAAGGTCGGAATACAGCGAGCACTCCCACACAACGTGGTGGGAGGTCCTCTTCCGACTCCCCGCAACTGCAGCCGCTCGACTCGTAGAGTCTCATGGCATGCAATCGCTTACTACTACTACTCACGCTTACTACTAGTACTCTGTATACAGTCACACGTACGTAATATACGTACTTGGTATCGTCGGTGCGTGCTCGCTGGCGTGCGTGCTTGGCTCGTCGATGCGCTGCAAGTGCCGCCCGACTCGCGAGCGTGTTCATACATATAGGACACTGCAGTCCACCATTATGTTTCTGCTTGTGATATTCATATTTCCCACGGCTCCTGTAATAATAACGTATTTTTTTTATTGCGCACTGTAAACATAACTCATAAAATGCTAGCTTTTTAGCACATTGACTGACTTCTGATGGTTGCGGGATCACACGATACAAACATATGTATTCATAAGTATTTTTGTTTGTCTATATACATAACCAGGGTTATCTACAGAACTCATTCCGGTAGACTATGAGATCATGCCTCCCACCAGGAATACAGTTTACAAAGCAAACTGCTTAATAGACAGAACTACTCATGCTAATGACAATGTAAAAAATATACCTAGATAGAACATGGGAAATGACATCATTATTCAGTTTTTTTTAAATTCAAACTACTAGTTCCTGAGATTATATATATATATAATGGCCTATGCGTCTATTATAGACGAATTATGGCGTAATGGTCCGTGAACAGCTCTTTTCGTGGCTGTATAAACCGATACGAGAACGGCATGGCCTACCACAGGCTCGACAAGGGAAATTATTGGCAGTAATCTGATTAGATTAGCATGTTCAAATAAACAAACTCTTTAGCTTTATAATATAGTATATATAAAAATATAATGAATATTTGTTTTTGCTTACTCAAAAACTTTACTGCACTCCTTACATTTATAATCGTTTTTCGCTGCTCTCAGTCTATTTCTTCTTTTATAATTTACTTTTTTAAGAACTATACTTCGTCTTTTGACATTGCCTGATTCTTTTTCTGAAATATTCTTCTCTTTCTGTTCACTGTTTGCAGTTTGTACAGAATATTCGGATTTTTTAATCATATTTAGTCTGGAATGCTGTACTTTTTTAATATGTGTGGTTTCAGAATTTAATTTATTACTGAATTTTGATAAATCATTCTTATGTATACCAGATATATCTGTGATCTCTTCTGGAGAACTAATTATTGATAGATTCGAGAAGTTTAAATTAGATTTTGGTATCATACAGCAGTTTTGGCCCTGAAATGTGTTGCATTTATAAACTATACTATGTGTGCTGTAGCATGGTGGGAGTGACATTTGCCTGTATTTGTAGACTAGAACATTCTGTCTGGGTTATATTTAAGTTACTACAGTTATTAATGATTTAATATATTACAAATGTGGTACAGCTGAAATACTAAGTCATAATTTGTAAATGAAATGTTACTGAAACTGTCACTCACACTACAGCGCACATGGTATAGTGGATGTTTTAACCTTTTATTGTAGAGGTACCAGATGTCTCCTGCGATTTCCTTTACCTGCCTTCTATATGTCACTAGCTTTAAAAATGATACTTCCATACAATTTTTCATCTACCTTTTCAACCATTTTTCGATTTTGAAAGTAGCCTATGTCCTTTCTCAGTATCTAGACTATCTGTGTACCAATACACATTTAAATAGGTTCAGTAGTTTTTGAGTGAAAGTGTGTTGTGCTTTGCTAGATGGTCAGACCATTTTTAATATAAGTAAGGATAACATAACCTTAAAGCCACCATCGTGATTCATGCACATTGCCCTTACCTGTTATATATTTATATATATATATACATATGACATCAACAAGCTTGATGGTCTAGGGGTTGAGCACACCGCTTTACCAATTGTATCCATGCATATGATTATTTGTATCAGTCTGTGGGTTTTCTATGTATATTATGTATGTATTTACAAAAAAACTAAGTATTTATATTAGTTGTCTAGTACCCATGACACAAGCTGTGCTTACCGTGATACTAGATGGCGCTGTGTTAATTGTTCAGGGTTATTTATTATTATTATTTATTTAAGACTCACCAAGGCATATTCATCTAATATATGTTTAGATAGGAGAGCATTTCTCATTAAAATATTAGCATGTTTTAGATGTGCATTACATTCCCAACACAGCCTCTGTATATCCTGAAACATATAAAAAGAAAACAGTTAATTTAAATTAGTTATGACTTAGGATGGTAATTGTTATTAATATTTAGTAGTTATGGAGTCCTTAGGCTATGGTAACTATTTACTATGAGATGGGCCATAGGCCTGTTTGCCGAAGTCGTAATTTTGAAAAAACGTGTAAGGCCTCATCACTAGTAAAGTACCTCTCCATATCTCCATATCTTTCCTCTGTACACCATCTTGGATAATTCCTGGTAAATTCACGGCATTAAAGTACCAGACATAACTTTATGCTCATCCTAGCTTTCTCCAGCAGTTATAATACTACTACAATGGGTAAAAGAAACAATTGTTAATAGTGACACTATTTTCCCATATATTACTCGTTCTGGTCGAATAATACATCGTCCTCATAGATATGATTATTAATTAAGATAAGGAAGTTATTTTTTATTAATTTCATTTATGCAAAGAGAAGGATGTTCTATATAGAAACTTCTTAGTGAATGACATGTAATTAGAACTAAAGAATAATAAACAGATTCTGTCAACATCTCAAACTGATATTTTATTTATCCAATTTAAAATTTATAAAATTATATTAAATTTGTTATATTAAAGACCTTAAAAACTTTTAATATAACAATTTTAATATAATTGCATAGAAGAAAACACCTGGATACTTATTTTTTGCATTTGAAATAGTGTTTTCAAAGGAATAAAGAATACTATTGTCTTAAAATGCTCATACCAATCCTGGAGTTAACATTTTTAACGTAATACGTAATATTTCTGTAGGTTGTTGTAATATTCTGTTATCACTTAAGCAGATGTGACAAATATTTGATTCCATTACTTCAAACAGGAAACAAGTAGAAGTATTATTTATTATATTAAGTTATCGTTTCAGAGAGAAATAGTGTATAAAAATAATGATAACAAAATGTAAACAAACGAAATGTCAAATATTTATTTTTTTGGTCCTGTTTATCCATTTTATAAGGCAAAGATACTGTATTTATACAGTCATCCATCTACATTTTTTTTTATTTGTGATAAGATTTTAGATTATTCATTTGAAACAAAAAGCAAATTTTTAGGAGTCAATGTCAATGAAGTCTTATATTAATTAATCCCAATAATTCAGCTGCCAGTATATTTAAAAAATGAAAGTCGCCCTCTACATCTGACTCATAGCATCGTATCGTCTACTCGTCCGCTCGTGCTATTAATTTCGTCTTAGCTTATGTACATTCTATTATTTACTGTTTTTAAGGCTTTCATGCAAAACGAACTATCAAATGCAAAAAATATTTTTAAATAAGAGTATTAGGTACTCTTGTTTAAAAATATTTTTTGTATATTTACAGAAATTGGTAAGTTCTAACAAACATACTCATAAATAACTTGCTCATTAGCAACTTCGTATGTGTCACGTAAGACAAAAAAGTACAGAGATGGGCGTTGTAAATCTCTCATTCTCCGTTTTTGGAACATTTTCTATTGATGCGTCGCCGTTATACAGCCTTGACCGTGCCTCGTCAAATGGGCTATTCAACAATAAGAGTTTTTCAATTCGAATCAGTAATTCGTGATATAAGTACGTTCAACCACACATATATTCATCAGCTTTGTAATATTAGTGTAGAAAAGTTTTTCTTTTATTACTACAGTTTGTTTTAACTACAAACAAGCATACGGTCCATCTGATGGTAAATGGTACCGTAGCCTATGGACACCTGCGACATATATATACCCTTCTTGAAAAACCCCATGCTGTAGTTTCTTGAGAAAATCTCGGCAGTTAGTTTATTCCACAATATGAATAGAAATAACATGACAGTAGTGGGGGAATGGTTATTGTTTTTAATTGATGACCCCATTGCTAGGAATGTGCCCTATCAGGTTGACCTCCTCGCGGTTCTCCATGGAAACCATCCTGACCCGAAAACATTCCTGGTGAATTTGTCAGGATCTGCTAACTGACCTGACCGCATGTTTATCCTATCATCCTTCACTGGTCCCCGCCAGCGTAAACCGCTCGCGCAGACGAGTACATCGTTCCATTATCATCACTAAAAAAACATGACAGTAGTATTTTGTACTGTTTTTTAAAGTAGATCAAAAATATCCTATATTTTAAATAAAATACTTACTAAAATGTTATACAACTTTATTTAACTAAAAACGTTTATAAATTTCAATATTGGTATAGTATATTGCATATTTCTATATAAATTAACTAATTCACTCTTGTTCTAAACCTAAAAACGTGTTCCACTATACATTTCAAAATTACAATTTCATATTAATATTATCTGTTTTTCTTTTCGAGCCATATCTATATATGTATGTAAAATGAAATGTATATGTAAAATGAAATACAAAAAATGAATTTACTTCATTAACATCATCAGCATTTCGGCCCGGAAGATATCCACTGATGAACAAAGGCGGGGGAGGCCACTCTCCTCTCATCCAGACAAACGACTAAATAAAATAGGATACGCATATTTCATACTTACACACTATCAAAAACTATATAGATATGCTACGCATACACACTAGGTACTGGGTGCACTACAATAATAAAAAAAAACATTTCGCGCGATAAATTCTGTGTTAGTGACAGATGACGTATTAAAATTATATATACCTTTGAAATTAAAAACATGCAGACAGGGCTGTTTTGGTGCAGTTCCCTTTGCCATTCTTTTAAAGGATAAAAAGAACAACAAAAAATTACTTTGTAAACTATTTGAAATCATATTCTATTGCTTGCCTCAATTACAGAATAGAAAATCCTTTATTCAAATTAATTTACTTTAAGTACTTTTAAATAGTCATAGTTATTTTTTTTCAATCTACCACTCCTGCAATGTAGCCTGCACTGACTTAATCTGACCTATTAAAGCTCGGATGAGTGTTCTTGTATTTTTATAATCAGTAAATTTGCTATTTTTTTTTACAATATTCCACTTTTATGCTGTTTTTTATGTCGGTAATGAATCAAAGAATAGAATCTGTGAAATAGTTCTCAACTTGAATTAGTTCGTATATGAACTAGACAAGATTTCGTATTTGGCGCTATTTTGAACTATATAATTTATTTATGAACTAGTCCTGTTGAAAGGATAAACACGATCAAATATTTTATTTACAGTGGTCTTCGAGAATATTTTAATTTGTAGTATTCCGCCAATCTGTCACTACCACCATACTTTAAGATATATAGTATATATACCCTATAATTATATCACAAACGATCAATTAGAAATTGTGGAACACTTAATACATAATATATACATTATATAACTCATTAGATGAACAAGTAAATGCAAAATATATACAGCGATATAAAACAATGAACTTTTTAGGTTATTTCATATCAGTTACCCCTGTTTTTTCTAGAGTGTAAATTTCTTTTTTTTATTGAACTGAAAAAGGCAAGAGTTATTTCGGACTACTCTATTGCTGTGGGCCGCAGCTAGCCTTTACAGCGTCACCGGACGATAAAGGGCGAGTGCAGAAGGCACTCCAAACCCGAGGAAAGACTTATGGAGCGGCTGAAGGCCAACTCCCACCTGACGGATACGACTTTACTGTGAGGACACCGCTAGGGGTTCGAACCTCTATTATATAGTTTATACGAAACTTAGTCTCAAAATAACCTTTTCTCTATAAATGTAGTTTATATTAAGTTTCGACTCACAAATGTTATCTTTTATATTAATAAAAAGCAGATGACGTAGGGGTAAATAACAAGTGATAAAACAAACGGTCTAACTTGTCCATAACACTATAGTAATCGCTTTATCTCGCTGCATAATGTAATTGTGTATAATAAGGCACTTTTGATATTGCTTCTTGTACAAAATATCACGGATTACAATCATTAAACCGCACACTCAATACAATAAAAATATGCTACACGGCCCTGCTAGTCAAGCGGTTAACACTACGCCTTACTTTGTAGCGGCTTCATCATCATAAGTATGACTGTTGTTGAGTGTTTATTGTGTATAAATTGTATTTACGAAAAAAAAATTCTATCAGTTCTCTAGTACCCATAGCTCCGCTTAGCGTGAACTGTAATAGATGCTAATGTATAAATTATCCAGCATTATTGAAATCTTATATTGGAAAATCCACTTTAATCTCACAACTTTGAGGTCTCATTCCGAAAATAAGTAATTTTTGAGTTAATACACTATTACTAAAAAATACTGCATTAATAAAAAATACAAATTTAGTAAAATCTACCTTATTTTTTTACTTTTAAGTATAATTCCAAAAATCAGTACTTTTTAAGTTATTGTATTGAATATGCGAAATGTATGTTTTGTGTTATGAATAGTTTATGTTACAACAATTTTATAAATACAGGATTATCTGTAAGAGGCCATACATAAATCGTCACACTTATTTCAATAGTTTTTACCCCCATCCCTGTCACAGCTCGTCATTGAAAAGTTACGTCACAAAATGTAGAATTGGGCTCATCTCACCGTCGGAGTCGCGGTGGACTGTTTCGATCCCGCTACTCCGGCACATGGTGTTGGACGAGGGATATCTTCGAGTTTTTAGTGAGTAGGAGTCTCACAGTACCCGTTTTTCCCCTGAGGGTATCTCGGACAAAGATTTTTTCCAAGTAACAAAAAAAGGTTGGGACCATCCCAAGCCTACATTTTGTGACATAACTTTTCTTTCGATTTTTTTAATTATGTTCTTCACCAATCACTTGTTATACAATGTCACATTTTGTGACGCCGCCCCTTTAATATGTGAAGTTTATTATAGTATATATATTTTACGTTTCTGTAGTATATTGTGACGTATGTTAGTTTATGGATGACCCCTTATAACAATTTTATAAATAGTTCAGAGTTATAAATAATAAAATTAGTGACAAATATAGCACCTAAATTAGAGTTACTTTAAAAAATTACAGTATCTACGGATATATGTATGTTTATCACGTGTAGGGCCGGATTAACCAGTAGGGGATCTAGAGGTCCCGCGCGGACTTAAAAATATCTTTTGTTTTGAAATGTTTCAGAGAGCGACATATTAATTGGAAATTTTTAATTCTCAGTGTCAGGTACAATGTCATAGTTATTTTCGACGCAAACTGTAGTTCATAAAATATTTCATTGACACTTACAGTATAGAACCATCTCGTATTCAATACAATTAGTACATATTTTCTAGCTACGAATTGAGTAATAGAACGAAATTTTATTAATATATGGATATAAACTAGTTCCTATCAATATTCTCGGATTGACAAGGGCCTCGAGATTACCATTGCCCATGGGCCCTGTTACGTTTAATTATTTTGTTTATATTTTGTTGCATTTTGTTTACGTTTATAATTTTGCACCGCCAACAATTATTCTCTGCACCACCTATGGTTGACTGGTAGAAAATGCCGCATGGTGTTAAGTCCGCCAAATGTACTGTACTATATATTATATTGTGTGCATTAAAGTTAAAAAAATAAAAATTAATCCGGCCCTGATCATATTGATACAAAATATATCTCTTAGCTTTAACATAAATCTTTATGTTTGTAATTGTGTACAAGCTTATTTGAGAAGAATAATAGCCGAGTTTCTTCTCCGTTCTTCTTAGCTCCTTAGCGCTTAGCTAAAGCACTCCGAACTGACTGTATATTTGAATTATTATAAATAAATAAAATAAAAAATAGACAGAAATATACATACATGCATAAAGATAATCGATTTGGGTTTATTTTGCATTAATTGTATGTGAATAATTATATTTCTTCTATTGTAATTATATATTAGCTGAAAATATCTTAATTTCACATAGGATATGTATATTTGGTCCACAAATACCTGATTTGCCATATAAATACAAGAGAGAAAGAGAGATGGAAGAGATTCTTGTATTAAGTATAGTTTATCTATGCAGGGTTAGTCTTAAAGGATGAATGCTAGTGATAGTCTCTATCAAAGGGAGAAATAATGTTTGAAACCTTCAACAAATCATGCTGCCAAAGACTAAATCGGCTGTAAATGACAATTCCTGATTTCCATTTTCTTTTCCAAAGTAGTTCGTATTCCACAGCGTTTTCAGCTATACCCTTTAAGACTAAACCCGTAAATTGTTTTTATTTAAGTTAATTTTATTTGTACTCTTTTGGTTTTTTTTATATTTATTCACAGAAGACAATAATCTTCTATGGAATTACAGATCTTTGAAATTCATAAATTGACAAGGAGCGAGGGATGTTTATTCATAATGGATCCATTGTCACAAATACAATTTGTCAGGTCATCACCTTAGTGGTAACATTTTTGTGTGTGAATAAAAAAGAATCTATTATTTGTTTGGAATACTAGGTGTGCATAAGTCGCTGGGAGATCTAGCATCGACTACATTTATATATACATTTAAGAGTTCAACAAATCAGTTATAAAGTATTCCTTTAGTATTATCCTTTAATATTCTGGAGTATGGTTCCTGACTTAAATATTTTTAATGTCATCCAGTATAAAATGTTTGTAAAAGACAATCAGTAGAAATTATTTGAGTTTATAACAAGGCTTCCTTATCAGAATGCTTCATTCTGTATACATTTGTACAATAATAAAATAACCAAATATAAATACTTCCTTACATTACTATTTTTAGATACAATTTATATTTGAACTACAGTTAGGACAATTCTTCGATTGCAGCTCTAATTGTGCGATACGATTCTGTAAATGCACAATCGTTGCGTCTTTCTGTTTTAGTTTAATTTTTAGGGTCGTTATTGAATCCTCTAATGCACCATACACTGCTTGGACCTCCGGTTGGTAGGTGAACACTTGAGGAGGTTCATCCAAGCAGAAGAACTCTCTAACCGTTGCATGGTTAGGAAGTTTACTCAATATTGCATTTACAAAGATCTGCAAACCTCTCACTCGTTCTTCTAAGAATGCAGTGTCAAAGTTATCCCTGAACCATCTCTTCCCTGGCAATGGTAGTATTATATTTGGTAGCTCACTTCTGATTCTAGAATATAGTCTAACAAAGTCCGTATATCTACGGAAAACGAGCCAGGATTGGTCACGTTTGTCATCTTCAACTTTGAGCTTATAAATTGTAAACTTTGCTCGTTCCTCCATAACTTCATAACCTACTATTGGTATTTGTAGGGATTCAAATTTCTTAATCTCTTCCCTGTGCAGACTTAGATCTATTGTACTTACGCTATTTTGTACCTTGTTTACATTTTTGTTGTAATCTCTCCCATGATAACTGTTATCATTAATGTTACCCATGCTTTTATAGTGACTCCTGGATTGTAGTGATCTGCTTCTGGGTTTAGAAGATTCATTATCAGATGTAGCAGTCTCATAGGGAGATTTATGGAAATTCTTATATTTCCTCACTACACCACGACTTAACTGTTCATCACTTGATGTGGAAGACACTTCATTGTTAGCGTCATCTGCTTTCCTATCTGTACCATTATTGCCTTTAATACTTCGATTCTGTATTACCTCCATTTTGAAATTTGTACTCTATGGTGCAGACACACTGAAATAAACAATTATATTGTAATTACATTTAAGTAAAAAGAAATGGTTATTCAAATAAATTTTATGTAAACATTTTCATGAACATGAACATGAATACAGAGTTCAGTGGAGAGAGCTGGAGTAGGCCTATGCCAAAAGGCACACCGAATTGTAGGACATTTTGTAAACACCAAAATGTACCCCAATTTTCGGAAAAAAGGGGTATATTATTATTATTATTATAAACAATTTTTGAAATGTTATGTTTTTAGTCTACCACAGATTTATTAATTAAAAAATAATTTATTCATGTAGGATATTTTAGTCACTATGAGAATATTTTATATTATAATTTTTTCCCTACCATCCTTATTGCGCCATGCCTCACATTAGCCTTTGTAAAATGTAACATATATAGTAGATCATATAAAAAAAATTAATTGTTTGTAAATGTTCTGGGAAGAAATTGTAGAAAATTGTTAATGAAACATGATGACTAAATTTTTAAACATAAAGAAGAAATACTGAAATTAAAAATTTTAAATAATTTTAATAAAGATTTTTCTATATTAATTTCCTATGTTAATTTAGTGATAAGACAGTTATTCCAGAATTTTCTTTTTCATTACATTTGGCATCAAAATCTAGTATTGCATTTAAATGGCCCAGAGCAAGTGTCCATTTTCGAATTGCCCCTTAAAACTCAAAAAGCCTTTGTTGCAATGGGCCCCACATTAGAAAAACTAATTCTAGGGCATAGATGAACCCTATAAGGGATCTGGTGTGATAATACATTATTTTAATTATATAACATAAAACAGGAACAAGGTGTCTAAAGAAAGACATAAGCATGTCATCACTTTCATGACATATTTATTTTGGCTAAAAAAAGTTGTGCCAAAAGAGAGATTTCAGGCTACCATAACATAGTTAGAATTATTGAAAAATAAAAATTAAAAAATACAATTGAATTACAATAACAGTGTTGGGGTGACCTAGTAAGCATACCAATGTATCTGGTACACCCCAATCTTTCATATACATTGTCACTTTTTTTAAAAACATATTTCAAAACATTAGATACCAAATATTAGTAAACAAAAGTTACTTATTAGAAGTTAAGCATAAAAATTTACAAGACACATGTTTGTATTCATATTAATGTGTTAGTTAGAACAATTATGTGTTTGTGTGTGTATTATTAGGAAGGAAGTTATGATATACATGTATATATGACAGGAATGGTAATTGAACACCAAATAAATTCCAGCCAGTATAAACCGTTAGTGCTTGTTGAGGGTGCACCATTCTATTATCAGCTATAAGTACACTAAATAATTACATTTAAACTTTCACATTTAGTATACATTAATAAATATAATTAGTCAGACCTTAAGATAATATAAAATTACCTGTCTCGACATTTCCTACATCTACGATACTGTAATTTTTACCAATGATGATCATGACCAAAATAACAATTTCATTGTCAATTTCAGTCACTACCTGAACATTTATCGTACACTTCTAATTATAGTATTTCATATTTTAAAAGATTACTTACATAGACAACTTGGATAATTGAACGTATATTACGAGATATTTATAACAGTACGATAACAATGGATTTGATATACATTTTATTGAAAACACGGTGAATGTTTACTACGCCATGATCAAGGAACATAAACTGCTAGCTGAAACAACTCTCAAATAATTTATTGAAAATTATAATTTTTGACTGTGTTTTGCAAATAAAATTATAAAGTTTAAAAATAAGAATATAGGAATAAATATTTCCAATTGATATGATGATTGATGACAGATTGACAAACAGATTGTCACATATACAAACTGGTACAGTACAGTATAATTCCTAGAAGACACAATGTACTCGTTTACTGCAAAAAAACTCTTCAATTTCAAGAAAATCTATTTGATACAAAGTAAAATCTTGTGATTTTTTGCGTCTTGCACAGTTTTACGGCCATTTGGAAGATAAAGCTAAAACAACAGCAAACAAAAGTTAGAACTACATTATAAATATTAGGAGAGTATAAGTAAACAACATAAACAATGATATACAAAACTGAGTCAATGTGGACCACAACTGGAAATATGGTTTCCAGCATTTATTTTCAGCTGGGTTGATTTACAGTACACGTGGTGAAACTCGCACACAAATTAACTACAATACAAAAATATATAATGTAAATTATTATTATTATTAACACTTATTAATATACAATAACAAAGTATATCATTATTCAAAAAATATTAAAATTTCACATTTAGTAATAATAATAATATTACCGTTTTGGATATGATTTTTAGCTCCTCAATTGAGCTAGTACTCTGAGCCATAAAGTTTTAACAAAAAATACAGGATTGTCTATTATTCATGTCAATCATCACTCGCATTTTCATTTGTTCCATACTATTTATTTTGTTCGAGATGTTTCTTCCTCCATTAACGTTTTTCTGTAAATTATAAAATTTACAGTTAGTGAAATTTCGTCTTTGTTTTCCATTAATATTTAATGGTCATTCAGATTGAATGAACTACCTGCCGAGGTTTTCTCAAGAGACTACAGCATGGGGTTTTTCAAGAAGGGTATATTAAGGTTTCTTAAGGGTCGGCAACGCGTATGTGACACCCCTGGTGTTTCAGGCGTCCATAGGCTACGGTAACCGTTTACCATCAGATGGGCCGTTTGCTTGTTTGCTACCTAAGGGTATAAAAAAAAAAGATTGTTAATTTTGGTTAGTAGTTTCAGTGCTTTTAGATTACGAAATCTTGGTTCACTGTTCGTCGGCGGCTGGCCGCCTTACATTATTGATTTTTCAGTTATTTTGTTGTTAGTCGTTTCTTAAATGTGGTATTAGTTAGGTTTCTTCTTTGAGGTTGGAAGTTAAATAGTACAAAAATAGAAACTCTTGTCAGTCTCGGTTGGAAATGGATTTCGGTCTTTGAAAATGAAAATAAACCTATTGTTCATTAATATTTTTGTTTGTAGTTACAAAAATCGTTGGTAAAGGTAATAATTACTATTACTGTATTATTTTGTGATATTCATAGTTACGCACACATTGATTTATCAGAGGGGGTATGCATGATATTGGAAAATTCGATATTTATATTTATAATTTGTAAAAATTATTAAAATAATAATTGGTTAAGGTTTGATATACAAGTTTCTTCAATTTTAGCTACACCTTTTTCGAATTTGGTCACTATGATCCTCTTCTGATATTGTAAACAGGTCTTTGTGTTATTGATGATTGATGATAATTTTTATCATATTGGTTGGTTAAATAAAAAAAAATACATTGAATGGAGTTGTTTGAAATGTTGTCTTAGTAGGATAAAGTAGGATCTCATATTTGACGCTGTTGATTAGAATGAAAATGGAAATTATCTTATTGTTCATTAATAAATTTCTTGGTAGTTACAAAAGTGGTTTGTTATGTTTCTATTTTTTTGTGTAAAAATAGATTTGTCAGATATACATGATATTGGAAAATTATGTAAAAATGGAGTTAATTGGTCTAAGGTTCAATGTACGATTTAGTCTTCGATTATAGCTACACACTCTTTGATTTTTAGTCACTTGATGCTACTGGTATTGGAAACTGGTCTTTGTGTTGTTCACTATGAAATAAAGTTGATTATTATTATATTTCTTTCTTTAATAGTCAATAAAAAAAAAATTGAATAGAGTTGTATTAAAATGTTTAAAGTTACTATGATGCGATCAGGTTGTTTGTTCTCATAAAATTTGGTTGAATGCAATAATTGATTTATTTAATTTTAAAAATAAATTGAATTACTCAGGGAAATGTACCATAGAGGTAGAAAATTTAGTTAAATAAAAATGGGTTTTGTTTAAATGGGTCCTGCTTGTAGGGTCTGGTCTATTCTTATGAATTAAGACTATTCTATTCTTGTATGATATTTAAATAATCTGTACAATTTAAATAAAGAATATTGCATGTAAAGTAATGTATCTTTTCTTTTTTTTGGATCTGGCACTTTGGATATTTTCAGGTTTACAGTTTATTGCCAAATTAATAGGGACAGTCACGAAATATTCGTTTTTTGTAAAATATTGGTCTATATATTATATAATAAATTAAAAAACGTCACTAGGCTATAATTATATTTCATAATATGAGACTTATATCTTATAATGAATTTAGGCTACAATAATTTAATATTTGAACAACTAGAAAATATAAACAAGTATAATAAATATGGTGATAGGAAATTGTTAGTATTTTGTCACATTTCCTTTTGCTTCTATCAGTGCTTGAATCTGCCTTGAATACTTTCCATACACTGTTTAGCAATTACTTTTATTATGAGTTTGTGAAACCATACATTTAGTAATTTTTAAATCAGTTTTACTTTTGTAGTTATGATTTCCTTGGCAATTTCCGCCTTGGTAATATCCCACAAGTTTTCTATGGGATTCATATAAGGAGAATTGCCAGGCTAAGGTAAAACTGGAATGTTGTGGTCTTCCATAAATTCGGTTACACTCCTCGTTTTATGACATGAAGCTGATTTGTGCGTAAACACAAATTACTCCCCATTCGGGAACCATTTCTGAAGTTGCGGCAACAGGCGAGTTTCTAATACTTGCTTGAATTGGTCCTGTCTCATGGTTCCCTGGACAATATAGAGGCGCCCAACCCCTTTTGCGCTGATGCGCAAAAGGGGTTGGGCGCCTCTATATTGGTTGGGCGCAGTCATCAGACAGACCAAACCATTATTTTTACGGGGTTTTTAATACGTTCCACTATGCAATCAGGATTAAATTTCTCCCCTGGGCGCCGCCTCACGAAGTTGCTTTTGTTGGCCAGAATTTCAAAAGTTGACTTGTCTGAGAAACATACCTAAAAAAATATAGAACCTATTTATAATTTTTGTAAATATGATTTTATGTAACACAAACATAATTAACAATAGAACTGACCTTATTCCAGTCTTCAACAGTCTTCAGGCGGTGCTCACGTGCCCAAGCAAGCCGTTTCTTTTTCATTGCCTCTGTCAAACGGATTTTCTTAACTGGACGATGACCTGTCAGGCCTTCTTCTGCCAACCTTCGCTACAGTTCTTTTAGAAACACGTATTCCAGATACCAGTACTATCTGAGTTAAGAATCCAGCACTTTTCTTTCTGTTTTGCAAATAGATATCCCGAATTTTCCTATCGAAACGTGCTGTTGTGTTACGTTTTCTGCCACATTTGCCTTTTCTTTTGGGCGATTACAGATTAATTTGGCAACCCACTGTATGTTCGTTATTAACACTGAAGTTATAATAAAATAAAGTATAAGTCATGCCAGTATTGAATGATTGGCCTTTCTCAGAATCAGCGTGGGTATCAGATATTCACGAAGCCTAGTCGCAATACATCCTACGTTTTGTCTTTAAACAAAGATAAAAACATGTCAGAATAAAGATACGTCCCGTAGTGAGTGCTGGACGTTACACACTGATAATATTTAGTAAAATGAAACATACTACGTAAGTAACTTATATACTTAGTATATTATTATTATTGCACGGTCTTCTGTAGAGTATAAATTTCTTGTTTCAACTAGAAAACTGTTATACGAAATAATTTGGCGTATGCCGGTAATAGAATTTAAAACTTACTTTGAATATTCTATGTAGACTTTGTTCAACTCGATGATTTTGTAGCTCAATGCAATGAAAAAAAATCTAAGTACTATGTAAATATATAGTTTCTGTTTTTGCTGTCGCCATAATTTATGGTATCCTGATGCTTTTTGTACTATTGCAGACGCATATTGCTATACAGTTCTTGTTAGCACTATTATTTGCAAAGTCAATATTTTTATTAAGGCGCACTTTTATTAAGCTGTTTCGCCGAATTTCTGTGCATAAGTTAGTCGTAATATGCTATTAATTTCAGTCATTCCATTATTATTTTAGTGCATGTAGTCTCGGTCTATTTTACGGAAAGGTGACCTTATCACCTCTGGCAATTACAAGGCCCTGGAGTTTAAATCATCCAAAAAGTTTGTACTCTGTCGTGTTGGGTAAACGGCAGGTGTGATACCCACATTTTTCATCCATCATGAGCAGTTTTAAAAAGATATTACCCCAGGAGGGTACCGCTGCTTTCAGCAGAGGAGAATCCCTCCCTGAGCTTAGCTCAGGCTGCCCTTCGTATTCTGGGGAGGGCAAGGATTGCTCACAGTCCATAGCGAAGATTAACGACCGTCAATTAGGCGTTAAATCGGAATTAAATTCTGTTCCGGTATCCGATCCCAATTCTAAACACGATTCTTGTCAACAGTCGTTTCTTTCCAACAACAAGAAACGGAAACGCTTCCGTCGCACAAGGAGAAGACGCAACAAACCAGTGGTTTTAGATAATTCTAACGTTTCTAATTCTGTTATAAATTCATGCATTATTGTATCTGATCTCTCCCAAGATGCTTTAGTTACACCTAGTCTTTCTGAGTGCGAACCTATACCATCCATATCGTTAAGGATACTCGAAAAACCCAACGACCACAATTCAAATAATAAACACGACTCACAACAAGAGCCTTGTGTCCGATCTAAGAGAAGGTGGCGAAAACGCTTCCGTACACGCCCACGGTCAAAGCTAAAACTTCAGAAACTATTACTCGCTGATGATAATCCTACTACTAGTTTCACTCAAATTACATCGAATGCGTGTGCGGCACCTGGATTATCTCAAAAAGTTTTTGTTGATTTTGTTCCGTCTGGTTACATCCATAATGAGTCCATACCCTCTACTTCGTTGGCTGTAGGGCAGCTAAATATAATTGAACCAGATTTGTCTATCCAGCGTTGTAACCTACAAAGGCAGAATTCAGAGATTACTACATTTATGAAGAAACAGTTGGTTATGGCGGAACTAGGTTATAAACCTAGGGAAGCGAACACGAAATCATCGAATGTCAGAGATCGCATGTACCGCCAATTATCATGGACCGATGACGCGACGCAGGTACAATTGCAAGTGATAAGAGTTAAACCACAAGAGTTAAAGTAGAAGAGCAAGCTAACAATGGAATAAACGCTTGTGATGCTTTCGATAATGGCGTTTTTGGCGCCCCTTATGCTTTAAAACAAACAGGAACTCGGAAACAAGAAGATTATGATTTGAAACATTAATATCCAGTCACAGAGCCCCCAATACCTAAAACCAGCCTGGAGGGATGCACAACTCAAACGGTTGCAGAATGAAGTCAGAAGAATGTTTAATCGAATGCGGAAAACACCAGAAATTATATGGATTGGGACAAGTATAAAAAGCCTAATATTATTACAAAAAGCGTATCCGGTAATTGCGTGGTAAAGAGAAGTTTTTTAATCGACATGCAAAACAATAAATGCTGTGGCTAGGTTTCACAATATTACAAAGGACAATTTTAGTTCTATATATGGTCGTACAACAAGCACTACTCAGAATCTCTATTCCTGTATTCGTTGTTGTTTTTGGTCGATTGTGAGATCGCGCGGTACCCACTTTGTACATAGCTTTCGCATACTCAAATATTCATACACGATATGGCCAACATTTTCCTTTGTTATTGATTTCGGTCTCGGGAGAGTCTCAGCTATCTCGATCAACTTCACTTTAAGTACGGTCAACCAAAATTATTTTGTGGCCTTTCTGGTTTTCGACTGAAACAGTACTTGCAAAATCGTCGGTGCTTTTCGCCTCTTTTAAACCTTAGCAAACCACTTCTCAACGGTTGATTTTCCTGGTGCAGAGTCTGAATAGTGTTTATCAAACCAAGTTTTGGCATTAACAGTAATTTCTATCTTTATGATACGAACAAATTATATATTTCATATATTTATTCAAACAAACTAAATCGAAACTTGGTGTAAAGAGAGATGGGAATAGCAGCAGCTTGAGCAGCCTGAACAACCTTTGGGGTCAGTTCAGGTAGATCGAGACCAACTGTAAGGTATTTAGCATCCATAGTCGTCAAAGGTCGAGTCCTTTTGATAGCGCTCCAGGAACATCAAGTTGTTTAGCATTTTGTTTTATCCTAAAGAATAGAATATCCCAGAATCATATGATACAAATGCGAGTATAGTTTCTTGAATCGAGAATTCAACAGTGCTGCTACAGTTTGTTACAGTTTTTGAACCTCATAACCTTAACTACATAATTATTACCTTAATTATAAATTGTTGGTGGCCTTTGCTAAGTCGGAAGAATCAGCTTTAAATATCCCTAAACTCGTTACTTTTTTATATCGTCAGGACAGTTTTTGTGTTATTAAGTTGTTTGTATATTTTCATTATTTCTATTGATGTTGTGTGTCTAAAGGTAAATACAGCGAATGGCTTGCTAACATTGTCTGTTTGTAAAGTTTCAGCCTTTTTTTGTTTTTTAGGTAGATAAAAACTACCTCCAGTCATATCATATATTTGTAACAACTTTCTTACTATCAAAATAAAACATTACAATGATATCTCATTGAATAAATTAAATGATTAATAGTATAAGTGAACCTATTTTGTATAGTCAGGGATTGAGAATAGAGAAATGCGCGTAACAATATTTTACCCATATCTACCAAGCTCGACTATATTATGTAATGATTTTATTAATTTTACTAGATCGCTTCCCATTGATTTTTTGGTTGCTTGAGGTTTTGTAATGTAATCATATGCTATCGAATCTTTACTTTCAAGTCATGCAGGTGCTGTGCAGTACCTTTTACGCACATGCAAACTCATTATTAGGCTCGTCTCAAATCATATCCTACTGACTACGCGAATATTAACACAGCCGAGGACTTTTTAAAAAAATACACTGGACAGCAAATAAACCGGGCCACTCGCTACATTTGAACTTTAGTCCAATTTTCTCAAAAAGTATAATACTTTACAACTGTCAAAGTCATACCTATAGAAAGTGCGTTTCATGACGATTATAATTAATGGAAAAACATTATGATTTATCAATTTATGAAAGTGTTTATTAAGAATTGTCGTTTCGACACTTCTTATTTTTAACCAGCTTATCAATATCTGGTTTAATATTGCTGGTTGCAATCCTAAAACTTCTCAAGGTGAACATCGATGATTCTGGTCCTCATTTTGGATTTCACGTTTTTCATGCGTGAAAATAACTGCTCACATGTATATGTGGATCTAAAAAGTGATATACATAAGTTCACAAAATCTGTAATAGAGACGTATTTCGAAAAGAAATCAAGCAAATCAACATCAAATTTATTTTTTAAGGTTGAATTGCACTGTAGGTTTATCACTTCCAATAATCGTAAAGCGTCGTAATTTTTCTTTGGAACTGGCTGATAGTTCGAGTTTTAATTCAAACGCTTAACCCTTCTTTGCATGATTTTTGCTATTTTTTTAAAATAAATCAGGGTGATGTAATTAATGCTCTAGATTAAAGGAAAAATATTCAAAAAAATCCTAATGTAAATAAAAATATGTATTATGTAAAAAACAATATGATGGAAATTTACATCATCATGCATTGTCACATATTTGGCTCAGTACTAAATAAATAAAAAAATATTATTTACTCAATCTTCTTTATTCTTTATGATAATTTAAAAAACAATTATTATTTTTATTTAAGCATAAATTGACGCCACATATACTACACGAAATTGTGGAATAGCCTTTGCATTTGGGAAATTTGCACCGGAATGACCCACCTACTGTTGGCCAATGTTCAGCACCATCTTTTCTTATGTCTTTTGGAGGTGGTGGTGCTGGAGAACCTTTTCTTTTTTTTGATAGTAATTCCTCTTCTAGTGAACTGGTACTAGGACGACCTCTTTTGGCGTCTTTGGTGGGTCCTCTGTTGCATAGCACAAAGGCCAATTCATTTCTGAATTGGCCCATTGTAAGTAAACTCTTTTTGGGTTCACCTCTTTCTTGAGCATTTTTTTTATATATAATCCAAGAGTTTATAATAGCTAGATCTAATAAATGATAAAATATACGCAAGTACCACTTTTTAGACCTTATTGTTATATGGTTTCTGCCCAAAAAGCTATCCATGAGATCTACTCCTCCCATATGTTTATTGTACTCTTGGACAATAAACGGGCAAGTAATATCAATTTTTTTCTTTTATTGTCCTGTCATATCTATTGACTTTAGTTACAGGTAATGCTCCAGCATAAGAAGATAGCAGGGTTACTATTTTATTATCTTTCCAAGCCACACAACTCAAATCTATGCCATCATGCACAGACACTCTTTCCTCAAAACTACCTCTGGGCACAGATTTTTTCATGAAGTTTTTCTTCTCTGGAAGTTTATTATTTGGAATCCTGTTTTGTTGCACAGTTCCCACTGTGTGAATGCCTGATTTAGCTAAAAAAACTACCAATGGCAAAGATGTATAAAAATTATCAAAGTATATGATATGGTTTTGCTTTCTTGGCACTCCTCGAAGTAAACGAACTACAACATTTCCTGTTGAACCAAGATCTGGTTCATCTGTGAGCTTTTCTGTATTCTCTTGTCCAGAATATACCTCAAACTTGTGGGCATATCCCATCAAATCACAGAGAACATATAATTTGAAGCCCCATTTATGGGGCTTCTTAGGCAGATATTGTTTTAAAAAATGCCCTATTTTGGTAGAACACATCTATTCATCCACAGAAAGTCTTTGATCCATTGGCACTGTGGCAAACCTCTCATTGAGATGCTTGATAACAGGGCGGATTTTATAAAGCCTGTCATGTTCTGGATGACCTATAGGTTTGTGAAGATCATTGTTATTAAAATGTAATGATAACTTTATTTTCTCAAACTTGTTCAGTGGCATTGTTGAAGAAATGGGCTCATATCCAAACTTTGGCGACCAGTATGATCTTGTGCTAGGAAATTTGATTACTGACATGTACAATAATATACCAAAGAACTTATACAAATCATATTCTGTAACTGTTATAGATGAACTGGGATTACTCTGTATTATGTATAAATTTGTCTCCGCTACTAATGTTTTGATAAAATCTTCAGTGATAAAATAGTTAAAACATTGATATGGAGTTTCTAGGTGTGATAGACCACCTGAAGCAGTAGAAGTCCCCAAGAAAGTAATTTTATCTGTGTCATACACCAGATTCCTTTTTTTCCAAATCAAGCTTCTTTTGTCAAATGGAAAACTGGATGAAGACTGCAAATTGGATGAAGTTGATGGGTGAGAGGGTTCTTGATCTCCTGTTTCTACAAGAGGAGGATCAATGTCAGCAGTTTCATCCACATCATCCCCATCATCATCATCGTCGTTCTCCTCCTGCAACACTCTTATAACGTCAACAGAATCGCGGTTTTCATCATCGGAATCTTGGTCATCGAGGTCATCTTCTGAGAGCCAACCGCCTTGTAACTTACTAAGATAATCTTCAATATCTCTTTCATTCAAGTTTCCCTAAAACACAACATAAAATAAACATTTACAAAAAAATGTTTGCCATACATTACAAGTGAAATTACTGCATAGAGATGTAAATTTCCATCACATAGTTTTGAGCAATTTATTCAGTGTTTTTTGTGTTAAAAAACCAAGTAATTCGTGAACTAAATTATTTTTTCCTTGTAAATTTCGATTCAAATCATTGAGTTGTTATGTGATTTCGGTAAGAAAACCTAAATCGGCCACCCATTATTCATCACTGAAATGCGGCACAGCTTAAAATTGGCAATTTCTTTTCGCAAGTAAAAAATCGTTTTAATATTTTACATCGGCTCACCCAACGAACATCGCAGAAATAAATTGTCACCCTATTCAGCATTGATCTCCTTTAAATATTCCCGAAACTGGCTATGATTCAAGCCTCGAGATTTAATGAAGTTCACAGTTTTTACTACAATACTCATAACTTCTTTGATATTAACAAACTTTGCACACAAGTTTTCTTGATGAATCATGCTATGGTACTGTACAAAAGAAACATCAGGATTATTTTTCTTTAATAAAGCAACAAATCGTTCATTTTTTCCAACCATAGCCTGAGCGCCGTTTGTAGTAATCCCAGCCAAATTTGACATATTTCGCTTATATTTATTTACGACAGCATTGAATGATTCATACAAATCACTACCTTTTGTGCTGCCTTTCATTGGAACTAAAGCAGCCAATTCTTCAGTGACAACAAGATTCCTGTCAATGTCGAGAATAAACAGAGCCAACTGCGCGGTATCAGTTAAGTCTGTACTCTCGTCGAGTGCAACGGAGTAATAAACGAATTGTGACACACGTTCCGAAAACATTATTTCTGGGGATATAGAAAGAATGTTACAATTAATGAAATTGAAATCTACAAACAATTTTACTAAATTTATTATTACTTCTTTTATACCCTTTTTGTAAGGCACTGAATTTAATAGTGATGTGGTAATATTCTGTATATCTTTAAAACAAGTTATTACATGAAAATATTGATAGCATAACTATCTCTTGTGATTATTGTCTTTTGCACGTAAATATTCGCATGTCTTTTTATTTCTGTCCCCCAATAATGTTAATCTACATTTTTTGCAATTTTTTACTATTTTATTTAAGCAGCGATTTAACACCCATCCGCTTACATATATTCTTTGGTCAGCCCCAGCATCCTCATCCATATTAATACTAATATTTTCTATTACTTTGTTAACCCTTAATTTGGCAGAGGATCAATGTGTTATATATATGTAAAATTTATGTATATTTATAAGTTTAGGGTAGTAAGGAATCCAGAAAAATAAAAAAAAATGTTGCGACCTTCAGGTTTCCAGGAAACCAATGTTCATCAGAGTGAACATTGCCAAATCTGTCGAGAAATACCACTTTATTGTAATGTTTACTGTGATGAACATAATCAAATTAGGGTACACATTCAAACAGGTAGTGCAGTTTACAAAATATTTTTATTTATATAAAAAACAAAACAAAGACATAACAAAATATCTTTTATAACATAATAGAGCCTCTTCTAGCATTTCACAAACACAAAACTTTGTATTATTGTGTATGAAAATTGAGAAAACAATTACGAGATTTTTTCCGGTAACAAAACAGAGTCTTATATTACATTTCATGCAGTACACAGTAGTATTTTTTAGGCAATATTTGCACCTCATGTCTTCTTTTGTATTAGGAAAGTGGCAAATATTGCCGAAACGTATGGGGCTAATGGGCCTGGGTAACTTAGGGTTCTTTATTGTTGAATTTTCAACGATAGAGTGAGAACGTACAGACCGGTTCTTTTTTGTTAAATTTAGATATAGATCTTGCCGAAATATTTTCAAAGATTTTTTTTTCTGGCAAAATATACCTATATACCATCTTCTAGACTTAAATGGTATTTTATAAAGAGATACTAACATATCATCCAGGTCTACACCCCCCATATATTGTACTCCCTTACTATTTGAGGACAGTGAACATCTAACTTTCGCTTTTCTACCTTACAATATCTCTTTATTTTATGCACAGGTGTGCATCCAACAAATGAACTTATCAGGGTGACAGGCTTATTGTCGTTCCAGCGAACGAGAGCCAGCTTGGTTTTGTCACATACGTCCCGTGAATAAGCTACTCTCTTTTTCTTTTTCATTGCCTTTTCACTAGGCAAAATAGATCCAGCACCCCTGGTTCTATTGTTACGAATCGTACCTAAACAAAATACGCCATAATTTTCTTTTAAAATATAAAATAACTCAGGCGATGAAAAAAAATTGTCACAAAATATGGTGGCTGGCTTTCTTTGAATAGATTGACAAAGAGCTATTACAATTTGTGCCCCAAACCCAATTGAAATTTCTTGTTCAGTGAATTTATGAAAACGGAATGTATCTTCTCCTCCATATAGGATAAAGTCATAAATCATGCCACTTACTCCAGCTCGCACGTAATTTTGAATCCCCACTTGTTGAGTTTATCTTTCATGTACTGCTTTCTGTTGCTTGCCTTTCTTCCTTTATAAGCAATCATCGTCTCATCTATACTAAATTTGTTTTCATTTTCTTGCAGCAAACAGTTTTTTCTTATTTTTTCTGCTATTGGTCTTACTTTGTAATATCTATCAGTATCTTCTAAGCTATTATCAGCAAAGTGTAGAAATCTACGAATCTGTTGATAGCGTTTTAAACTCATTAGATCTGCTATCGGAGCATACCGGAATCTACTGCTCCAATAGTCTAGGTAACTAGGCATTGAGACAATACCCATAAGTATATGGATAGCTATACAATCACGCATTTCGTCTTTTGTCACTTGAATAGATTTGCCAGTTTTTTGAACAGAGTATAGATTTGACTGTACGGTAATATCGGTCATAATGTCTGAAGAAAAAAAAATATTAAAATATTCTAGGGAATCTGCAGTGGGCAGGAAAGAGGCATTCATTATATTATGGTCTTGGTTTTCTTCAATTGTCGGAAGGTGACGCTTTTTTTCCATTTATAGGTTAGTACGAATTTCGGAACTTTCTTTCGTCTTTTAGCCAGCATTGGAGTAATGTGCCTTTGGGCTCGAGTTTTCCTGGTAGCACTTTCAGGAGTTGATAAAGGGGCTTCAGACGGAAGAGATGGTATAGAAGATAAGGAAGGTATGTTCTCTAGTCGGCGTAGCTGGGCAAATTTGACGTAGAACTGGAGTCAATTGCAATGATGCTTCTGTAAAATCAAATTCAGGTGGATCGTCCCCAGTGTCATGATCTTCAGCATCAGGTTTAGGACTGCTTAAAATATGCATTCGCTCTAAAGATGAATCTAGAGATGGTGATGATGATGAAGCTAAACTTGGAGTATGCAGATCTGCCAATTCATTGTCCATGTCGGACCTATCACTGGTATCTGAGGGAGCATGTTGTATAGGCACAAGCGCCAATATTTTTGCCGTGCGTCCATGCAAAGTATGCTGTTGGCAACAGAAAATACCGAAATAGGCAAAATGAAACCCATAACTTCAAAATGTTAAAAAAAAGACATAACTATTTTGGATTAATTTATCATTAGGTATTTGGCATCGTTTACCGTGATGAACATAACATGTAGGTACTTTATAGGTTATTTGGCAATGTTCATCACAATAAACATAAGCTTTTGGCGGTTCATAAAACTTGAGGATTCACATAAAGGCACATAATTCACACACCAAAATATAACAAATAGTCTAGATAAGTTAGTGAAAGCATTAAAATACTTGAAACAATAGAAAATCAAGTAAAATCTTTATATTTACCTTGTGGAACATAGACGACCTGCGAGGCGCCGACATTTTGCTTTGACAATGACAAGTAAAAGTGTTGCCAGGTGCGTAGATATTTTTTTTACTATTAAAAATATTATATACGGTATGATAATATTACAAAAAATATGAGTTTGGTGTAAAAATATAACGAAATCATTTTTTTTCTCATATGTTTCTCACAGTGAACAAAATCAAATTAAGGGTTAATTATTAACAATATTTTGAGATCTTGAGGATGAGGATGTGGAGGATGTTGAGGGGGCATTCGACTGTTTATTTTCAACAAAAAATAAAAGTGTTTGTAAACACCTATTATTGTCCTCTTCACAATTAGCATTGTATAAATGAGTGGTAATATAATTATTAATTAATAATGTTTCAAATCCTTTATAATTTAGTGCTATATTTTGGACTTCCAAAGAACGAACATTTCCGAAGAAGTTCTCAAGCGGATGTTGGTCTAGATTACGTGTTAATAATGCGTCGAAACCATATAATAATTAATATTGCTTTTTGTTCTCAACTTTAATACTATTGATGCTATGTGTCCAAATGTAAATACAGCGAATGGCTTGCTAACATTGTCTGTTACTAAAGTTTCAGCCGCAACCGCGAAAAGTAATGTAGCAATACTTTTTTTGTTTTTAGGTAGATAAAAATTACCTCCAGTCATACTATTACAATTTTGTTACTACCAAAGTAAAATATAATTGAATTGGAATTGAATATATTAAATTATTAATACTATAAATGGAACCTACTCTGTTCTTTAGTCAGGGATTGAGAATAGTGACATGCGTATATTAATATTTCACCTATACCAAGCTCGACTATATTATTATTATACAGGGTGTCCGGTGGCAGAATTAGGATTTAAAATGTATATAACAAAAAAACTACGAAAGATATACATTTATATTTTTAATCTTTATAAAGAAGACAAATGCGGGTTTTATATCTTAAAGATTATGTCGTCTAAATGTTGACCGTGATGTCGGACACATTCTTGGAATCTGGCTTCAGTATTTCTTGCCACTCGCTGGAGAAGTGCCGCCGAGATGCCATGAACTTCGCGAACGATATTTTCTTTTAATGCTGAGATAGTCGCCGGGCTTGTTTCATAGACTTTACTTTTGAGATACCCCCACAGAAAAAAATCCATTGGTGTAAGATCCGGGGATCTGGGTGGCCAGAGGATGTCACCGAAACGGCTTATCAGTTTGTTAGGGAAGAAATCACGAAGTAGCGCTATGGTATCCCTAGCAGTGTGAGGCATGGCGCCATCTTGCTGAAACCATGTCTGCGAAGTGAAGAAAGGATGTTCTCTCAATTTTGGAACAAAATAATCATTAAGCATTCGCCTATAAGCAACACCGTCTACAGATATTGCTTGCTCTTGATGATTTTCAAAAAAATACGGCTCAATTATCCCCCTGCTTGATAATGCACACCAAACCGTCACTTTGGGACTGTGAAGTGGCTGTTAATGTTTTAAGCGGGGATTTTGTCGTTTAGGGGACCAATAACGACAATTCTGCTTATTTACACTTCCATTTAAATGAAAATGGGCTTCATCACTCCAAACAATAGTGTTCACCGTGCGAAATCGCTCCAACATTGTCTCACAGAAGTTTTTACGCATATTGTAATCATTAGGCTTAAGCGCTTGCACAATTTGAATTTTAAATGGGTGAAATTTAAGATCCTTCTTCAATATCTCGTGCACTATAGTTTTTGGAAGCCCCAAGGCAGCCGCTCTCTTGCGAACTGACTGACGCGGATTATCCCGCAAACTGGACGCGACGAGTTCAATGTTTTCATTTGTTCTCGACGTCCGGCTGGGCCCCGGTCGTGAGTTGTTTTCTGCTGAACTTGTTGCCCGGAACCTTCGCACCTATAATCGAATCAAATCTTCACTTGGGGCGTCTAGTAACCGTCGAATATTGTACCGTGAACAAAATCTTCGACGAGCAATTGCACATGAATCATTGGCTTTGAAATACGCTTCGATTGCGAAAGCACGTTGTTCACCTGTCCACTGCGACATCGCGACTAAATAACCCGCACGGATGACGAAGCCAACGCGGCCCCGTCCCCGCTCCTCCGCTCAACGGTTACGGAGATATTCGAAATTCAAATCCTAATTCTGCCACCGGACACCCTGTACAATGATTTCATTGCTTGCTTGAGATTTTTCAATGCAATCATATGTTGTCAAACTTTTACTTCTAAGTCATCTGCGTGACTTCGAAGTACCTTTTACGCACATGCAAACACTATTACTAGGCTCGTGTGCAAATCCTACTGACTACGACAATGTTAACACAGCCGCCGACTTTTTGAAAAAATATTTACATATATATATTAAAAAGACCTTTCGCATCTTCACGATGGAGCCCATTTTTTATACATCTAACTAATATTAAATTTCAAAGGTAAAATTCTTAGACGCCTTACTAAGTTTAATCTCATTCCAAAATTGATTTATAGTTTTTATCCAGTCTAAAATATTAAATTGCTTCCAAAAGTCTGACAAAAAGCGCGTTATTTTGTCTTACAGCTTCATTTAGATATCCAAGTAAAAGTCTTGTGTAGTAAAGTTTGAATGCTTTAATGACTCCCTGGTCCATAGGTTGTTGAAGCGAGCTGTTGTTTAGTGGTAAAAATACAACTGTCATCTATGAATCGAAATTACTCGTAATTGGACGTCAACTAAGCTGTCGTATGATATTAGATTTCCGAATGACGTTACAACCAACTTTACATTTATCTGTCATGCTTTAGGATTTCTGAGTGGTAAAATATGAGTGGTTTCAATTTACTGTTACCAGCTTAGGGCACCAACTATCTCTGTCGGAAAGGTTTTATTCACACATAAGAAAAGGTTTTTTTAAGTCCAAGATATTTTCTTTCAGATATAATCGGTTTCGTTTACGAAATGAATATGGTTTGGCTAGAGCACCTATCGCCTTCAATCATTTTCTTGAATTTTCCGGATAGAGACGAATATTTTTTCGTCGTGTCCACTTTCAGCGATGTTATGCCAATTGTAACGACTTTTAAACCGGCTAAATCAGCCATTATTACCTTTAAATATTTAATGTCTGGCTGCTGCATTAGCTACTTCTTAAGGTCTTAAAATTTTGCTTGGCTTGTAAGCACTTGTCGCCTTCACTTTCTGCGACGTTATGCCAATTACAACAACTTTTAAAGCGACTAAACTAGCCGATACTCACTTTAAACATTTCAATTAGTAACATTATTTTAAATGGTATATTGTTCTGTTGGCAATAACGTTCTACTTCTGGAATAAAATAAATTCCAAACCAGTCTTCCAAAAAGAAGAAATTCTCAACTAAACTTTCATATTAGATTTCCAAATAACGGGATAACCAACTTTATATTTGTTTTTAAGGTAACGGATGATCATTTAAGCGTAGTTCTTTTTTTAAATCGAATCAATTTGCATATAATTTTTTTTTTTTTTATTGAAATTGATAACTTGGCCTTTGCCATTTACATTTTAAATATGACATCATGCAAATGTTGTCCTCGGCTCCGTTTCAAATGGTCCATTCGGAAGGTCCAATTTGGCGTCACTTTTTCGAGCATATCGGCCTGTATTCCACGAATTACGCATGTTATGTTATCCTGTAAGGCTTCAATCATGTTCGGCTTGTCCACTTAAACTAACGAATTCACAGGGCCATTTCGAGAGATAAGTTGCACACCAAATTCATCCTACATGTCCATTGTTTCACGACCTGTGTGGCATGTGGCACCATCTTGATGAAACCACATGTTAACCATGTTCCACTCTGCCAACTAGGGCAAAAAAAGTTGCGTATCATGGTTCAATATCGCTCGCCGTTGACGGTAACCTTTCTTCCACGGTCGTAGCCCATAAACCATACTAAACTGTCGTTATTTCGGAATTCATCGCTAATTCTTGTATGGCATGTGGCTGTTCATCACTCCAGATGCGACAGCTTTGTTTATATACGTATCCATTAAGCCAGAAATGAGCCTCATCGCTGAATACAATTTTTCAATAATGCAGCGGATTTTCATTGACCAGAAATTAGACGTTGTGGTAGGTCATTCCGCTTCAATTCTCGCAGAAGTTGAATTTTATAGACTTTCAAACTCAAATTAACACATAAAATTTTCCATGTGGTTGACTAATTTCCAATTGCTGAGAACGGCGACAAATTGACATTTCACGATCCTCATTAACATTGGACGCTATGGCTGCAATATTCTCTTCAATACGCACTCTACGCATGCGAAACAATGTTTTAATGTCCAAGAAAGTGAACTTGGTGATAACAGCACGAATTGTTGATTCACCAGGTCGATTATGACGATCATAATATGGTCGTAAGAAACGATACATATTTTTCACAGAGCACGAATTTTGATAATAAATTTCAACAATTTGCAATCCTTGCTCGTTTATAAGTCTTTCCATGATGAAATGGCAGAGTATATTGAAAACTTTTCCCTTTGACAGATGACGTTTGGACGCCATTACCAACCAGAGCCGCCAACTTTAAAAGCTTAACTCTTAAAAAATAATTCGTTATATACTGTACTGTCTCAAAAACATGAGGTGACATTGAATACAGTGTTACCTCATTTTTTGGTGAAAATAAATATATTTTGTGAAATTCTTTATTTATTCTTCCAAATCAAAGTAATCCTCTCCTGATGCAATGCACTTATGCAGATTTTCCAATCTTCGAAATTCTGATTGTAGTCACTTTTCGGGATGGCTTTCAGTTCGTCGTCGTTGCGGCTGGAATCTCCTCTATCGTATCAAAACGGTGTCCCCGGATCGGTCTTTTGCTTGCTGAACAGCCAGAAGTCACACTGCGCCAGATCAAGTGAATACTGTGGTTGCGGAACAACATTTGTTGAGTTTTTGGCGAAATCATCATGAATTACGAGTGTAGTATGGCCTGGTGCATTATCGTGATGTAAAAACCAAGAATTGTCTTTCCACAATTCCGGCCTTTTTAGGCGGATAGCGTTACGCAATCGACGTATAACGTTCAATTAATATTCCTTGTTGACTTTTTGGCCCGGCGGAAGGAATTCATAATGCACAACACCACGATAATCGAAGAAAACATGACTATACATGACGTTATGACGGTAACATGACCGTAATTTTTTAATGTGGACATAAGACTCATCCTTTAAATGATGGAACGGATTTTACTTTTCTCGATTAAAATTTTTCTATTATTTTTGGCCTTCTGCTAGTGAAACCCAAGCTTCTTTAAAATGCGCCGTAAGCTCGTCGACGACCCCTTAAAGTTGATATGTTATTCTCTTCTAACTTAACTTTAAATTTGTTAATTGTTGGTAATTCATCATTGGTTAGATGAAAATTGTGTACACATCTTTTTATGACACCTTGGTTAAAGTTATCAATTTCTGTGATCTCACTCTTTCTTGATCTTGCCGCTGCCGCTGGCGGACCCCATGACCTTCTGTATTATTTTTCAATATTTAGTGACGGCCTACCGCAGCAGATTTGTTGGCACCCGCCGGCGCACTATATACATGCTATATATTGCTGGCAGTGAGTGTATATAAAAAGTAAAGAAAAATAAATCGTACTTTATTTTGATACTGTGTATTTCTTACCTGTACTAACCAATGTACTTTAACTGCAAAAAAAAGTGGGAACCCTAATTGAGAATATAAAAAATGGTGAATCTGTCAGTAAGTACAAATATATGGTGTCGGAACAGACATTAAAAAGAATTCTGATACTATAATGAAATTCAACTGCGCGCTTGAGCAAGAAGATAGAAGCTCGCAACGTAGTCATGAATAAATCTCAAAATGAAATTCTGGAGAATGTAATTTTTACTTAGTTCTTACAAAAGAGAGCATGCGGCTAGCCTATCTGGACCTCTGTTATGTGAAAAAGCATTGGATTTTAATCAAAGAGTTATTTTGCAGGATTTTCGGCCTTGACGAACTTAAAAACAAAACATAGTCACAGACTTCAAGTTGAGGACTATTTAAGACTGAAGCTGACCGAAGTGACTAATAACAATATTACACAAAACACACTACTAAACGTGAGTAGACACACCCTGTCCGCGCGCTCTCCATCCCCCAAAAAAAGTGATGAAATATGCACGTTCTATTGCAGCCACCCTGTACTAACATTAGTTGTGATGACTTTATCTTTGTCAGTAACTAAAGTTTAAAGAATCATGCTACTAAAAACAATCGGCATAGTTACCCATTCCTACAATACTTATAACAGGATTTTGTATATTATATGCTAACAAAGTAGCTATTTGTATTTCGATGAAATGTGACAAATACAAAGTATTTTTAGTCAATGTAATTTTTTTTACAAAATATTAGATATTCCTATCTTGCTCATGTTCTTCTTTTATAAGAGTGTTAAGTCTAAATATATAATTATTTCTAGTATATATAATAACAAGAATATCAAATCATTTTGAGTCTTACATAAACTATTTCCAATGAATAACACAAGAATTGTGTATTCAGTATAACTGTTTTGTTTATTCAGTATTCTATTAACTACAATATATAATAAAATTGGGCATTCGGCATACAATTATTTTGGATTATTATATTCACTCAAACAGTTATTCATGAGTAATCCTACATAGATTGATTCCTATGCAAAGGAGTGAGCGGAAACCCGTTTCAAATGCACATTTGCGCAACCGCGAGCTCACGTTGCCGGTGATGATGTACGTTCCGCTGCATCATCAATAGAGGATTGCAATTAGTGAACATCAAAGTCCATCTATAGACCAAAGGCCGGTTTTTATTAATGATATTAATAAGACGTCATATTGTAACACGCTAGCACAAGTTCTTAGAGAAGCTGTTAATTTATCCCCATCTTTAACCCTTAATCAAATGGATTTTTTTTTAAAATAAAATTATGAATTAATCATGGTTTCTAAGTAAAAGGGCTTTGTAGATTTCAAAAAAAAAAAACATTTTTTTTATAAAAAGAGGGGAAATGGGGGTTTTACGGTGGGAAATTATTTCCCATCATCCGGAATGGTTACATTTTTTTGGGACATTTTTACTACAAATTCTATACATATTACTTACTCCTACTTTACTTGTTTATTTTTTTTATATAATTTAATTTAATATAACATGATTGAGTGATTGAATAAAATTATAAAAATAAAATGAAACTAGAATGTTACAAATAATATTTTATTAAGAACTTTTCAAATACTATATGAAAATAACATTACTGAGTAAGAACTGTGTGAAAGGTTTGAAACAGTTTTTGGCACAAAGAGCTACTCCACAGGAGGAACATACTATTTTTGTCCTCTGTTCTTTGTGCTTTGTGCTGCAAAAGCGACATCTTTTGTAAGTAGCACTTTCTTCAGGCAAGTGTATGCCAACATTTAGCAGCCGAATCTCATCGGGAACGCCAAACCTACCACCTTTTTTATTTTTTTTAAAAACTACATCTGTTTGTGTGTGAGTTTTTCGTGTCGTGTGATTATCTATAAGGGCACGTGCTAACCGTAGTCTGAAATCACGGTGGCCATGCAGGGTCGGGACATGGGAGTAGTTGTACGTTATGTAGGCATTAATTATAGATGCATCGAACAGAAAGAAGAATAGTCGCATCCAATATTTCCTGGATTTCCGGTTTATAGGGTATGACGATCTAAAATGGTCAAAAAGATCTACTCCGCCCATACTGAGCGTGTATGAAGCAATTGCAGCCGGGCAGAGAATGTCAGCTCTAGAGCCATCCTTTTGGGTTCTTTTTATCATCCTTGTGTCTAAGGGCTGATGTGCTGTTGTCAGGACAGTAACTTCCTTTGTGTCAAGCCATTTAATGGCTGTGATTGGCTCTGCAGTAACCGCTGAAAACTGATGTTTATCTAATCGCAATGGTTTCGGTTGTTTTTTTTTTATCATATCAGGTAAGTCCTTTCTGTTGCATCTGACTGTTCCCACTGCATAAATATTTTTATCGTAAAGATCCTTCATGAGGTTACAGCTAGTAAAAAAGTTGTCAAAGGCAATTAAAGTGTTTCTTGGTACGTTACTGCAGAGTTTCATGACAACATTGTAGCCTAACCCTTCATTTTCGGTGCTGTCGCCTTTTCCTGAATACACTTCGAATTGGTACAAGTACCCAGTTTTGGCGTCACATCTTGCCCATACCTTAAATCCTCTTGATGGGTTTTTTCGGCATGTATTGCTTTAAGGAGCTGCGCCCTTTAAATTTGACCATACACTCATCAATCGATTGTACTTCTGAATTGTATGCCTCTCTTTGATAAACTTTGTTGAGTTCTGTGAGGAGGGGTCTCAATTTAAATAATTTGTCATATTCAGGGGAGTTTCTTGGTGGTTCCATCTCGTTATCATTTAAGTGGAGGTTTTCTGTAATTTTTTTAAATCTTACTATTGGGAAAACCTGGGCAATTTCCTTATTGTAATAAAAGGGATCTGATGACCAGTAGAGTTCCATGTCCGGTAAAGGATTTAAGCCCATAAGGATTAAAACTCCTAGATACGCCTTAATATCTTGTAGAGTTACAGGTTTCCAGTTAGTACTATTTTTCTGACGGGCGTATCTGTTGGTTTGTTCCACAATTATTACCATCAGTTCATCAGGAAAAAGCCGCTCAAAAATACTTAGAGGTGATGTTTTATGAGTATCGTTAGCCTTGGGCTTAAAACGTTTTTCGAAAAGAGGAACTTCATGGGTTTCCGATTTTATCTCCCATACTCTTGGCTGAGAACGATCTCTGCGTACTTCGTTGTTAGTTTCAGACTCTTGCCCATCATCTGCCAAAAACTCTTCCATGGGGGCATCAATGACATCAAAATTTTGCTGAACTTCATTAAATGTGTGAACGTCAGAAGGCTGATCATAACATTGCTCAGTTTCAGTACCTAAGTGAGTTGGCAAAAGACTGTTGTCTGTTTTTGGTGTGTTTGTGAAATGCGATGTTTCATCTAAGACTGTCATTAAGGCATCCGTTGAAATCTGTTGAGTTTGCATAGGGGGAGAAGGTGGGTCTTGTTTGTCTCCCGTCAATCCAAAGCCAAAGATATGTTCAAGACGTTGTTCAATTAGGTTATCATCGAGCTGATTTAGGTAACTATCGGAAGGAGAATGAATACTGTTGATAAAGCATGAGTCATCCTCAGAATCTGAGCCTGATAAATCAGACAAGTCGTCTAAATTTTGTACCACCTCTTCTAATAGTTTCTTGGCGAGCACTTTACGTTCCTTTCTTGCGTCCATATTTGAATAGCTGAAAGTAAATTATAAAAAGTTGGCAATTATGTAGTTTTATCAGCATATTGCACAAATAGTTACAAAAGTCCTAAAACTTATAAGTGGCTTCGTTTGGAATAAAGCATAGAAATCACATAAACGCAGTCACAATTTTGCAAAAAGCCACTAATTTGACTTACTCGATATCGTATTACAAGTTCCTATACCGTTATTATTACAGCTGACAAACAATTTTATATATATATAAAGACACTGATGTTTATCAAAGCAGGAACGAACATTGGTGGGAAATTATTTCCCACCTAATTAAACCTAATAAAATCCAAGAAATATCAGTGCAAAAAGCACAGAAACCGTAAAAAGCATTCAGAAAATAAGTCTAGTTTACATCAATATATTGTTTATGTACTTACCAGATTTTTTTTCTACAAAAATTTTCGAAAGTCCTGCGAGAACCGGTTTTGTGCACCAAAAAATTCAAATTGTGACTTTGACATTGACATACGATGACATTACGCAATTTTGTCCAAAATGTTGCCAAGTAAAATATTTAAAAAGTGTGTAAAATTATTTTGTTCCTGGATTGGTACTGATTAGAGTTACCAGTAAAGAAATAATAAAGAAATATTACGGTACTGTCAAGTGGGAAATAATTTCCCAATATTTGAATAAGGGTTAAGCGTTTGAATTGATTATAAAACTTTATTTGCCAACGTCTTCGTCTAATTATTATTAATTTATTATACTATATTCTGTTTTTACAATATGCAGAATATCTTATATGGGATCGTTCAAGTATTACGTAAGCAGATTTATTACAATTATTTACCCCCCCATCCCCCTTGTCAGCAAAAGTAAGCAAAGCTCTTAACCCCCTACCCCCATGCTTACGTAAACATTTTGCAATTAATGTATCGTTTTTTTAAATATTGTAATTATTAGGTTATAATTATAATTTTAAAAATAAGAAAATAGATTTAGGATGTAGAGATTTTACTGATATGGTATTCAACATAGTACTCTATGTTGAATACCATATCAGTAAAATCATCAATCAGCAAAATTATTATAATCTTACGAACATAACAAACTTATTTTCAATTTTTGGTACACATATTAAATTCAAATTAACAGTCTTCAGTCCATGAAACCCGAATCCATGATTCTAAGTTTTCGATGATATTGGATTGCTTGGATTGCTGCTCAGTGTTGTAAGTCTGCTCACTTTCATCCGATTTTGGAATGTCTACGTCGTTCTCATCGAGCCATTCAACATCATGGTGCTCTAAATTTTGAATAATGCACATCAGTTCATTAGCACGACGAGCAGCGACTCTTACAGGTCTAACTTTCCTATCAGTGTGCGTGTTTACTTTTTTTTATGGATCTTCTCGATGTGACGATTTAGTGACTTGACGGACGCATGATAAAGACCACACGTTTTGCATGTTCGACTTGATAGCCCCGCTATAGTGCTTACGTAATACTTGAACGGCCCCTATACATTTGTACAATAAATACAGGTATAATTAATTGATTTATAATTTATTATTATTTACTTCTGAATTAATAGGACTGAAGCAATCTAATCTAGAGTATTCTTAAAGAACAATGCGCACACCAGACGTAGCTAAAAGACGTCCGGATGGAATGAAAACGAAGACAGTTTCTTGCAGAATATGACGATATAATAATGACGCCACTCGCGAAATAGTTTGTATTAACAGTAAACACAGACGGTATCTTCGTCTAGGAGTAATTTTCTAGAATTGTTCTGTAACGCGGGTACAAATAATTATTTTGTACAGAAAAACATAGAACAAAGTCATCTTATGAAATTCTTATTAACTTAAAAGACGCCGAGTGTTCAGTCTCGTTTTTTTTCTTTTTTAATTAAAAGGAATGTTCGCTTTATTAGCGGCTAGTTACATGTTTCTCTTCCTCCTTCTGAACTCCAGTGCGTATCTCGACTGCGACTGGAATATTCAGCGAATAGATGACCAATAGATTATAGTCAATATTAGTCGACTATCTACATCAATCATCATCTTACTGTAAGTATGTGGAAGGTAAAGGAATACACACTAAAATGTGAACTTGAGTTTTAGTGTGTATTTTTTAAAACAACTAGTTATGATGACGACTTAGGCATTGATGCCGGCCACGAATGGTTCAGGGAGAGAACCTCAAATAATAAACCCCCCAATGCCTTTAATATTCACAATTACCTCTCTCTTATTTGTTTTTATTATAATATAAACATTCCAACCTTTTCGCTCCAAACTCCCGCTACGTCAGTTCCAACCATCCATCAATCTACTTGTCAATGTCACATAGTTTAGGCTCTGGTCTCTGCCGTTTCGTTTCAGATTACTCTGAATGCCTTAGATAAAGAAACATAATTATTGACTTTACCATTTTAAATTAATGGTGTTTCACACGATAGTTAACAGTATTATTAATTCGATATGTCCAGGGTGTAAATGTATGTTATAAATTTTTTCTACAGCATAGCGTATGTATCAGTTCGTAGAGGTTTTTGCCTTGATATGGTTTCATTAAACTTCTACATTTGTCGTGGTAGGAACGAATCATATGTAGAATTATTTTTACACTCACAGTTGGCAGCAACGATTTTTGCCATATTTCTATAATTTGTTGAGCCAATTTTTCAGATATTTCGTGAACTGTCGGCTCTTTTGTTGTTCTTTCAGGCTTTAATTCATGTATGATGAATAGATAATTTTTCATAACGTCATTATATGTTGGTAACTGAGATACAGGAAACTTCTCCGGCAAACCAAACACAGGACAGCTCGTCGTTCGTCGTGTTTTAACTTGAGACATATTTCTGTAATCAAGACGGCTAATATGTACTATAGAATTACAATTATGAACTAAACTGCGAGTATGAAAGATGAAAAATATCTCGATACCAGCCGTAAAATTCGATGCGTCAAAAAGTGAACGATAAACAAGTGAACTGCTATACGTGCGCGATTTGACTAATGCCCGTTTTCACTAACGTCTACCTATGTTTAGGGGCCACTTAACTTCAGTTTAGGGGTCCGCTAGTATGAAATTCGTTTTCACCAACCTTTAGATAACTCCTAAGTCCTTAGGGATCCCTTATATTTTAGGAGCTCGATATTTCACTCCCTAAGTCTTAGGTGAAAGTTATTTAGTGATTTCTAACCAAATCTTGCATGTTAATAATCTTTTACGAAATGCAGAGTTCTGTGTGGGAATATTTAGAGAGTTTGGAAGAGATTGAAACGGTAGATATGATATTTAATCACAGATTGTTTAGAAGAGCACGTGTTTACCGCGAACGACAAAATAACTTTAATAAATATGATGATATAGATTTCTTCATGAGATATAGGGTATCTAAACTATGATGGAATCTAGATGGAATTAGCGTTGCTACTTGTAATCGCATTGTAAAACGTGTTGCAAATGCAATAGTAACCGAAACGAATTCATACGTTTTCCAGAGTGCGAAGAAGATATATCTACTGTAAAAAGACAGTTTTATAAAGTGGCACGATTTCCCAACGTACTGGGTTGCATAGACTGTACTCACATAAAAATTCAATCGCCAAGTATTTACAGAAAAAATTGTTTTAACAGTTGTATGTGATATTTATTTACCTACAAACTACCTTAATTGATTTTATTATTAAAATTAGGAGGTAAAGATGCAGAGCTATTTCGCAATAGAAACTCGTACATGTCAATAAATGTGCAGACAATCAGCGATGCCAATTTGTTAATATTGGATGTAGTTGCCCGTTGGCCAGTTTCAACACACGATTCCACTATATATCAGAATAGCAGACGGTACAGTCAATTTGAGAGTGGTAAATATGGAGCGGCTAATCTGTTGGGAGACAGTGGTTATCCTTTGAAGATAAAATAAAACACTATTGGCAATTTGCGGCACTTATTTAAATATAAATAAAACATTAATTATAAATAGAATCTTTTTATTTACAATATTTAATGCTGCTTTAGTAACCCATACAGTGTTTGCAAATTTGAAGGGCCACCTGAAAAATGTAAATAAAATTAATTTCAGTTACTATAATACCTATATTCTTGTGTAAATATGTCATTTCAGAGTCATCTCTTGACTCAATATTTAAATCCATCAACCCGTGGAGAACAGTACTATAATGAAGCCCATATACAGACAAGGAACATTGTTGAACGTCAGTATGGGGTATTAAAAAGGCGATTTCCAGTTTTAGCTACAGGGATTCGTCTAAAATTGACTTCAGCAATCAATGTTATCCTTGCATGTTGCATATTGCACAACATACATATGCATATTACGAAAAGAGCAGGAGCCCATCCAAGATGTATATATTCCAGATTTAGATGAGTTGATTCGAAATGGCCAAATACCCAGAGTACCTATTACAGGCAATGACCCTAGTTATGGATTTCAAAGAAATTTAATAACTCAATATTTTAGTAACATAAGATAACTGTTAATAATTAATCTGTATATAATATTAATAAAATACCTTTTAATTGACTTAAAACTTCGTTTTTAATTTCAACCTCATGTAATTCATACAATTTCCTTTTAAATTGGAGGATTTCATCCTCCAGTAATTGTCTTTTTAGATCCTCTATAGATTCCTTTTTTTTATTTATACTGGTGTAGCTATTGCATAATGATGACATAGCTTCTGTCCGTTCATTTGTACACAATAGCTGGGGTCGTCTTCTGGACCATAAGGGTGTCGGTGTCTCGGGACATCGTTCTGAAAGTAAAGTGTAACAATATTGTAAAGGTTTTAATATAATACAAGAAACTGTTATATTATTATATTGCAACTATATGAGCACAGTAAAAATGTGAAGATTAAAACTCATTCACAATGTCAATGTAATTTTTTTTACGAAATATTATATATTCCTATCTTGCTCATGTTCTTCTTTTATATGAGTGTTAAGTTTAAATATATAATTATTTCTAGTATATATAATATTAAGAATATTAAATCATTTTGAGTGTTACATAAACATTTCCAATGAATAACACGAGAATTGTGTATTCAGTATAACTGTTTTGTTTATTCAACATTCTATTCACTACTATATATAATAAAATGGGCCATTCGGCATACAATTATTTTGGATTGTTATATTTTTTTACTCAAAAATTTATTTTATATTTACTCAAACAGTTATTCATGAGTAATCCTAGATTGATTCCTATGCAAAGGGGTGAGCGGAAACCCGTTTCAAATGCACATTTGCGCAACCGCGAGCTCACGTTGCCGGTGATGATGTACGTTCCGCTGCATCATCAATAGAGGATTGCAATTAGTGAACATCAAAGTCTATCTATATACCAAAGGCCGGTTTTTATTAATGATATTAATAAGACGTCATATTGTAACACGCTATCACAAGTTGCCATGCCATGAATAGCCTTCGAACATTTTTGTTAAAATAAAATATCTGAAATAAAAGTAACCTAAATAATAACATTACCATATGTAAGTAAAAATCCCGTCAAAATCGGTCCACCTGTTTCAAAGATTACCTTATACTACATGAGCTGAAAAGTCCCGGGATTTTTAATGAATATAAGCATTTTTGGGGTAAAATTCTATTTATTCCTCAACATTGTTGCCTTCAAGGGCTTCACTTGGTATATCGATCTTCTAACATTTCGAAATGTCCATACCTTCGAAATAGGTTTCGGTTTCCACAATGACTTCCTCATTCGATGTGAGTCTCTTTCTCTGGGACCACCACTTGAGGTTTGGGAACAGATAATAGTCGCTGGAGGCCAAGTCTGAAGAATACGGTGGGTGAGCAACCAATTCGAATCGTAATTGGTCCAATTTAGCCATCGCTTTCAAGGACGTGTGTGACGGTGCGTTATCGTGATGGTATATGGCCATATGGGTCCATATTTTCTTTATTTCCTAGTTCAGTTTGTTCAATAACGCTGCATAATACTCTCCTGTGACTGTTCTTTCCTTCTGCAGATAATCGATGAAGATTATGCCATGCACATCCCAAAAAATGGAGGCCATAGCCTTCCCGGTCGAGCGTTGGTCTTTTGACCGCTTTGGTCGACTTTCGTGTCTTTCCAACCATGGTGGGTCCATGCTTATGCGTTTCATCCATCGTCACAAAACGTAAAAAGTCCGTTCGATTAAGTTGCAACAACGCCAAAGCGGTCGTTGAATCATCAACGCGCTGCTGTTTTTGGTCAATGGTCAGTAAACGTGGCACCCATCGTGACGTTAGCTTTTTTTCATCTCCAAGAGATCGTGAAAAATGTATCCCGCCCGTTCTTTTGAGATGCCCACGACCTCCGCTAACTTGTGTAACTTCATTTTATGATCACTCAAAACGATTCGATGCAACTTGCTTTACGATTTCTGAATTCTTAGCCTCTTTTGGCCTTTCATAGCGAGGTGCATTATCGGTGCTTGTACGACCCATTTTAAATTCACTAAACCTCTGATAAACTGTTGTTCCCGAAGGAGCAGATGTGGGATAACAGTCCTGCAACCACTGCAATGATTGTGCAAGTTTTTCCCATTAAAAAACAATGTTTAATCAAGACGCGATATTCCTGTTTTCCTATTTTTCTCAAGCAAGGCGAAAGTAGCTTCACTCAAACGACTGTAGTTTGTAAACAAATGGACGAAATGTACTCTACATGATACTTCATACTATATCTATATCTATATCCACTAATGTACTTCTAGCCGCATCCAAAGTAAAGTGTAGTGTTTGACGTCGCTGACGTACCCGACGAGAATCTTGGGTTTCTGTGGGCGCCTCAGGTGGAACATCAGACGGTACATCAATAGACATTTGGTCACTTTGTACCTCAGGCTGTGTCATCTCATCTACAGAAACCGAAGTTTCGATCGTAGCATATCCTCTAAGACACTGGTTTGCTTTTCCTGTTGTTGAAGTATGGCTCTATCTATATCCACTAATGTACTTCTAGTCGCATCCAAAGTAAAGTGTAGCGTTTGACGTCGCTGACGTACCCGACGAGAATCTTGGGTTTCTGTGGGCGCCTCAGGTGGAACATCAGACGGTACATCAATAGACATTTGGTCACTTTGTACCTCAGGCTGTGTCATCTCATCTACAGAAACCGAAGTTGCGATCGTAGCATATCCTCCAAGACACTGGTTTGCTTTTCCTGTTGTTGAAGTATGGCTCTATCTATATCCACTAATGTACTTCTAGTCGCATCCAAAGTAAAGTGTAGCGTTTGACGTCGCTGACGTACCCGACGAGAATCTTGGGTTTCTGTGGACGCCTCAGGTGGAACATCAGACGCTACGTCAATAGGCATTTGGTCACTTTGTACAGCAGGGTGTGTCATCTCATCTACAGAAACCGAAGTTTCGATCAGCAGTTGTGCATTACTCTAGACATAAGGGGTTTAGACTCCAACACAGAAGAACTGGTATTACCCACTACCAGTTCTTCTAGTGAAATATATGAAAAATATCTTTTTATTTCTTAGGAAGAAATATTTACAACAAAGAAATAGAAAATGAATGTCTATTGTTGTGGTATGAAATCAGTAGCGGTCTGGAGGAGACATGAAGATAAATTAAATAACATTTATCATGACTTATACTCATATTTGGAAATGAGTCAACTTGTATACTTGGTAAACCTGTTCCAAAACTCTCACTAAGAATGCTTAAGAATTTTTGTTCTATGTAGTCTAGGAAAGGGACATTGGAAGGTCCACCTTCTGTACGGCTCTGTGATTGCCGTACATTGGAAGGTCCTCTTTCTGTACGGGTCTGTGATTGCCGTACAGCAGTTACTCTTCGCTTGATTTTGGCCTTATAGTCAACCCAATACTGAAAAATAATATTAGTACAAATCTTTTAGTTATTTAACTCAATTGTTATTTATTACTTTATATAACACTTACACTTGACCGTCCTTTCCAGTCTTTAAAAGCACCTTCTCCTGAGGACTTTAGTAGTTGGGCGACGTCCTCCCACAAGCGCTTGGTATGGTATCTGACTTGGGCAGATTTATTGAAACCGCTTGCCATTTCCTTATGGAAATTAAAAAATGCCCACAATTTCAAATTGCCGATACGACATACGACGTTGGCGATGTTATTGCCATTGCCAGATGACCTATGATTTACAATTTAGATTCAACTCTTTGGCAATATATTCAAACTTTATTATTATACTTTAAAATATCATATAATTTGAACTTATGAATGTTCTTATTATTATAATTATATATATCTCAAAAGCAGTGCAAATTAACTGCATTTGGTTTCGCTGACATCGATCTCAATGTATTTACGTTGCTAAGCGTCCCTATTTCCTAACGGAACAGTCTGTCTAACGTTAATAATTAATTACATTATTTTGTTACAGATACTAAGAAACGCTTGGTCCTATTTCGCTTTATTAAAAACATCTTATCCTTAAAAAGTTCGAGTTGCGAATTTACAAACATATATAAGTCAATTATCTATTATTAGGTCTCTCGACAAATTAAACCAGGCTCTGTAAAACAAAGTAATTTTATTTAAACTTTTACAATTTGGGAACAAACAAATTATAAACGAGTTATCGTAATGCAACAAACATTACCTGTAAAACAAACAAACGACATTTCATGTTTATTTCTCGATCTTTTTCCACTAAAACACTGGCACTCACAATCTCAGTTTCACAATCCACCATATTTTTATTAATCTTTAACAATTAGCTCCATCTATTGGAAGTCAATTAGAGAGTAATTGAGGTTTAATAACGCGCGTAAAAGCAAAGCGTAAAGGGATGCTAAGTAAATATTCCTTATTACATATTTGATAATAATTTATTTTAATATCCAGTACCGAATATAATTAAATAAATATGTATACATACACACGTTTGCATACATTATGATACATACAACAACAATTAGAATTAATAAAATATGATATATATATTTATATTATATTATATAATAGCTAAAATATATTATTAATAGGCCCTTTAGGCATGGTTCTGAAGATACTGGCAGCGTTCTCCCTTTGAATGACTAGACTAATTCTTTGCCCGAGGTAGCTGCCAGCTCTTCGGTCATCTGTGATGTCGACAAACCTTTTTGTTATTTCCTTAAAAAGTCTTATAGACCCCACGGACCAAGGGTATCGACACCGAATGGGAGAAAATCATATTCAGAGCCTTCTATTTTACATGCTTTAGCTTTTTCAGCCGTTTCAATTTAGATAGATAAATATACAGATAGAAATAGATATAAATATGTGCATCGTTTAAAAAAATAATATTAACACGTTAAACGCCATGGTGGTCACCAGTGACCTCAACGTATAGTCATATTCAAACTACTTTTTCTCGCCGCCGGCCATACTGACTGTTACTTTATTCGTACTCCGTAACCGGCACGGCGCTGTAGAACTATACTGCGCAGTGGGACAAACATACCTTGTAAGGAATTGAAAAAATGAAAGATAGCGAAAAAAGTAACCAAAATAAAAATTCAGGATATATAATTCAAATTAGTCTTTATTATTTAAACGAAAATTAGCAGTCTTTATTTTTTAATGAAATACAAAGATAAAAATCAGTTTTACTGAAAAATAAAATAAAGTTCTCATTAGTAAGCATAATTACAAACAACCATTAGAAATATAAATAATTAGCCATAATATTTGACAAAACATGCTGTAAAAGATGAGATAAGAAACCTTTTATAGCATCAACATATTAGCGATGGACATAATTGAAACATTTTAGACAAAAGTGAGGCTCCCCCTTACATTGCACACAGTACGTACTCACTTTCTTAGCTACTTTACGACAAAATTCCTGTACTGAATCTTTATAACATTGCACGCAAAAACGACGCGTGTCTCTTACTTTTCCTTCCTTTAATTTTAGAACATGCTTGAGTCTTTTAGGTCTTTCATTGATAATTATTTCTTGGGAATCTGTTGGCCGAGTCAAATAATTTATGAGAGCCCTCCTAAAGTCGACAATTGAAGATTTGCTCTGCTTATTTTCATTGTACATGACCCAAGTACATGACCCATTTACAACTGCCGTATTTAGAAGTAGTTCTATTGCCAATTTTCTATACCATTTTACGGTTTTCCGCAATGGCGAAGAATAGGCACCCATCTGGTCACTCATGTCTTCAACCCTTTCAATTTATTATAATCCAAAATAACTTTTGGTTTACGAATCTGTTTGCCTTTTTTCACCACCACAGCAATTTTGTCGGAATGCTTGGTCGACAGCATAAGCACGTCTCTCTTATCTTTCCATTTAAGCACTGTTACTCCATCTTCATTCTCCATAGCCATTGTTTCACCTTTTTGCAGTTTCGAATCAACAACAGCCTTAGGCAATCCTCTTCTGTTTTTTCGCAATGTGCCAATTAAATGGGTTTGCTTCTCCAATAACCGATAAGCCAGTTGCTAGCGTGTGTCCTTTGTCAAATATATTTTCACATAGTGCCATCACCACATTTGTTGGCGTAGTATTTATTGCGTCAATGTTTTTCCCACTATACAAATTAAGTTTGCAAGTATATCCGGGAACAGTACATAACTTAAATAGCTTCATGCCATACTTGTGTCGCTTACTTTTATTGTATTGCCTGAATATTATTCGACCTCTGAAAGGTACTTGGCTTTCATCCACACAAACATCTTCTTTAGGCGAATAATATTTCTGGAAAGTAGCATTGAGAGCATCGATTAAAGGTCTTATTTTGGCAATACGATCGTTTCTGTCGACAGATAAATTGTCGCTAAAGTGTAGGTATTGCAGTAGTAACTCGAAGCGGTTCCTACTCATAACGGTGGCTGGAAAAGTTTGTCCAAGTATCTTGTCTTTGCTCCAATACTAAGCTAATTTCGGCAGCTCTACTACGCCCATAAACAAGACCAGCCCAAGAAACTGTTTTATTTCTGTCTTGTTTGTTGGCTTCCATGAATGAGACCTTGATCCAGGCTTTCTTTGCCTGGCTGTGATGTTTTGACTTGCGAACAAATTTGTCTGCTCGGCAATCATTTCAAGAATTTCTTCAGGCACCAATAGATCATAATACTGGTCAGGGCCAGCTTCTTTCAGCAAATTAGAATATGGAGGTTTCATACCCTCGAACTCGGTGAAAGGAATCACTGATGGCTGTCGTCTTTTTGGCATCGACCATTTTGAGGAAATACGGTCATTTTGCGATATATTAGCGGCAACAAAATTTTCAGCCGACTCACTGTCACTATCACTATTACTTGCGATGACCATACGTCTTTTCTTTTTCGGTAATTGCATGGGTTCACTATCCGATTCTACGAGAGCGTCATTGTTTATAGAAGCGATCGAAAAAGAAATTTCTGACGCGTTGATTTGCTTCCATTCATCCTGCGTAAATTCGAAGTCCTCCATAGCTAAATCCATATCTAAAGGCTCGCACATTAACTATTCAATAAGAAAATGATGACAGCTAAGATAGTAGGAACGTAATTGATCTAGTAACACACGTTCTATCACCGTAAGCGCGAGCGCACTACTGGTGTAGCGGGTGGCCGGCGCACAGTGGGAACTTTGACTCATTTTCATCTCATAAATCTATAACTTCTGTATTAATAAAGATATGTACATGATTTTTTTTTCTGATAATCTTAAATATATATACTTTTAAATAATGTATGCTTTGTGAGTAAAAAAATATTTTTAATAGTTATAAATAATTTAGGAATACAAAAAATATAGAATTTGTAGACTTACATTTATGTCCTAAGAAGTTTATACAGAAATAAGTAAAAGTATCAGCGTAAAAAACCAAAATTCTTATAAAGGTAGCTTACAAGTCACTCAAGAGCTCCTTTTCTTCATCAAAAAGTACTAAATATTTTTAATTGGAAGGTTTTCTTAAACTTGTTATGTATGGGTCAGAGGTGTATAAAAATGCGTGTAGAACATCTTTGTTAGAGGCTACCCTCGAACATTGTCTTGCATGATGAAGCCTGAACTGTTTATAGTCTTTGTTCCGTGACTCTTGAGCATCTTCTGAAAGTTGCCCAAAAGGCAAGACAGAAAAGTAACGTATCACACGTTCACATTTCATTTCATAACATAAAACAGTTTTATTAATTCCTCATATATACTAGTAATTTCTGATGTACAATGATAATTTTGGAAAAATCTTGTGGCTGTATTGCCGTCATTAGTGTTGCCACTAACTTGCTTCGGTTTATCTATATTTAATCCAAGTTCTTCTCTGAACCTTCTTTGTACATAAGCCTTCTTTTGCTTTTTTAAATCTTTATTTTCTGTTGTTGTGGCAGACCATTTTTATTGATTTGTATATTGATTGTAAGATAAATGTAAAATAAGTTCCACGAATGCAAAGTTGAAAGGCCATACTCGTATTGATAGGAAGTTTCATCGACAGGTTTATTTTGTAGTTTTTCTAAATTGTTCATCTCTGTGGGTTTTGCACTGCAAATGGTACATATATTTGATTTCTGCTTTAACGTTAGTAATTTCTATACATTACAATAAAAATAAAATAAAATACAATTTTGGCGGATAGTACGATTCTTTAGCTTCACAAATCAACCTGTATGATGGAAACAATAAGTAATTCTTTGCTATCAAACAACTCCTCATATTTTCGTACTGTGCCTTGTACAGATCCAATTTTATGAAAATGCTAAGAGCTTAATGTTTTGAATATGCTGTTATATGTGCCGGTTCATTAAGATTGCTCAATTCATTCTAGTTTTCTGCCGGCAATGCTCGTAAAATATCAATGACGAAACCCTTAAACCCTGTACATATGAGTTCAGTATGAAGTCCACAGGTATCAAGCAAGCCTTGTTTGTCCGTTTCTTTGTCCGAACTGTCTTCGTACGTTTTAGAATGTCTTCCTCTTTTCTCTATCGAAGTAGGAGGTTCAGGTTCGCATGTAGTTTTTCTAGATTTACAGTGAAAATACCATCCTATCAATTGCTATTTTATTTAAAAACTGTTCTTTCTTTCGACCATATTTCGTATAGCGGTGACGAAAATGAGTTATGAAGGACTTCTGAATACTTGCGATAATTTTTGCTATATTCGCATCTGAAGATTCGGTAAAATTATTTCGTAGTTTGAGATAGAATCAACATAATTTGTATCACTTTAAATCAATAAGACACTTAAGTCGCGTCTGGTACACGAGAATTCACTCATTGGGGTGAGATGAGTAATTAACAATTATTTAGTAATAACAAATGCTTATGAAGAACTGTAATATTTCATATGCAAATACATACACTATTTTATACTTAATAATGGTCATATACGTGTGCAAAATTACTTGATAAAAAATATTTATCATTATGCGCTATAGAATAGGTTTGTATGGGAATGGGAACTATATACTGTGTGAAATAATTGATAAAAGTAAGGCAAAAGATAAAATATATAGTAATAATTGAGCAAAAAGTATTTTTTTGAATATTCAGACAGAGATTCTTAAATAAAGAAAAAAATCTTAATATACGTACTCAGAAAAAACAAATCTCACCATGATATTATACTCGATTTAAATATTTTACGCAGTGAAACTGCAAAAAAAAATGTTATGCCATCAAATTACATTATATTTCCTAATAAATAAAACCAAATTTAGAACTTCGGCAAGCTTCGGCAACTGTCAAATCTCCAAGTGAAAGTCTGAGAAAAGAAAATAGTACATATAACGATATATGGATTTTTAGTTAAATAATATTCGACTAAACTAAATATATTTTTATTTTATAGTAAAGTACACATTCTAAGCATTCTAAAATGGTATCACACTATATGACTTGATATTATTTTGATACTATAAACTTATACCAAACAAATTTAAGTTACAAAATTATTTTTGCATTTTTTTCATTCCTTGACTTTAGAGGCTTTATTCTATGAAGTATGAATAGTCAGAGATTTGAATCATATTTATAATGATAGAGTAACTCTTTGGCTACAATTTGAGGTATTATACAAGCATATCCACGGAGTTTTAGAAAAAGTATTTATGAGATGGCTTTCTTAGGCGAGTTCCCACTGTGCGGCGGGGCGAATAGGTACTTTAGTTTCAAATAGCACTTGCAATCAGAATTAAGCACTTCAAATAGATCGCACGGTTTTTCAAATACATGATAGACAAAGTTCGTAGTAGTTCGTAGTTGTATATTATGTACAACGGAAAGCAATTTTACAAATAAATCCGAATTGTTACGGGGTTAGATGGGTTTCGTCGGATAAAAAAAGGCCTATATTATAATATAAATATTTTTTTTTGGTTCCTTAAAGATACACATTTAAAGAATAATTTCTGAAATTTAAAAACAAATGTTGTACTCCGCCATTGTGACGTCATGTCCGGTGACCCCTGAAAAAAAGGTACGTCCGCGTTGTCAGCATAACTCCTGACAGGACATCTAAAATGAAAAAACAAAAATACGTGTCTTAGTTAAGACCATAAACTTGTGCTTGAATGAAGGAAAAAAAAAGTAAAAATTGAAATTTTGGCAGATAATTTTCCAAAAAAATTACACACATAAGTCGTTGTTCCGGTCGGTAAAGTGATTGATATGTGTTATATACAAAACTTGGTTAATTAGTACGTCGACTCGTGGGTCGTAACCATATCTTTGGTCTTTTATTTGGTGGGCACGAAGCCTCGCCTTCAGTACCCGAATCAGAATCGTCACTGTCCTCGTTTGAAGACAAATTTCGATTTTCTTCGTGCGAAACTTGCGGGAGAAACCAAAAGATCATTTTCGAGTCTTCGCGGAGATTTAGAGCCACTATTCTCACTCATATTACTAGTATTTAAGTTTTCTATTACTATTTACCAAGTATGATATACTTTTACTTAGTAATATAATAACTTTTTTGTATTTTCGAAAGTTGTGAAAAGGTTTTTCACTACTTAGCGGGAATTCACAAAACGCTATGACAAATTGACAGATTTGCAGCGTTGTCACAACTTTGCAAATATATGTCGTACTGGTGACGATCAGGTATACCAACATTGCGGGAAAAAAGGTAAGTTATCACAAAGCATTCTTCATATCGACGCTGTGTGTTTTTAGACAAACACATAATAAGCAATTACTCAGACATTCGTATTGTTTATTTACTGGTTACCTAGACGACAATGAATAGCCTATAACAATATGCACTTATTATCATTCCCAATCGTTGTATTTGAATTTCTTTCAACAACTGCAGCGCTGCAATTCGATGAAATATGAACGTATGAATGACATTGGTTTTGAACATGATGTCGCAATATGACCATTTTCACCACACCGTAGCATTTTCTACTGTCTTTGTGCTGTTCTTTCGTTGTTATAGGTTTTCTTTCTCTTGTGGTTACAATCATCTTTTTCTTCATAGATTCGTATATTTGTAATTTTTCTTTTAACTATGCATAGGTAATAACCCCGTACAACATGACTGTTTATTTCATAATCTGTAATACCGTCTATTATGTACTGAACAACACAATAATCAGGTAACTTGCCGCGTTTACCCAACTCCTTCATTATCAGCATATATTCATAGCACGTTTTGTTTTTCCCTTTTATTATTTTATTTTAAATTTATGCTATCAGGAACCTCTTTCAAAATATCACATTTTAGGTCGTCATATATTTTAAATGGTTTCTCCAACATTAACCATAGTAATGAGGCTAACGATCTCCTTGCCAAAATGAATTGTTGTACTCTATGAAGCACTCTAACCAGGGCCGGATCTACCTAAGGGCTGCTTGGGCTTCAGGGGCCTCGAGGTTACAAGGGGTTGCCCCGAAGTTGCAGGCCCAGCTAAAAACAATAGGCTATAATTTGAATTTAAAACGATATTTTTACGTGATAACGTCATAAGGAAACATTGATGAAAAATTGCATACTTCTATATGAATTGAGTTAAGGGATGCAGCAGATACGTACTCCCCGTACGTGTAATAGGATGTTTTCATGCTGATTAATATTTTTAAGGTATAAAAAAATTGAATATTATTTATTGAAAACATTAAGTTGTTTTATGTATATATTCACGAGTTCTATTTCATATTTTACAAAAAGATAACTTAGTAAACAAAAACTTTAAAAGTAGCGGACATATCAGCTGATACACATCGTAGGTTGTCATCCGACTTAGCAGTTGGTGTAAGTACACGATGGAGTCCGGTTTCTTAGTGCTTACTGTGCTCCGGTAGATAACTCTTAATCATATATAGGTGTTTCTGCGAGCTAGTCATGGTCTGCAGAGGACCTCTATGGAGCGAGAGGGGCTCTCTAGCAGACATACGACGTAGAGGGCGGGGCGGACAGCAACAAAATTTATTATTACAACATTAAGCAATAGCTGCGTATTTATTTGTCGTAAGCGTGAATTTAATACAGTTAGTTTTTCTAAGTTGGAATTTAATAATAGGTTATTACATGTGAACCAATTTAATATAGCAGAGATAGTATAATTTACATCGTCTAATTGATTACTTTGTCGACCAATTTTAAACACTAACAAAGTATCATCCGCAAATAACTATCTGCAACTTTCTCTACCATGTCATTTATATAAATTAAGAAGAGAAATGGACCTAAGATTGAATCTTGGGGACCGCCCTTTCCCTTACACTTTACACCATCAATATCTACAGTTTGCACCCTATCCTCTAGATAAGTTTTCATTAGATTTAGGTAATTATCTCTAATACCAAGCTTGTTCAAGTTTGTACAAAAGTGTTTTATGATCTACGCAAACAAACGCTTTCGATAGGTCGCAAAAAACGCCGAGCTATCCTGTGAGTTCTCCCATGATTTGAATATATGTGTAATAATCGCTACACCTTTATCAGTAGTAGACTTGCCAACGGTGAAACCATATTGCTGACTGTGAAGCAGTCCGTTATCCCTGAGGTATTTTAACATTTGGTTAAACATAATCTTTTCAAATACTTTACTTAGAACTGACAAAATAGAAATTGGTCTATAGTTGCCTAGCTCAAATCTATCTCCTGATTTATATAGTGGAATTAATTTGCTAAATTTCATTAATTGAAGAAAATCGCCATTATCAACACATTTATTGAAAATAGTAGCTAGATAAGGAGCAACAATATCTATGAATGAACTAACTACTTTAACTGACATGCCCCAGAGATCTTCCGTATTTTTCATGTATAATCACATGTACAATGTTTAGTCAACGACTCGAAACGGTCAGCGTTCTATTTACTGACATCAATCAAATCATCCATTGCTAAAATATGCTCCTGGATTTGTTTGTGAGAGGTAATATACTTATTATTTAAGTCATGAAGCGATGATTCCAAACTCTTTCTTTTTGTAATTAGATAACGTATCAATGTCATATCACTTTTGGCTTTCCACTAACTTATTATTACACTTATTAATATAACCATGCAATTTTAAATTATTTAAACTAGTTTTTCAGTAACTGACCATTTTTGGAACATTTTTTTAATATACTCCCGAGTCTTAATTATAAACTTTTTGAATTTCAAATATTTTTTTAGTTTATTATGACTCAACAAACAAATGTTATTATTATAGTTGCCTAATACAGGTGATGTTGTGGGTGGTGGTGGTGATGATGTCATTAGTTAGGTCAATCACGACTGGATGGCTACATGGAACTGTAGTAGAAGGAGGTATACAGTCGACACTAATAAGCTCATCATATAAATTACTAATGTCATTACTTTGTTGAGATTTTAATCTTGTGTCTATATCATTAATTTTACGATATGCCTGCTTTAACTCAAGCTCCTACTCAGTTATACGCCTCAAGGCTTGCTCACGGGTGTCACTACATTTGTGAAAGCTACTTAATAATTCTTGAAGCTGATCCCGCTGCTCAATAACTTCCTGATGACTATTATGGAGTTCTGCTAATTCAGATTTCAATTGTGTATTTTTATTAATAATTTTTAAAATTTCATCTTCACTCTCTTCTCTCTCCCTGATCAACTTGTCACTGAGCTCTTTGGATGCCTGGAGTTCTTGTAGGGCCACTTTAAGCTTCATCTCTATCTGCCGTGCAGTTCTGGAACGGGTAGATAATGACATTATTAAAAATATTAATAGTTACTAGGGAGAGTGAAGTGAGCTATTTATAAAAGAAGCTAAGTACGAGAACTGCAGCTGAAGCTTACTATACAGTTTAATTGTTAAAATTATGAATAATTTCTACTAGGTACTATACAAGTTATATTTGATGAATTGGTAATTTAACTAACGTTTTAACTGAATAATGATGTAAATACAGATAAATTGTGCTCTTTCCTTTTAAATTATAATAATACAGAATACAAAAAGACTTACAATTAAGTTAGTGGGTATTTTTTTTCTTCGACGTATGTTGTTGCATACGTCGAAGAAAAAAAGTAACTAACTTCGTAGTAACCTAACTTCACTATAATTAATATTAATTTAACTTGAAATGAATGTTTTATGCAAGTTTAGCATTGATTATGAGTTTCTTGGGTTAAATCCAACAAGCAAATACAAAATAATTTTGAATAAAACTTAGTTGTTCACGAACAGTTTGACAGATGGCCGGTACACTATTTGTAATGTCGGTTTTTGCAAGTAATACACCACTAAACTGTACACAAACGACAATCAACACAAATTACACAATTAGAAATAGAAACAGAAATTATCTTTATTCAAATAAACTCATTAGATGACTAATAACAATATTGAAATTATAATATTTGTATGATAGACAATTAAAATTTATTTATTATCACGGCCACCTGAAAATGACAACTGTCGTCGGTGTTGCCAGTAGAAGAAAAAAACCATGGGCCAACCATAAACCATGGCCATGCAACCAAATATCTTCATGTGGCTATTATTAGGTTTTATACTTGACCATTTCTCCTCTGGTGTACTGTCATTAAGTACTTACATACATTTGGCTATTCTGCTCAGGAGTGTAGGATGTTGTAGTTTGATGCTTGATACCAGAGTCTGAAAGATATTTCGTAAAAACTATGGAAAAAATGTAGGGATTATTTTTATTTTTTACTCAATTCATTTTCTACTTCACATTTAAAATTATGAAAGATTGAAATTATTATACATCCGTTTTATTCCTAAGAAAGTATACAAATACTTTTCTGGAAGAGTCATGTTGGATATATTGCGTCTCTATCTCATTCAGTTGTACATTGTAAATGTAGATGGCACTATTAAAAATAAAAGGATTACATATGAACGCTCCACAATTACATAGTGTTTCGTTTATAAATAATAACTATAATAACCATTCTTCCTGCCCCGTCATATAGAACATGGCGTCAGGTGATAAAGAAGAACAAAATACAGAGTGTAATCACAAATTCTTCGTGAAAACAAAAACTGTGTGTAAAACCGCCATTGTGACAATCATCAAATGCCTATTTGTACCATATATAGCTGTATATACTACGCAGTATAAACTAGTGTGAAAGTGAACATTTGTCAACCGGGTACTGGTAAAATACCAGGATGGAAGGTATCAGACTCCCGCAAGGTCTAATATTGACAGGAGAAAAGGTAAATAAAAAAAAAATTGACAGCAATTTGAATTGTACTTAACCGCAACGGGATTGTCAGAACAGAGTGATGAAAGGAAAATAGCAATTTTTCTTAACACAGCAGGTGAAGCAGCCGTCGAAATTTTTAATATGTTTGACGAAAAACGAACAAAAACATTTAACGATGTATTGGAAAAATTCGAGAGGTATACTCATACACGTAAAAACATATTAATAATACATATAAATTTTTAAACATGAGAGAAGATGATCAATCTACAGATCATTTCATCACCAGGGTGAAAAATTTGTGTGAAAAAGTGTGAATTTGATAACTTAGAATACAGGCTCATGATGATCAAAATCATCGGGATTAAAGATTCAAATTTGAAGGAATTTTTATTAAGAGAAGAAAAAATAGATACAGAAAAAGTAATCAAAATATGCAGAGAAGAGGCAGAAGCAGGAAAAAGGCAAATAAAAACATTAGAAAATAATGAAAGTAGTGTAAAAAAAATGAAACTGAAAAATGAGACAGAAATTCAGAAGAAAATAATAAATACAATGGAGAATATGTGCATGAGCTGTGCTCGAAGTCACTCCAGAAATAATTGTGCAGCATTTGAAAGAAAGTGCGCTAAGTGTGGTAAATACAACAATTTTGCAGCACAATATAAGAGCAAAAACTTAACAAAGAAGAAGGTAATGGCATTAACAGAAGCAGAGGAGAGCGACATCACCGGTCAACAGAGCTTTGGTGTTGGGACAATATATCATATGGACAGGGTAGACAAAAAAAAAAGAACAATGGTTTTAAAACATAGACATTGAAGGTAATAAAGTAACAGGTATAAAATAACATAACATAAGTATAAAAACCATTCTGCCTGCCCTATCATATAGAACAAGTCATCAATAAAGGTTATGAAATATTTTGAACATGGCTACGAAATCTAATTATTTAGTAAATGTATCAAAGCTCAAATGAAGGGTCGCGAGAATTACAGCGAATGGTGCTTCGCTGTAGATAATTTCCTGGTATTGGAAGGAATGCTTAATTGTATTAAGAAAGAGCCACAACAACCGGCCATTGGAGCTGTAGAGGACGCGAAAGCAAAATTGATTTTAACAAAGATCCATTTATCTATGTACATATTAAGGAAGTTAAAACAACCAAGCAATTGTGGAATAAGTTGAAGGCGCTGTTTGACGATTCGGAATTTGCAAAACGGATTAGTCTTTTGAGAAATCTCATATCGATACGTCTGGATAACTGCACATCGATGACTTCGTACATGGCATGATCACAATATTACGAGTATTTGTACTGAAATATTCTTATTTACTATAAGAATATTTCAGTACAAATACTCGCATTTTATCTATTAAATCCTTTAAAAAATAAAATTTTATGTCAATACATATGCTTGGTTCTCTTGGATTTTTCAGAACCTTTTGACTTATATATTGAACTTCGGTTATCAATCAGGAGTGTATTTCTTGGTCCTGAACAATTTAAATGTTTAGTGACTCCTGTGTGGGTTTGTGTGTAGGGCGCTGGGCTCGGTGCAGTCAACGATGGTAGTAATTAAAAGCGCAATATGAATGAGTAACAGTATATTATAAAAATATATGTCGTAACAAAACTATGTATGAAAGCAAGCAGGAGGCAAGAGCAAAAAAGGAATAACAAAACCATAGGAATCAAATATTCATATAAAATTGAAAAATACTTAAAATTAAGGAATTGTCGTGCCAGCCAGCGGCTCGAATATAAAGAGTCCTGTACAACTCCTTTCCAATTCAGGAGTTCCTGAGCAGTTATGGCAGGTGCAACATATTCTAGTTCAGCAGTTAAATTGCAAGGTTGTTTCTTTGATGACTATATCATTGAGTCCTGATGTAGTTGGTGATTGAAAGACTTGACGGTAAATATACACATATTTATTATACAGAATCACATATAATATATGAGAAAGAGTGTGTCATAGACAAACAAGCCCCAGGATTTTTACTATGGAATATTATTGTTCCACTTACACTTTTTCTATACCTATCATCTCCTGCCCAATTAGCATCAGAGTACGAAATAGAAGAGAACAATCGATCTAAAGAAACTATACCAGAACTTGAAACAACTAGTACTTCAGTAATACAGGATAACACCTTCATAACAAAATAGTAAAACTAACATGGTAGCAATACGTAGTTACAGAATATACAGTTGAGAAACAAAGTGTGTATTTTTATTTTTAAATTAACCCTTCTTTGCAAGATATTTTAATTTTTTTTTTTTTTTAATAAATCAGGGTGATGTAATTAATTCTCTAGATTAAAGGAAAAATATTTTAAAAAATCCTAGTGTAAATAAAAATATGTATTATGTAAAAAACAATATGATGGAAATTTACATCATCATGCATTGTTAAATATTTAGCTCAGTACTAAATAAATAAAAAAATATTGTTTACTCAATCTTCTTTATTCTTTATGATAATTTAAAAAACAATGATTATTTTTATTTAAGCACAAATTGAAGCCACATTTATTACTCGCAATTGTGGAATAGCCTTTACATTTGGGAAATTTGCACCGGAGTGACCCACCTACTTTTGGCCAATGTTCAGCACCATCTTTTCTTATGTCTTTAGGAGGTGGTGGAGCTGGAGAACCTTTTCTTTTTGTTTACTGTAATTCTTCTTCAGTACACTGGTACTAGGACGCCCGCTTTTAGCTTCTTTGGTGGTTCATCTGTTGCTTAGCACAAAGGTCAATTCATTTCTGAATTGGCTCATTGTAAGCAGACTCTTTTCAGGTTCACGTCTTTCTTGAGCATTTTTTTTTATAAACAATCCAAGAATTTGTAATAGCTAGATCAAATAGATGAAATAAAATACGCAAATACCACCTCATTTTTATATGATTTCTGCCCAAAAAGCTTTTCATGAGATCTACTCCTCTACCATATGTTTATGTACTCTTGGACAATAAACGGGCAAGTAATATCAATTTTTCCTTTTGTTATCCTGTCAAATCTTATTGACTTTAGTTACAGGCAGGTTATCTTATTATCTTTCCAAGCCACACAACTCAAATCTATACCATCATGCACTGTGTTACGGGGGCTGCAATAAATTAAACTCGTAATGTTTTATAAAGCTATAAGTATCTACTTTTCTCCTTTGATATTATTTTTCCGGAACAGTCCTTTACACAGATGTTTATTTTTATATATCCAAAGTAAGACCGTTAATCAGAACTTCTAAATTATACAAATAAAAATAAACATGATTATATGATGATATGAACCTTCTAGAATATAGATTTTATATTATAAATTTTAATTATATTTAATCTCTATTATTTATATATTTACTTTAATTATATTAGGCACAAATCAGATTAATTAACTATAAAACATATCGTTGTCGTTATCATACTTAAGAACTAGATGGCGTTGCAGTCTGTTCACCAATCTGTTTTACCGAAGCTTGCTGTCGGATGTTAAGGACTAGATGGCGCTGCAGTTCACCAAATTGTTTTATTGGAGCTTGGCTTGTCGAGTGTTACCGACATCATCTAACAATGATGTCGGTAACACTCGGCCATCCTGGAATTGCCGAGTCCCCCGGCTACCTTCATTTCTGCTCTTGTCATTCGTAATCTGAAAGTAAAAGAATATACACATAATTTACTGTACTCAATAGTATTTTATATACCTATGAGTATATTTTCTTTACGATCTTCAAGGAAATTAGGCAATGGGATAGTTTAAAACATCCTTATGATGGTCCTCAACCACAGCGTCAGAACTCTCATAAATTTTAAGCAGCCCAGGGATTTTCTCGACAACTTGGTCGTTCAATTGATAACAATCATCGTTTTTAGGAGTAAGTATAGCTTTCATTGAATAACTTTTGTAATCATTTGTGTTAAGGGAAACACCAAAAATATGGTCTACAATTGAATTATCTACAATGCATCGCAGAGGCAGTTCAATGTGGTCGTCACCATCTTCATTAGCTGATCCATCGCCTACCTTTAATACCCATTGAGCAAAGTCTAAGTCATCGTGAGCTCTCATATTATAAGCTAATTGCAGTTGAGTAAAGTTTGGCCACATTGAAAAGTGCTTAATTGAAGCTTTTATGATATCATTTCGTGACTCATTAACTACAACTGGTAAAATCTGACGAAAATCTCCTGCGAATAACAAAGTTTTGCCTCCAAAAGGTAATTTATTTTTCATTATATCTTGAAGGAGTCGATCAACTACAACAATATCGTGATATTTCGTCATGGGTGCTTCATCCCAAATGAATAAATGAGTTTCCTTCAATAACTTAGCGGCTGGTGACCTTAACGACATATGAGACGTAGAATCTATATCTGAATTAATTGGAATTTTAAATCGCGAGTGAGCTGTTCTACCACCATCTAACAGAGTTGCTGCAATACCAGAAAACGCAATGGGTAAGCATATTTTGTTTTCAGATCTTAAAATATGTAAAATAGTTGTAAATACAAAAGTCTTTCCAGTTCCTCCTGGGCCGTCAAGGTAAAACAGCTTTCTCTCTGTGGGATTATTCACAGCGTTTAGTATCGTATCGACCACATATTTTTGTTCAGCGTTCAATTTTTCATATTTTTGTTAGATGTGGCAATGTTACACATTGATATATTGTATAGTTGGTTAGCTTGTGTTCCATTATTGTTATGTTGGCAGCGTTCATTCATTCACTGTTCATTCAATGTTCATTCAATTCGTTCTCTCTCTGATTTGTACGGCTGTTAGTTACTAAAATATTACTTACTTGTTTTATTAATTAAATAAAAGTTCTATCATAATTACTGCGTTTAAATATAAACATTAGGTTATGGACCCAGACACATAACCCTGCTTGTTATTGTAGTAAATAACGCGAACACAAAAGTTAATAATCGACGGGAAGAAAAGTGAGGTTATCCGGCTATCACACGTGGCTAATATCGTAGAGAAGGTATACTTGTACGTCGCACACAAATAAGGTCGGAAAGGATGGATAATAACATCATAAATAACACCGTAGTTATGTTGGAAGGTGCTAGAAATTGGAACACGTGGAAATTCCAAACGATGGTACTGATGCGTGGCTATGGTTGGCTGGACATAATAGAAGGAAGGAGTATAAAGCCTAAAACTGGTGATGAACTAATAGCTTGGGAGGTGAAGGACGCTAAAGCACAGACTCTGATAGTCACGAGGTTGTCCGAGGATTCCATATTACATGTACTTACATGTACCAGCTCCTATGAAATGTGGAGGAAACTTCAAAGTGTTTATGAACAGAAAACAGCAACTAGTGTTCATATAGTACAACAGAGATTCTTTCAATATAAATATGAAACGGGGTTAGATATGTCGATTTTTCTATCTAAAATTCAAGAAATGCAAAACACGTTAAAACAGTTGGGAGAAAATGTTTGTGATAAATTAGTCATTACTAAAATACTGATGACATTGCCAGATGAATACAAGCATTTTGTATCTGCTTGGGAGTCGGCTCCGGACGATAAACAGACTATTGATAATCACAGCAAACAGCATCATCATCTGTTTTTGTTGTAAAGAATAAAAGACTTGTGAAGTGTTTCAAATGTGGCAAAAATGGGCATTTTCAAACGGAGTGCAGAAGCTACAAAAATAATGGTGAATCAAACATGACCAGTAATCAAAATAACAATAACTGTTTTTATTGTGGAAAGATTGGTCATTTTAAGGCGCAGTCTCGGTTTAGAAAACAAAAAGAAAACAAAAGTCTGATAATAGTGACAAAATTAAATCAAAAAGTAATGCATTTCTAGTTTTCAACTCATCACAGGAAACGCATAAATCACAGTGGTTAGTGGATTCTGGCGCCAGCGAACACATGTGTAATGATCGCTCATTGTTTGTATCATTCGCAAGTTTATCAGAAAAATCTGTAATCGTCGGTAATGGCGCGGCAATTAGTGTTCTTGGCTGCGGCAAGTACTTTAAGTTACTTTAGCTGTGGCGTGGCAGTACAAGTGTCGAATGGGAACGAATGGATTGATACGGTAATAGAAAATATTATTCGTTCTGGAACTGAAAACTAACTTATTCTCGGTCAATCGCGCCACAGACAAAGGATACGTTATGATGACAGATGAATGTTCGTGTAAATTCTTCAAAAATAAGGAAGTTTGTGCCGTTGCACGAAAAACGAATTGGAAATTCATATTACTTAGAATTACGTTTTATATGTGAGATTGCAAATAGTGCAGAATTAGTTCAATGGCATAAAAGGTTGGCTCATCAAAACTTCGCGTATGTAAAAGAAATATTGGAGAAAAATAACATTAATATCAAACAGAATCCTATACCTCAGTGTGAGAGTTGTTTGGCAGGAAAAATACATAGATTACCCTACGAATAGTAACAATACGACTTTAAAAACGTGTGAACTAATATATGCAGATGTGTGTGGCCCGATGGAGGTGACATCCGTTGGAGGCTCAAGATACTTTTTGCTACTGAATAAGGATAATGAAAAATCTCTATTTCAAGTGTGGTCAAATAAAATATTTGATTTAAACCAGTTAAAGATTTTTGGTACTGAAGTGTATGTTCACATACCAAAAGAAAGAAGGAGGAAATGGGATATGAGAGTAGAAAAAGGTATTATTGTTGATTATGAAGAGAACGTAAAAGGATATAGAATTTACTTTTCTAAAAGGAACACAGTGGAGATAAAACGAGACATTGTTTTCTTGAAACAGAATGATAAGAAAGAGAAACTTCAGTCGGAAGAATATGGTGCTAAGGAGTCTGTAGTGTCATCTAGTCTGGAAAACATGTTTGAAACAGACACAGGGGTCAGTGAACCTACAAGCACTGAAAGCATTCTAGTAGAGAAGGAAATAGATTATAACAGTGACACTGAATACTTACCGTGTAGTGATGAAGGACCTTTATCAGAAGAGATGACTTCCACATATGAAGAGAAACCGGTACGTGTGCGTAAACAAACATCATTCTATAAGTGTAATAGTGTGCAAGTGATCGAAAATGAGTGTGAACCAGTGACATATAGTGAGGCTATGAAAAGAAGTGATGCAAGTGAGTGGAGAAAGGCAATTGAGAAAGAGTTACAAACTTTGAAAGACAATAACACACAAAAAATGAGAAAGAAGTAAGCACTAAATGGGTTTTTAAAATAAAAACAAATACAGATCATGTCAAACAGTATAAAGCAAGGTTAGTGGCTAGGGGTTTTGAACAAAATGATTTATTTAATTTAAGTGAGATTTACGCACCAATTGCCAAACTGACAACTTTTAGATTATTCATTGTAGTGGCAACTAAATTAAATCTACCTGTTTATCAAATGGATGTGACAGGGGCATTTTTGTATGGGGATATAAAAGAAGATGTCTATATTAGTTTACCAAAAGGGGCCTATTCAGGAAATAATAATATTGTAAAATTAAACGAGTCATTGTATGGACTAAAAAGGTCACCTAAAGATTGGAATATTAAATTCAATTTTGTAATTACTAAAGAAGGGTTTGAAAGGTCAAAGAATGATCCATGTTTGTATTCTAAGTGTAATGGTAAAGATAAAATGTTTGTTCTGATTTATGTAGATGATTTGTTGTTTTTCGGTATAAATGAACAAGTAATCAATAATTTAAAAGGTGTATTGTGTAAAGAGTTCAGGATGAAAGACCTGGGTTTAATTTCAGAGTTTTTAGGTTTAAACATAAAACAAGACTTACAAAACGGGACTACTGTATTGTCACAGAAAAATTACTTAGAGAATGTACTAAGAAAATTTAATATGGAATGTTGTAAACCAATGATGACCCCATTGGATCAAAATTTAAATACAAATATATTTGATATTAATGGTAAAAGTGACAACCACTTTGAAAGTACATATTTGTAAACAAATTATTGGCTGTTTGATGTATGCTGTTTCAGGCACTAGGCCTGACTTATGTTTTGCTGTCTCATTGTTGAGTAGATATCAAAAATGTGCAAATAATGTATTACTTACAGTACTAAAGAGAGTATTGCGTTATGTTAAAAATACTTTAGATTATAAATTAGTTTATAAATGTAATGGTGATAAGCTGGAAGGTTATTGTGATGCTGATTGGGGTGGTGACCAAAGAGATAGAAAGTCCACTTCAGGCTTTTTATTTATGTTTTCAAATTGTTTAATAATGTGGTGTTCAAAGAAACAATCTTCTGTGAGTCTGTCATCAACAGAGGCAGAATATGTTTCTATGAGCTTAGCTGCTAGTGAAGCATGTTGGCTTGCTAATTTGTTGAGTGATTTTAGATTTAATAATGTATTTCCAATAAGTTTGTATTGTGACAATCAGTCAGCGATTTTGAATGCCAGTTCTGAATCTTTGAAACGTTTGAAACATGTTGATATTCGTTATCACTTTGTGAAAGATTTAATTAAAAATAAAACAGTTAATGTTAAGTATATAAGCACAAGTAATCAGTCAGCAGATTTATTGACAAAATGTTTAAGTAGCGACTCTATTGTTAAGTTCCGGAAACTATGTAATGTTACATAAGAAATGTAAAGTTTATAACAAAATAGTAACTAAATGTATAACATTGAGAGGGGGTGTTAGATGTGGCAATGTTACACATTGATATATTGTATAGTTGGTCAGCTTGTGTTCCATTATTGTTATGTTGGCAGCGTTCATTCATTCACTGTTCATTCAATGTTCATTCAATTCGTTCTCTCTCTGATTTGTACGGCTGTTAGTTACTAAAATATTACTTACTTGTTTTATTAATTAAATAAAAGTTCTATCATAATTACTGCGTTTAAATATAAACATCAATTTTCATAGCCATTTGTTTTTTCAAGTCCACAGTCATAAATGGAATCAAATAAGAAATCATTATTTTCACTAATATCTGGCTCCGGAAGTCCAAAATCTGTTAGTCTCTTTCCGTGGAGTTTTAATGTTTCATCAATATCTTGTAAAGCCAACTGTTTCGATAATATTTCAGGGCGTGATCTAGTAAAGTCTTCGATAAAATGTGATGCAAACTTTTTCCAAAGAGCATTAGGATCAGTTACTTCACAAAATACGCAAATTAACGCAAACAGCTGTCGTAATTGCCCAGGAACTTTAAAATCAGTTGCTTCCATCAAACATCTTTGCCATTCTTGATCGTCAAAAAGGAGTCCCCTTGCTTGAGCTGCTTCTCGAAATGAGTTGTAAATAATATTTTCATAAGTTCTAACATCTCTAAAGCAAGTCGGCCCTTTGACGTGAAGAAGTAATAGCCGGAGATAATATCGTTCCTGATCAGAAAAAGAATAATTATACATTCTTGCAATTACTTTATCAGCCGCTGACTGAGATATTCGTAGTTGCCACTGTTCATAGATAAATCTGAAATGTGTCGGGATTTCACTGTAAAGATATTGTCGAGTACTATCTTTTGTTCTGTTTAGTTCAAAAAATGCTAATAATGTTAATTTTTCAGCTGATCTAGTTGCTGATTTTTGAACATTCTGATCTGTAAATACGACAGTTTGTTGGTTTTCCAAATGAACACCTTACTGTATAATTGTGTAACTCATTTTGTGCATTGAAAATTCAAAGATTCGCCAAACTGCTTCAAGTACCGAAACATACCTGGTATCAATATAAGCCTTAATTTCATCATGGTGTTCATTGCTTGATATCGATTGATCATTGGACTCTTGTGGCGCTACTGTAATTTGTATCTTTGCTCGGTCATGACCTTTATAAATATATTTATTTATATATTTTACACTTTTGACGCTTGAACAAATTTCCACATTTATGTGAGCATTAAATTTTTTACATAGATAAGAATGGTAGGGCACTACCCATCTATTATCACACTCGAATTCCTTCTTTTTTATTGTTCTTCCGTCCTCTCTTCTTATTATAGCATAACCACCATTTTGGGTACCATCTCTAGTTTCTTCGCAAAATGTCTTTGGGTAGTTTTCAGAACATTTAGAGGCAGTTCCATCATTTTTTATGCAGGGTGAATTCATATATCCAGGGCCACATGGCCCATGGATCATGTTTTTTGACACAGTCTGAAAAAGTGCCTGGTCTTTATCTGGATCAGGTATCTCTGCACACACAAATTTATCATAATCTTCTGATGACCTCGGTTTATCTTCATTTCATAGAATAATAAGAATATGAGCATGTGGAAGTCCACGTTTCTGAAATTCAATGGTGTAAAACAAAGCTCTCGGTATTCCAAAATTATGTTTCTTTGTAATGTCATTTTTAAGTTCCTCCAATTTAAGTTTAAAAATTCTGGCAATTAAATCAGGTCTATGTTCTTTTTTAGTGTGTTGTAAATTATCCAAGATTTCCTGCCAATTCGGATTGCACGTAAATGTTATAAATAAGTCTGGTTTACAATACTTGCATACAATTGCCATGGAATCCTGATAATTTTGCATCATCTGTCGGGGACTTTCCCACATAAGTTGATGGCAATATTATCATTTTACCAATATCTTGACCCATTTTCTATCATTATTGTACAGGCTATCCATTAAATTTTTATAATTCTCAGCTCTGAGCAGTTTTTGATTCATTAGAAGAAACAATAATCCTTGAGATTCAATCCTAACATAGGCCAAGACACAATATTCATGAAAAAGTTTTTCGGCGTAAAATAATGGTCTAAAATTTCTACGAACAGCTATACTGATAAAATTGTAACATTGTAAGACGACTTCGAGCAGTTCGACAATCTTCTCTGTGTTGAAAATTCTCATGCCATCTGAGTTCTCCATTAGGAAAAAGTAAAGGAAAGGCTAAAGGGTCAATATTGAGACTGGTTGATTTGAGTGTAGTTAAATGTTGAGAATATTCTTGTACAGAAAAGTCTATATTTAATGGAGATTCGCCGTTTTCTCCTACAAAGATGACCGGTACCTGGAGAAATGGGGGATAGCGGGATAAGGTAAGTGGACTGTATTGAATGAAATAAAGGGGGATGCACAGTACGTCCCTGCGACTGTAGAGCGGGTGTATTCTTGCACAGCTGCTGCGCTGAACAGTACCTCATTATTTGATGGAGTGTTATACCGACGCAAATCATAAATCTCTTGATTTGCGTCGTCGTGTTTATAAAACTGCATTAATACTGAATATTTGGGTCGATTTTCTGAGACTGCTTTTAATTCCTCTTCAGCTAAAATTGCAGACACCCTTTTGTATATTTTGACAAAAGTACACTTTAAGAAGAAAACAGAACAAAAATCACTTAAAAACACAACCTGTCTACATACCTAGTGAAACACTACTCACAGTCTTTACGGAGAGCTCTTCGGTGCATCCACTTACCACAACTGTGGCAATGTTTGCGAAACGCATGGAGATTTGGCTGTTAACAAAATGATATAGGTATCATCAAACAAAGACAGAGACATGACCAATAAAAAAATTATGAAATTCTTACGGATACGCATAATGTGTGTAATACAAAAAAATAAATGACGCAGCATGTAAATGTTTTTTTAATTTGATTTATCCTTATACCCAAACGCATGGAGATTTGGCTTCTCATGACAATTTTCTTAGTTACCAGGACTCACATACATTGTTATATTAATAATTACAATATTAAAAATCAAAGTTAAAATTATATTTCAGTTTCAATTTGGTTTTCATAATATTTATAGTAGAAAATAAACTATCCACGGTGGCGCAGATATGTGGTAGGCACAAAAGTTTTTTTATCAATTCACACAATGTGGGGAATATTTGGTCTAACGTTGTAAATTAAATTTTTGACGATCAAAGAGTAAAATAAATGACAATGCATTTGAACCTTACTTTTATACGGTTAGCGGTTAGTATTCTCATTTGACGCGAACACATGTCAAGTGTTGATTGGTTGTTATAGCTAGTGACATGAAAAGATGGCCACTGCAGTTTGTATGTCAGTGTTATTAGAATTTAACGAAATACTCCATAATCCGAATTTTGCGGATATATGTTGTCGATTCGAAATCAATATTTTTTTATGTTTTGTTATTCACATAAGGTTTCGTTCCAGTCTACCGTACCCCTTGACGGAATTATGAATATAGATAGTTATTTAAGTAAAGTACTGATACTACGATAAGTAGGTACTATAGTAGAAAATAAAATAAACAAAGCTCTAAAGATTAGAATTAATTGTTTATTTTAAATATTTACAATTTAGTTTAGCTAAAATTAAAGTTGTTATATTCACGCACGCGAACGCGGCAGCGGCAACGGACGCGTTTAGCCCGTTCTAGTGTTTCTATTGTCTTTAAAATTATTTAAAACGTTGATTTATTAATTTAAAGTTATCAGAATGATCCTTTAATCGAGACATTATAACCTACAATTAAATATTCATTTTGTAGTGCAGTTTGAATCCGGTAAACATTTTAAATAACATTTAATTGTGTAACTAAGAAGTGACGGCAACTGTTTGAGTGTCTTCAATGGGTACAAAGGTCAGTTGTAAACTGGATGTGAATCATATTAACTATTGAACAAAGTGGCAGTTAACCGGTTCTACGCAGCTATATGGTAGTTAATTTCAAAAATTGACTTTATGAAACGTTGGCCTAGTGGTTATTCTCAGTAATTATTTGTGGACGGATGTGCGATCAAACCCTGACCACAACATTTTTTTTTTTTTTTTTTATGATCACGTAATATATTTTGAGCAATATTATCATACAACATGCAGTGTGCCGGCTGTTTGAGGGCAATTAAGGACCGAAAATATTTATTGTGTGAGGGATGCAATCAGTTTTATGATCTGGACTGTGCAAATGTATCCGAACAGCGTTTTTATAATACATTAGTTGATGAACATAGGAGAAATTGGAGATGTGTATTATGTGTAAGTAAGAAGCCCAAGAGCGATAACACTAATACACCAGCTCGTGCTGCTTTTCAAGCAGTCACAACTCAACGAGGAGGAGCTGTGAGGAGTCCGCTTCATTTTGATGTTTCTATGTCGGAGCAACCATCTATTATGGATATTCATAATGATACAGCTCAAAATGAAACTGTGGAAATGTCAGACATGCAGTCATTGGCCTTAGAAATGCGGCTATTTAGAACTGAGATGATAGAAGAGATGCGAGCTACTAGAGCACAGATGGCGGTGTTAAATGAAACTTTGGCTAAAATATCGAGCAGAGTCATTAAATGTGAAGAGCGTATGGATAAGCTCCAGGAGCGTCTGAGTGGTATGGAACATAGTATAGAAAATGGTGCAACGGAGGGCAATAACAAGTCACTTGAGGCGTCTATGACAGAGTTGAGATTGGAACTGAACGACCGAGATCAGGAGTTGCTATTAAATGATGTAGAGATTGCATGCATTCCGGAACAGAAAGTTGAGAGCCTTCCTCATATTGTCACTACTCTAGCAAATAAATTGGGAGTTCAATTGACAGATCAAGATGTAGTAAGTGCCACACGCGTAGGATATGTATCATCGTCCTCTCAAGTAGGTGAGCACAGGCCGCGTCCCATAGTGGTGCGTTTGTCTCGGCGCATCGTTCGAGATCGGTTATTGCAAGCTGCGCGTGTACGAAGGGGTGCCACTACTGAGGGCTTGGATATACCCGAACCATCCCGGCGGTTTTATGTTAATGAGAGATTAACCAAAAACAATAGACTGCTGTTCCGTCGAGCACGCGATCTGGGCAACCAGATGAACTGGAGATACGTGTGGACAAGGGACGGCAGGATATATGTGCGCCAGTTCCAAAATAAAGATGCTCCACGGTTTCGCATAAGGACAGAAGATGACATTGCACGGATTTTTGGTCAGGATGTTGTTTGTCCCTCAGCATAATTATTAACATCTATGTAGCTTCTTTTCCAGTAATTATGTATGGTACTGATTATAAACCATATTTAAAGTTATATTTTTGTATGTACTTTTTCTTTCAGTTTTGTTCTAAATTATTTCATCTAAGCATTATAGTAATTGTTTTAATTTATATACCTAATGAATTTTTTGCAATAATATTTATTCTTTTACCTTTCTTTTTGATAAACCTTTATTATTTTGTTTGTATGTCAACATCCTCTAAATCATATGTATGTTTTACTGTTTTGTATATGTACTTTTTCAGTAAGTTTTGTACTCTTTTATTTGGTCTAATTATCAAATCCATTGATTTAATTTTTGCCCTTAATGAATTTTTCTATGTTATATTACCTAAATTACCAAGTTACTATTTTTATTATCATCTAAACTCTATAACAAAAAGTACCAATCCTCTTAGAGTAATTGTTGATAGATTAAATATTTTATTTAGCTTCATAATTGTTTTTGGTGGTTCTATGTATATATGTTCTGAGCATAAATGTTTGAGATGTGTATTATGTGCCCCAGGGTTTCAATTCAAATCGAGTGTACATTTTAATTCTCTAATCATAATAGATTTATTTACTGTCTTATATCTACAGTACATTTGGATTATGTATGTTTACTTATATAATGTGTACTTTCTAATATTATTCATTATTTTATTTAGCCTTGGGATCAATTCATGTAGCCTGGTATTTTTATTATATTATATTAGCTTTCAATTCTAAAACAAAATATCTTAAGTTAGGTCTTTATAATGCTGGATCTCTAAACACGGGTCACGATGATTTTCTGATAGCGATGAATCGATTTGAACCTGACATAATAGCTATAAATGAAACGTGGTTGCCGGAAGGACAAGAGGCACGTGCGCCAGTAGCACCCGGCTATCGACTGCGCAACAAACCGCGCCCAAGACACATTTGTGGTGGTAGAGGTGGTGGTGTTGCGTTCTACTTTAAAAGAGATATACGAGTACGCTTCTTGAACCATCCCGAAAATAACATCGAACAAATGTGGCTATCGATACGAGTAAATGGTCATCGCATAATCATAGGAACAGCATACAGACCACAGTGGCTGAAAATAGATACATTCATTGATGCGTTAACTGAATCTGTTTCCCACTTTTCTAACTTCAAGTACATGGTTTTGCTGGGAGATTTCAATGTAAATATGCTGGATAAATCTAGTATTGGCTTCGTGAAAATTGATCAATTTCTGAGGTATCTTAATTTGGAACAGGTAGTAAAAGACCCTACGCACACTTCGGTGAGTTCTGAAACACTTATCGATCTTGTGTGTACTAATTGTAAAATTCGTGACGTAACTGTGGACAATATTACCGGATCCCTGGGTCATTCAATGGTAAATATTAGTTTAAATTTAAAGAAAACGAAAGTACTGCCAAGTTTTGTTACATATAGACCTATGAACAAAATAAATATTGATCAATTTAACAGGGATCTTATAGTACTGAATTGGGAATCAGTATCAAAAATGTCATCAGTTAATTCCATGGTAGATAAATTCAACTTCTTATTGTTGTCTCTATTTGATCAACATGCGCCATTGGTTACAACGAAATTTAAACACGCTACACCACTACCATGGATTACTGATGTGATTAAATTAATGATTCAACTGCGTAATAAAGCTCATAATAAATATCGCAAATCAGGATCTGAAACGCATAAGAATTATTACAAAGAACTGAAGAAATTAGTCTCAAAAAGTATCGAAAGTGAGAAACGAGCCTATTACAATCATTTTGTTAATTTGAATGTTAATAGTGGTAAAAAATTTTGGAAAAATATAAAAGAGAAAATTATTACTGATTCAGATAAAAATGAATGCCTATCAAATAAGTTTAAGGACCCTAATTTAATTAATAACCACTTTTTAGATGTGCCTGGTCCTGATTCTGTTCCCATATCTAATTTGTCATATTTTGAAAATTTTAGGTACACGTCAAATTCATTTTTTTTGCGCCCTGTAAGTGAAAACGACGTGGTTAGGTACATAAACACAGTTAAGTCTAATTGTATAGGCAGTGATGGTATAACTCGAGACATGATTTTGTTTACTCTCCCACATACCCTACCTATTATTACTGCCATAGTTAATGAATCAATTTTAAAAGGCATAGTTCCCAATCAATGGAAGATAGCACTAATTACACCCATATCCAAGGTTACCCAACCAAATGATTTAAAGGATCTCAGACCTATAAATATTTTACCGTTTTAATTATAATGGTAGCATATTGCTAGTAGTAGATGAAGTCAAGTTTCTTGATGTAACATTAACAAAAAATCTATCTTGGAATAAGCATATCTATATTTATGTGATAAAGCCTTTAGAGCTTTTAATATTTTAAAATGCCTTTCCAAAACATTTTGGGGCTGATCTAAAGATTTTACTTATGTTATACAAATCCATACTTCGTTCTCACTTTTTTTGTAGTTACCTTAGATTTGCTTCCAACCCCATGCTCTTAAAAAAATAATATACATAGAAACAATTCAATATAATAATTTGCGTCTAATTACTGGTGCAATGAAAACAACTCCAATAGTCTCTCTTCAAGTAGAATGCAACATTCCATCTCTTCGTTAAGATTCAAATTTCTTAAATTTACATTCTTGCTAAAACTACATCGCATTTTCCATAACTCGCTATTATAAAAAAAATTTGATTCTCAAACCATAGCATCTTCTAATTCCATAAAATTCCCATACATTCTCCTTGACTTCTCTACAATGAAATCTTGAGTTGAGCAATATAACATTCATGTGACAACTAATAAATGGGCATGTTATGAAAGGACATATGATAGTAAATTTTGCAATATGAGAGTAGAAACTGATAAGAACCAAAAATGTAAAGAAGAAGTATATGAACATCTTTCTCATGGCCTACATTTAACACAATATACATTCTGTCAAAAAAGTACCGGGAATTGTTCATTTAAAAAGACCGCGCCACACATTGGTCATATCTTTTTTTGCTGGAATGTTGGCACAACTGTCCTTCATAGTGACGCAGAGTTTGGGCGCCAACTTTCAATTACTTTGTTTTTGGCATTCAATTACATCAGTTAACCTCATATGTACTCTGCTATTTTTACTATGGATAAAAATATCGAACAAAGAATTTGTCTAATAACCAAAAAGCCTATAGCGAATGTGCTTTATCAAAAACACGAGTCTATGAGTGGTATAGCGTTTTTAGAGGGTCGAGAAGTCGTGGAAGATTTGCCCTGATCTGGTCGTCCATCAACATCTTCAACGGATGAAAACGTCAATAAAGTCAAGGAAATGGTGCTGGAAAACCGTCATTTAAGTTTGAGAGAGGTAGCTCATGACCTTAGCGTGTCTCACGAATCAATTCGCAACATTTTACACCATCAATTAGGCATGAGACGGTTGGCTGCTCGACTAGTACCAAGAGAGTTGAACTTTCTTCAAAAAAATCTTCGGAAGAAGGTGGCTGAAGAAATGCTTGAGCAAGTTAATTCGGACCCATCGTTTATCCAGCGCATTATAACAGGTGATGAAACGTGTGTATATGAGTTTGACATGCAAACCAGTCAACAGGCGGCTGAATGGCGCTATCCACATGAGCCGAAACCAAAAAAGCCACGTCAAAGTCAGTCAAAAGCGAAAGTCATGCTGCTCGTTTTCTTTGATTATCGTGTTGTCTACTCGGAATTCGTTCCAAATGGTTCTTCGGTAAATAAAGAATATTAGGTTCTTATCATAGCAATATAAAAACTGGTTATGGATTTCGTATATCTGCCATTACTAATATATTATGGTGGTCAGTATAAAACAAATTTGTTACCTTAGCAAGATTTAATTCCTGAAATTAGAAAAGACTTATAAAAAAAATTGGGAAGAAGATTGGAAACGTACTACCAAAGATAAAGGTACTTGGTATACAGGGATAAACAGTACAATTGGCAAAAAAACCTGGTTTACTCAGGGAAAAATATTTTTAGAGAGAAGATATGAGTATAAAACTCAAATTTGTCGAGTGCGATTTGGACATTGCAAATTCAATGCTCATTTACACTGAATGAAGATATTTAATAATCCGATTTGTCTTTTATGCTCCAATAACGAAAATCATGCTTTAGAACATATATTTTTTGATTACCCGGCCCTCAATTTAAACAGAATTTTGCTCATTGCTAAGCTTCAAGAACTATTCAAATGTACTACATTTAAACCAATTTATGACTTCATCATAGTAACTATCGGAGAATTATAAACATTTTGTTGTATATTGTTTATTAAATATTGTGTCATTCATTTTTAATCTATGGTATCTGTACGCATGATTCTATGGTGGCAGATAGCTTTATCTTATTTTCTGTTTTTTTTTTGTTATGCACTACTCTGTGCAGTTTTGGTCTTAAAAAATAATTTTGTACGTTTTCGTGTGTTACAGTTAAAAGTATTCGTATGTGCTCTTAAAGTTTTATTCAAGTTAAATAACAGATTATGAGACATAATATTAAAAATGAATAAGTTTGATAGAAAAATAACGTTAACCGGACGAGATAATTATGAGGTATGGAAATTCCAATACAATATAGCGGTGTCGGTCAGGATAAATCTTCAAAGAAGAAATATATAGCCTTTACTACATCAGAGAACGTTCTGAGAAGGCTCACAACATGTAAAACTTCCGATGATATGTTAAACTTGAAATATTATATGGAGTTGATATAAAAGTCAATAAACTTTACTTACAAAATAAGTTTTATTCGTTACGGTGTTCAAATTCAAAGAATGTCATGGGCTTTATGAAAGAAATAGATACAATTTTAAGCAAGTTGGAAGAAGCTGATGAACACGTGTCCGACGAGATGGCTGTATCTAAAGTATTAAGTAGCCTTCCGAAATCATATGAATCATTCATTACAGCATTTGAATGCTGCAGTGATACCTCCTTAAAGAATTTACGGATTAAATTAAACAATGAATTCGAAAGAAGAAAATTTTTGTCTAGTAAATTTGAGTGTGAAGTTACAGAATAAGAAAAAACAAATAAGGAGAGGAGCTATGGAACTGCATTTCTGTCTACTGGTATAACATGTAATTATTGTAAGAAATCAGGTCATATATTGAAGGATTGCATTAAATCAGATAATTGTTTTATACCTAAGCCTTTTAACGACATAGCGGCGGTGACATACTTATCTATAAATAATTGAAAACTTGCGGCGGAAGGCATTTTGCCTAATTTAAGATTTAAAATCTGGTCTAAGTAATTAGAACCGAGAACGTGAATATCTTGATACTTATCAAGCAGAGACTTAAATATAATTTCATAGTTTTCGGCGCAGGGTGTAATACCTGCAAATACCGATTGTACTTTGGGTGATAACTTACCCAGTAAATAATACAGTTTTTCTGAGTTTGTAAGTGAGGAGTTGTCATGGACAGTAGATTTGTAACTAGCGTAAAATAAATTCCAATCTTGATAATTGCCGCTGAAGGAGACTAATTCCAGGGGGGGGAGCCTGGGCCTAGATACAGGTGCATCTATCCCACACGAATTCCCGCCCGTGGGCGCAGAAGAAAGATCAGAAAATGTCTGTCTAATTGAACAAAACAAATCTTCAAATGAGTCATATACATGAAAATTAGGTACGGCAGAAGGATTCTCATCAAGCATCCTACTATTATAGTCATCGAGTACATCTTGAAACTTATTACGAACGTCATCGATGGTTATACATGAACTAAGAAACATACGTCTTTTTTCTTCCGATTCCGTAGCCAACTTCGACTTATCGTAAATACTTTGTATTTGTTGAAATAAAGCATTACGTTTAGCTTCTAACATAATAAGTTGACGACTAGGTGAAAGGGTAGGCGCATCTTTATCTTTACGTGACATATCTAATGATTTAACGCAATATAACTATAGGTAATTATACAGTGACCTGTCAATAGACAGCGTAAGCGGACAGTAACGAAAATAAAAATTATATGTAGGTATGTAGCGAGAACACGGTTAAGTGTTGCGTAGATTACTATATAAAATATAATGGAATGCGGGATATAGACATTTATATTTGTATATTATCACGTTGACGGACAATTGCGGCTATAGCCGTCAAAGCGAAGTTCACAATGTGGCATGACTGCTATAGCCGTCCAAAACGAAACGGTCGTTTTTAGACACTACGGCTATAGCAGCACAAATGTGCACTTACTGGCGTATACGTAGAAGCATAGTGTCGTGTTTTGAAAACATCTTTTTAGGTTGAAGTTCATATTTCACCTGTTATACGAGTTGCAGATTCATTATGCACGTGGTTGTGAAGGGAGTAGTGCGATCGTGTTTTCTATTGAATTTATAGTTCTTATTGATACGTTTAACGATATTTATTATTATTTATATAACTATACTGGTATGTATTTGTTTATTATTCATTTTATACTTTAAACAGAAATAAAAAAACAAAATTTAGCATTTTAGGTTAGGTTAACGATACTATAGGTTATACTGTTTACTTTTTTTTTTTGGTTTTACATTTGAAATATAAATAAATAATGATAATGTAAATGATAAATATATAATATACAATAAATAATAATACAAAATAAAATGTTTTATTCAATATTTACAGAAAATGGACAGTTGGGAAAAAGATCAGGCTAGGCTGCTGAAGATTGTTGAGGAAATGAATAGTGGATCAAGCAACAGTGAGTCTGAATCTGATGCTGACAGTGCTGAAAATAACAATTCGGATAGTGAAGATGATGAATCAACTACAGATGAGGAATATGAAGCACCAGAAGAACCAGAAAATGATGAGACATGGCATACCAATACAACATCTATAAGAAACTTTTCTTTTGATGCAGATGCCGCTGGGATTCTTTTGGATATAGAAGAAAATGTTTCTCCAATTCAGGTTTTTGAAAAAATATGGGATGACCAAGTAATGGAAATGATTATAAAATCTACGAATGATTACGGCATAAAACTTTGCAATCAAGCACGGCCACATACAAGGCATAGTAGAAAGGCAAATTTCAAAAATACTGATATGATCGAAATGAGAAAGTTTTTAGGTTTGTGTTTGCTTCAGTCCCAGCTAAAATTCTCCAGCATTAGAAAACTCTTTTCCATTGATGCATTACATTACCACCCAGCATTTCCGTCACAAATGTCTGGAAGGAGGTTTGAGCAAATATTGAGGTGTTTTTGTGTTGAGGAAGAAAATTCAAACGACCCTTTGAGGAAAATAAAAATATTTCTTGATTTGCTCATACAAAAGTTTGCGAATGCATATGCACCAAATGAAGCATTATCATTAGATGAATCGTTGTTATTATTTCGAGGAAGGCTTTATTTTCACACGTACATGAAAGGCAAAAAGGCAAAATACGGAATTAAATTCTATGAACTTTGTTCAGCCCAAGGTTACGTTTTGAATATAGAAGTATACAAAGGCCATCGAGAAAACGATGAAAACATGACAACTATTGAAAGTCTTGTGATGCGATTGATGCAGTCATACTTAAACAAAGGCCATCATTTGTTCATGGATAATTATTACAACAGTCTACCATTGTCTAACAAATTACTTAGCAAAAAGACACATGTGACAGGAACTCTTCGTGTAAATAGGAAGGGTCTGCCACAAGAAATAACACGTCGTAAGCTTAGAAAAGGAGAACATGTATGGCGACGCCAAAATCAGACTTATGTGTCCAAATGGAAAGATAAACGGGATGTGCTATGTCTAACAACAGCTTACCACCCAAGCATGATAAACACAGCTAACCGGCGACAACAGGAAAAGAGAAAACCAATTGAAATAGTGAATTATAATCAGAATATGTTAGGTGTAGACAGAGCAGATCAGATGATGTCCTATTATTCCTGTCCACGGAAGACAATTAGATGGTATAAAAAGGTAATCTTTCATCTACTGGATGTAGCAGTATGGAATTCTTTCTACATCTTTAAAGAAAAGACAGGTTCTCAAATGAAGTATATAGAGTACAGGGAAGCAATCATACGATCTCTAACTGGTATAGATAATAAACGGGATGGAAGAACTTTGGTTCAATTTAAACGTGCACAAATCCAAACCAATGAAATCAACAATGGAACACAGCATTTTCCTGAGAAAATTTCACCTCCTGAAAATTATCAGCGAAAAACATATTTTCAGCGTTGTAAACAATGTTATAAACAGGGAATAAGGAGGGAAACATCATATTGCTGCAAGAATTGCATGTCAAAACCTGCACTGTGTCCTGCACCATGCTTTGAAACATGGCATACCGAAAATAATGTATAATAATTATAAAATTATAATAATTTTTTTTGTCATTTATTTATTTTTGTTTGATTAAGAACTAACATTTCGTGTAAAACTCCCAAAAATACTTTGTTGCATACAAAAATTGCTTGTTTGAACCATTAAACCTGTCATTTACGTTTTTAAATTTTTGCTGTTATAGCCGCCATCGTCCTATCACTTAGTGTATAGAGTCCGCTGGCGCCATGACGGTTATAGCCGCAACCTAATTAAAGGTACTAAATTAATCAAAATTAAGTTTATTTAAGCAGAAAGAGTAAAACTATACTTCTAACATTCTAAAAATCACAAAAACATATAGTGTCAATTTTCGAACTTCGCTTGTTCCTACTGTCCGTCAACGTGTTATATAATGGTGTGCGGGATGTACAAGTATATTATGTATAATATACAAATAGGATACAATTTTAAGACTACTATAAATGCGGTGATATGAATATTTATTATCTAAAGAGATAATATAGAGGTATGCGGGATATTATATGGTACTCTATAGCGGTATATAATAAATGTTTATAAATAATAAACTATTACACATATAGGTGCTTGGTTGCGGTATAATATAAAGAAATAACAAGGCAATCCTATATGGCTGCGCGGGTATGTCTGAGAAACAAATAAGTAATATAAGACTAAATAAGCGGATTTTATATTATCAATTTTGAAAGCGGTTTCTTAATAATAATATTAAACGAAGGACCTTGCGAATAAATAGCAAAAGAGGTACGTTATTAAATGTAACTCAATTTAAAAAATAGCAAAATATCTGGTTCGTAACGGGCCAAAAAATGTTAAAGCGGTTCCCTAGGGATATGTATCCCGAGAGATATTTTCCTTCGACAAGACTGTCGTCACAGATCACGGGCAAAGTAAGGAGTTACGAGCGTACCTGGCTTTCTGCTATGGCGTCTTGGTGCAGGAATCGATGATCGGATGTTGACTGGACGTCCACACTAAGCCTGGTATTTTTGGTGAAGCGTTCCACATTTTGACACATTTTTTGGAAGTTAGGTTTTGTATTGCGGAGGGATTGTTATTGTCTTGAGGTGTTTTCTTTTTGGCGCTAGCGCAATATTTATCTTTCTTTCTTTCTTTTCTTTCTTTTCCTTTAATTGTTAGGTTAGTTAGGTTTTGTACATATATAGTTAGGTTAGGTTAGTTAGTTAGTTAGGTTAGTTAGGTTACGATAGTATAGTAGTGTGTCTGTTTGTATCCCTCTGCAGTCCAGCGATCGCACAGAGGGTGCGGAGCTGGCAGGTGTTGGATGAGGTGGAGACGCTATCCGATCATCGTTATATTCGGATAGACGTTCTCCCCTCACCCGTAGCTCCGCACCCCGGTCGCCAGGAGAGGAATGTCCCACAACTCCCCAGATGGGTGTTGAAACGTCTAGATAAAGACGTGCTGATGGAGGCTTCCATCGTCCAGGCCTGGGTTCCCATACCGGAGGGGCCTGTGGAGGTCGACGCAGAGGTGGGCTGGTTCGGCGAGGCTCTGTCGCACATTTGCGACGCGGCGATGCCCCGAGCCGGCCCTCGACCTCCTAGGTGTCAGGTGTACTGGTGGTCGGAGGAGATAGCGGCGTTGAGAGAGGAGTGCTCCGCCGCCCGCCGCCGGTACACCAGGCACCGCCGACTCAGGCGGGGCCGCGACGCCGACGAGGAAGCACAGCTGTACGAGCAGTACAAAGAGAAGAAGAAAGCTCTGCAGCTGTCCATCAGCAGGGCCAAGGAGACAGCCAGGGAAGAACTCCTGGAGACCCTGGACAGGGATCCATGGGGGCGACCTTATAGGTTCGTCAGGGGCAAATTACGCCCCTGGGCGCCCCCCGTGGCAGAGGGTCTCCAGCCGCAGCAGCTGGAGGAGGTGTTGGAGGAGCTGTTCCCGAGACAGCCTCCCTTCACACCTCCTCCGATGATGCCGCGTGGCAGTGATGGAGAGGCCAGCGGCGTCAGCGCTGCTGCGGTTCCTGCCATCACCGAGGAGGAGTTCGCCGCGGCCGTGGATAAACTCCGGGGCAAGAACGTCGCCCCGGGTCCGGATGGCATCCACGGCCGCGTCCTGGCCTTGGCCCTAAACACCCTAGGGGACCGACTCCGGCGCTTGTTCAACGCGTGTCTGGAGTCGGGACGGTTTCCCAATCAGTGGAAAGCGGGTAGAGTGGTCCTGCTCCGCAAAGCGGAGCACCCCGCAGGTTCGGTGGTTCCCTCGGCGTTCCGCCCCATAGTGCTGTTGGACGAGATCGGCAAGCTCTTCGAGAGAATCTTGGCGGGCCGACTCGTCCAACACCTGTCTCAGGTAGGTCCCGATCTCAGCCCGAAGCAGTTCGGGTTCCGAGAGGGGCGCTCAACGATTGACGCGATCTCGCGTGTGCGCTCCCTCTCGGAAGAGGCGACGTCCCAGGGTGGGGTGTTGTTGGCGGTCTCTCTAGACATTAAGAACGCCTTCAACACCCTGCCCTTTGCGACTATTAGGGAGGCGCTGAAGTACCATCGCGCGCCTCCCTACATTCGGGACGTGATCGGGGCCTATCTCGAAGACAGGTCTGTGCTATGCACGGGGCGGAACGGCGTTGTAGTGCCGAGGGAAATGGAACGCGGTGTTCCACAGGGGTCGGTTCTGGGCCCGATCCTGTGGAACATCGGGTATGATTGGAACCTGCGGGGCGCCCTTTTAACGGGCACTGACCTCGTGTGTTACGCGGATGACACCTTGGTCACTGCCCGGGGGCGGGACCTACGGGAGGCTACCCGCTTTGCCACGGCAAGCGTGGCGCTGGTCGTCGGCCGAATAAGGAGGCTTGGGCTCCAGGTGGCGCTGGAGAAGACCGAGGTCCTATGTTTTCATGGACCTCGGCGCGCGCCACCTCCGGATGCCCAGCTGGTCGTCAGTGGCCAGAGGGTGGGGGTCAAGCCCTGTATTAGGTATTTGGGGCTTGACCTGGACAGTCGTTGGAGCTTCCGCGCTCATTTCCGGAACCTGGTCCCTCGCCTTATGGCAGCCGCCGGCGCTCTTAGCTGGCTGCTGCCAAACGTGAGGGGCCCGGGAGAAGGTTCCCGCCGCCTATACCTCGGCGTGGTGCGGTCCATGGCCCTGTACGGGGCCCCCATCTGGGTGGGGGCCCTAGGTAGGGAAAATGTGGCCTGTCTTAACAGGCCACACAGGGCCATGGCCATCAGGGCCATTAGAGGCTACCGCACCATATCCGGAGAAGCGGCGGGTCTGCTGGCGGGGTCTCCTCCGTGGGACTTGGTAGCGGAGCTCCACGCGTCAGTGTACCACTGGCGCGCGGAGCGACGTTCCATGGGGGAGGCACTCGCTGGTCACGAGATCGAAGCGCGGAGGTCCGACTTTCGGCGGATCCTCAGGATCAGGTGGAGAGAAAGGCTGGCCAGTCCATCGGCCGGCCTGAGGACCGTCGAGGCTGTCCGTCCCATCCTCAAACGGTGGATGAATAGGAGATGGCCACTGACGTACCGCATGACGCAGATACTGTCCGGGCACGGATGCTTCGGGCGGTATCTGTGTCATGTGGCGAGGAAGGAGCCGACGACCGGCTGCCACGAGTGCGGAGGTGTTGAGGACACGGCGCAACACACGCTGGAAATATGTCCAGCGTTTGAGAGTGAGCGCCGTGTCCTCACACGAATAGTGGGGGACGATCTCTCGCTGCCGAATTTAGTTCGGAGGATGGTCAGTAGCGAGAGATCGTGGCTGGCGGTGAGCTCCTTCTGCGAGGAAGTTATCTCGCGGAAGGAGGCGGCGGAAAGGGAGCGGGAGTCAGCTCGTCCCGCTTCCCTCCGCCGCAGAAGAGCCAGGCCTAGAGGTGGGAGCGTATCCAACTCCGTCCCCCTCTATCCCCCACTGGGGCCGGGGTGACTGCCTTGAGGGAGGCAGTCCCCCCAATCCAAAGGCCCCGGAGGTGTGCGCGTGTACCCACACGCCTCCACAATGGAGTAGGGCGAAATAGGTCGCCCTAACCACAAAACGAGATGGGGCCTGCCCTACAACATCTACAGGGCGGGCCGTCGCCGTCGGAGCTGGGGTAGAATGCACTTGCGATCCCCTGGCTCCGGCATAGGCGCTCGTAGGTACACCGTGTGGTTTTTTAGTGGGTACAAGTCCCACACACCACCTCGCCATCCCTCCGGCGGGGTGACGGTCTTTTGAAGATTTTTCCACACGTTAAAAAAGTAGTGTGTCTGTTTGTTTTTGTTGATTCTTTTATTCTTTCTTTTTTCTTTTAATTAAATAGGTTAGGTTTTGTACATATACTTAGGTTAGGTTAGTTAGGTTAAGTTTCCTTTGTTTTGTTGTTTTTGTTTGTTTTGTTGTTGCGCTGAGGTGGATTTTGGTGGACTCACCGGGAGCGACAGGGGGCAACTCCTGTTTGCTGTGCCTGGTCCAGGGGAAGCCCTGGAGCAGCCTGTGGAGGCGCTAGCCTCCGTATTACCCGCCCGACTTAGGTTGGGCGTGTTACTGCTGCCGACGACTTAAGGGAGTTGGCTGGTACTACCAGCCCCCTTCTTTTCCCGTCCCCCGCCGGGGGGGACGAGGAGTACTTGTCCCTACCCCGGGACCTGGACTTTTGGTCCATGACGGACTCCGTCACATTGGCGGACGCCGACACGGTGCGGTCGGCGGCGAGGTCGCGGCCCGTCTCGCGAGCAAGGTCGCGGACATCTCGTCCCTCTTCGGCGTCGTCGACGCGCTCCACGCGCTCGACGCGCTCGATGCTGGTGGAGGACGATTTGTCCGGCTGCCTTGTGTCGAGCGAGGACGGGCTGACGAAAGCGGCCGTTCCGAAGCGGCCGCACGTGGATGGACCGGGCCCTTCCGGGGCGGCGGGCAAGCCGTCCAAAATCCCCTGCCCGTCGTCCGGGAACGGGGTAGTCCTGGTGGTGCCCGTGGGCCGGGCCACAGAGAGTCCGGCAACGTCGCCGAAGTCCCGGCGACAGGAAAAACGGAGGGACGACGGGGTGTTCGTCCGACCCTCGGAGGTTCCTGCGGCAAAGGGGAAGGTCCCCCAAAAGGACGACTCGCAGCCTGTGGCCGTCTTCAGGGCGGAGGCCCAGAGAAAGCTCGGGGCTGCCCTGGACACGGTGCACAGGTGCGGAAACTTAAAGGGGACCGACCAGAGGCAGCTGAAGGAGAGCATCAGCTCCGTGATGTTGATGGCGGAGGAACTGGACGGGAGTGCCGCCATCAACAGCGAGTTCACCGCGGGCGCCGTCAAACGGCGAATGTTGGAGGCGCAGGTGGAGGAGCTCCGTAAGGAGAACAAGGAGCTCCGAAGCCAGCTCCAGGCCCTCCAAGCCCAAATGCGGCAACTCGCGGCGAACTCGGGGTCGCAACCTCCTCTGGCTGCTTCCCGCGCGCCGCAGGGGTCTCCGAGGGTAAGGGCACCTGGCCCGACCCCCGAGCCGGACGAAGTCGGGGCCTTCAGGGCGGATATCATGAGGGCGACCGGGGAGCTAATTGATGCCCGTATCGGTGCCCAAATTGAGAAGGGCATCCGTGAAATCAAGGCTGCCCTGGGCATCAGCTCCCCGGCGTCAACAATCCGCCCTGAATACCGCCCGCCGCTACAAAGCGATGGGCGGTACGAGGTTTTGGCCCGCATCCCTGGCGCGGGGGGTCCGGGGTTTAGGGATGCCCCCCATCTGCGTGGGGCACAAGCAGACTTCCCACCTTTGGGTGGTCAACCCGCTAGCCGGCAAACATCCGGCAGCCAACAGCCGGGGCCGTCGGGCGCAGGGCGCGCGCAGGATGGCTGGAATACAGTGGTGAGACGGGGCGGCAAAAACCGCAGCGTCCCTGAGAGGCAGACCCAGAGTACCCAAAGTACTCAGAGGAGCTCTGGGGCTCCCTCTCAGGGGAAGAAGGGCAAACCGGCCCCGCCGTCGCCATCCAAACTGCGCGCACCGCGCTCGGCGGCCGTAGTCGTGTCGCTCTGCCCGGAGGCGGAGGCTGCGGGTATGACCTACTCGAAGGTCCTCAAGGAGGCGAAGGAGAAGATCGACCTTGCCTCCTTGGGTATTGGAAGTCTGCGCTTCAAGACCGCGGCTACTGGGGCCCGGATCTTAGAGATCCCGGGGTCCCAGACGGGAGACCAGGCTGACGCGCTCGCGTCCAAGTTTCGGGACGTCTTCCCGGACGGTACGGTTCGCGTCGCCAGGCCCACCAAAACGGCCGAGATGAGGCTGATGGGCCTGGACGACAGTACCGACCGGGAAGAGGTGGCGGCCGCCGTGGCACAACATGGCGAGTGCACGGCGGACGCCGTCAATGTCGGAGAAATTCGGCGCGGCGCGTCGGGCCTGGGCACCTGCTGGGTGCGGGCCCCATTAGCCGCGGTTAAGAAAGTGACGACGGCAGGGCGGATTCGTATCGGCTGGGTATCAGCCGCTGCGGAACTGCTGCGGCAGAAGCCGCTCCGGTGCTTCAGGTGCCTGGAGAGCGGGCACGTGGTGGCGAGGTGCTCGCACGAGGAGGACCGGAGTGGCTTATGCTACCGGTGTGGGGTTCCCGGCCATAAAGCGGCCGGATGTTCGGCGACCCCACACTGCGTGGTTTGCGCAGCGGCGGGTCGCCCAGCCGACCACCGGGTGGGGGCCAAAAAATGCCCCCAGTCCCGGTCCAAAAGACTGAGGGGATCCGCACTGTCGTCGGCCCGCGGCAATGGCCGCCGGGGAGAGGCTGAGGTGATGGACACCGGTCAATAATGGCAGTCCATCGCCTCCTGCAGGGGAATCTCAACCACTGCGCTCGCGCCCAAGATCTGCTTCTGCAGAGCACGGCGCAGTGGGGAGTTGACCTTGCAGTGGTCGCCGAACCATATCGTGTCCCACGTAGTGACCATTGGTTCGGCGACCCCTCTGGCCTGGTGGCCATTGTCGGTGCGGGCAATTCCGCAACCCCGCTCGTCAGCCGCCTATTCGGCGGAGCGGGGTACATAGGTGTGAGTTGGGGGAAACCGTCGTTGTCGGGACATACTTCTCTCCGAACAGGACTCTCGCCGAGTTCGAGCAGTTCATGGACGGGCTGGGGGCCGCTCTTGAGCTATACTCGGCCCGTCCAATGATGGTGATGGGGGACTTCAATGCCAAATCCACGGCATGGGGCTCCCCCATCACCGACTCTCGAGGCAGGGTCCTGGAAGACTGGGCGGCCGCGGCCGGCCTGGTGGTGTTAAACCGAGGGTCGGCCGCCACGTGCGTGAGACAGCAGGGGGAGTCGCATGTCGACGTATCCCTCTGCAGTCCAGCGATCGCACAGAGGGTGCGGAGCTGGCAGGTGTTGGATGAGGTGGAGACGCTATCCGATCATCGTTACATTCGGATAGACGTTCTCCCCTCACCCGTAGCTCCGCACCCCGGTCGCCAGGAGAGGAATGTCCCACAACTCCCCAGATGGGTGTTGAAACTTCTGAATAAAGACGTGCTGATGGAGGCTTCCATCGTCCAGGCCTGGGTTCCCATACCGGAGGGGCCTGTGGAGGTCGACGCAGAGGTGGGTTGGTTCGGTGAGGCTCTGTCGCACATTTGCGACGCGGCGATGCCCCGAGCCGGCCCTCGACCTCCTAGGCGTCAGGTGTACTGGTGGTCGGAGGAGATAGCGGCGTTGAGAGAGGAGTGCTCCGCCGCCCGCCGCCGGTACACCAGGCACCGCCGACTCAGGCGGGGCCGCGACGCCGACGAGGAAGCACAGCTGTACGAGCAGTACAAAGAGAGGAAGAAAGCTCTGCAGCTGTCCATCAGCAGGGCCAAGGAGACAGCCAGGGAAGAACTCCTGGAGACCCTGGACAGGGATCCATGGGGGCGTCCTTATAGGTTCGTCAGGGGCAAATTACGCCCCTGGGCGCCCCCCGTGGCAGAGGGTCTCCAGCCGCAGCAGTTGGAGGAGGTGTTGGAGGAGCTGTTCCCGAGACAGCCTCCCTTCACACCTCCTCCGATGATGCCGCGTGGCAGTGATGGAGAGGCCAGCGGCGTCAGCGCTGCTGCGGTTCCTGCCATCACCGTGGAGGAGTTCGCCGCGGCCGTGGATAAACTCCGGGGCAAGAATGTCGCCCCGGGTCCGGATGGTATCCACGGCCGCGTCCTGGCCTTGGCCCTAAACACCCTAGGGGACCGACTCCGGCGCTTGTTCAACGCGTGTTTGGAGTCGGGACGGTTTCCCAATCAGTGGAAAGCGGGTAGAGTGGTCCTGCTCCGCAAAGCGGAGCACCCTGCAGGTTCGGTGGTTCCCTCGGCGTTCCGCCCCATAGTGCTGTTGGACGAGATCGGCAAGCTCTTCGAGCGAATCTTGGCGGGCCGACTCGTCCAACACCTGTCTCAGGTAGGTCCCGATCTCAGCCCGAAGCAGTTCGGGTTCCGAGAGGGGCGCTCAACGATTGACGCGATCTCGCGTGTGCGCTCCCTCTCGGAAGAGGCGACGTCCCAGGGTGGGGTGTTGTTGGCGGTCTCGTTGGATATAAAGAACGCCTTCAACACCCTGCCCTTTGCGACTATTAGGGAGGCGCTGAAATACCATCGCGCGCCTCCCTACATTCGGGACGTGATCGGGGCCTATCTCGAAGACAGGTCTGTGCTATGCACGGGGCAGAACGGCGTTGTAGTGCCGAGGGACATGCAACGCGGTGTTCCACAGGGGTCGGTTCTGGGCCCGATCCTGTGGAACATCGGGTATGATTGGAACCTGCGGGGCGCCCTTATAACGGGCACTGACCTCGTGTGTTACGCGGATGACACCTTGGTCACTGCCCGGGGGCGGGACCTACGGGAGGCTACCCGCTTTGCCACGGCAAGCGTGGCGCTGGTCGTCGGCCGAATTAGAAGGCTTGGGCTCCAGGTGGCGCTGGAGAAGACCGAGGTCCTGTGTTTTCATGGGCCTCGGCGTGCGCCACCTCCGGATGCCCAGCTGGTCGTCAGTGGCCAGAGGGTGGGGGTCAAGCCCTGTATTAGGTATTTGGGGCTTGACCTGGACAGCCGTTGGAGCTTCCGCGCTCATTTCCGGAACCTGGTCCCTCGCCTTATGGCAGCCGCCGGCGCTCTTAGCTGGCTGCTGCCAAACGTGAGGGGCCCGGGAGAAGGTTCCCGCCGCCTATACCTCGGCGTGGTGCGGTCCATGGCCCTGTACGGGGCCCCCATCTGGGTGGGGGCCCTAGGCAGGGAAAATGTGGCCTGTCTCAACAGGCCACACAGGGCCATGGCCATCAGGGCCATTAGAGGCTACCGCACCATATCCGGGGAAGCGGCGGGTCTGCTGGCGGGGTCTCCTCCGTGGGACTTGGTAGCGGAGCTCCACGCGTCAGTGTATCACTGGCGCGCGGAGCGACGTTCCATGGGGGAGGCACCCGCTGGTCACGAGATTGAAGCGCGGAGGTCCGACTTTCGGCGGATCCTCAGGATCAGGTGGAGAGAAAGGCTGGCCAGTCCATCGGCCGGCCTGAGGACCGTCGAGGCTGTCCGTCCCATCCTCAAAAGGTGGATGAATAGGAGATGGCCACTGACGTACCGCATGACACAGATACTGTCCGGGCACGGGTGCTTCGGGCGGTATCTGTGTCATGTGGCGAGGAAGGAGCCGACGACCGGCTGCCACGAGTGCGGAGGTGTGGAGGACACGGCGCAACACACGCTGGACGAATGTCCAGCGTTCGAGAGTGAGCGCCGTGTCCTCACACGAATAGTGGGGGACGATCTCTCGCTGCCGAATTTAGTTCGGAGGATGATCAGTAGCGAGAGATCGTGGCTGGCAGTGAGCTCCTTCTGCGAGGAAGTTATCTCGCGGAAGGAGGCGGCGGAAAGGGAGCGGGAGTCAGATCGTCCCGCTTCCCTCCGCCGCAGAAGAGCTAGGCCTAGAGGTGGGGGCGTACCCAACTCCGCCCCCCTCTATCCCCCACTGGGGCCGGGGTGACTGCCTTGAGGGAGGCAGTCCCCCAATCCAAAGGCCCCGGAGGTGTGCGCGTGTACCCACACGCCTCCACAATGGAGTAGGGCGAAATAGGTCGCCCTAACCACAAAACGAGATGGGGCCTGCCCTACAACATCTACAGGGCGGGCCGTCGCCGTCGGAGCTGGGGTAGAATGCACTTGCGAATCCCCTGGCTCCGGCATAGGCGCTCGTAGGTACACCGTGTGGTTTTTTAGTGGGTACAAGTCCCACACACCACCTCGCCATCCCTCCGGCGGGGTGACGGTCTTTTGAAGATTTTTCCACACGATAAAAAAAAAAAAAAAAAAAAAAAAAAAAAAAAAAAGGAATCGATGATCGACGACGATGATGATCGATGAACCGATCACACACACAACACGCGCGGCGGAAATTAGTGTATATACACCTTGAATATTGCACACTATCTATATACACCTTGACAATTCAATAGTTTATTAAATCGTAGTGATTCAATTATTATAAAACGTAATTATGTGCAAGCGGCGTTTCTCAGACACGAGCGGGAAAACGAACAAGAAGCGCCATCTTTCTTTCCATCGATGGCGCGGGCGTAGGGTAGGGCGGGGCTAAAAGGTCCGCGGGTAAAAAGGTCCACCATGCCTATCTCCGAAACTAAGTGCACGTTAGACAACGGAGTGACCGGTGCGTGAAGGGGACGAGGGACGGGTGCGCATGCCGCCCCGCGCAGTGCATTTTCTAGAGCCGGCAAGAGTGTACGCGCAAGTGGTGCGAAAATTACACGTAAGTAATGTTTTAGATTTTACTTAGTTTTAGTCTCATTGTTCGATTTTTAAACTTACGAAACATAATTTCTCTGTATAAATGTTTAGTGGTATTAAGTTTCACGTAGTGCCATTGTTTTTTTGTTTGCATCACCTTGTTTTTCTACATAACCTAAAACAACAGTCCACCTACCATTGGGGCACAAAGGACCGCGGTGGACCTTTAAGCCCCACGAATTATTTTGATTCTATGTATTAATTTCTATTTTATTTTCAGAATGCGGAATTATAAAAAAACCACTGAGCGTGGTACGAAGTCCGTTGAGCTGATGAAGCGAGCGGCTGATTTAGTCGCAAATGAAGATAAATCAATAAGGCAAGTTTGTCGTGACTATGAGATTAGCAGAACTTCATTGAAGAGATTCATGGCGCGGTTAAAGGAAAATCCGGAGTCGCCAAAATTTGGCTACGGCACTCCCAGATTAGTGTTTAACCAAGAACAAGAAACTTCTCTCTGCGAGTATTTACTGACACTTGCACAAATCTTTCACGGTATAGGCCCTAAAGATGTTCGTCGCTTGGCTTATGAATGCGCTGTAAAATATAATTTGAAGATTCCTGAGGTATGGCACACAAATAAGATGGCTGGAAAGGACTGGCTGACGGGATTCTTGTCAAGGAATGACCGTCTCTCTATCAGGAAGCCAGAGGCTACTAGTTTGAGCAGGGCCACCTCTTTCAATCGAACGAACGTTTGTGAATATTTTGATAAATTGGCACACGTGATGGATCGTCACAAATTCAGAGGTTCGTCTATATGGAATGCTGATGAGACTGGTGTCTCGACTGTAAATAAACCTTCAAAAATAATTGCAGCCAAAGGGAAAAGAAACGTCGGGTCTGTCACATCTGCTGAAAGAGGAACTAATGTAACATTGTTGGTAGCTGTTTCGGCAACTGGATCTTCGATACCTCCAATGTTCGTATTTCCAAGAAAGAAATACCAAGATCATTTCGTGCGAGATGGGCCAGCAGAATGTATTGGTGCAGGAAATGCAAGCGGCTGGATGACTGATACGGAATTCTTGCTTTTTATGAAACATTTCATCACTTATGTGAAGCCAACTAAAGAGTCGCCAGTTTTGCTTTTACTAGACAATCACAGTTCGCACTTGTCAGTGGAAGTGTTGGATCTAGCGAAAAATAATGGAGTAGTGATGCTGTCGTATCCTCCTCATTGTTCCCATAAGCTGCAGCCCTTAGACGTGTCTGTTTTCGGGCCGTTTAAAAGGTATTTATCGTCAGCACAAGATTCATGGATGCGTGGCCACCCAGGAAAAACAATGAGCATTTACGATATCCCAGGCATCGTCCGAACAGCTTTACCTTTGGCACTGACTCCCAACAACATCTCGAAAGGGTTTCAAAAAGCTGGGGTTTACCCGTTCAACCGGGAAGTGTTTGATGAGTCGGACTTCGCTCCAAGTTTTGTGACAGACCGACCAAATCCGAACAATCCAACAACGTCTTCTGTACCTAATGAGTCACAGCCGCCTATGTCTACAGAGCCCCAGTTGCCTATTTCTCCAGGTTCACCAAGTTTGTTAATTTCTTCGCAGCCCGAAGTTGTAGCAGTTGTTTCAGCAAGTATATCTCCTGTATCTCCTTCTCAGTTGTCTACAGTAGGGCCTCAGTTGCCTACCGTCTCAGTTTTGCTGTCCTCAAGTGACCTAATGTTGTCTTCTACAGCTGCTGTTGAAAAAGATTGTCTGCCATTAAGGTCCTGTACAGTTCCATCTTCAAACATTGAGCCTCAACCATCTACGTCAGCTTCATCCTTGTTTGCTCAGCCATCAATATTTTCTCCGGAATCCATCAGGCCTTTCCCTCAGGCAGGACCGCGTAATGTTACCAGCAGGAAACGACGAAAGGCAGCTATATTAACAGACACACCTGAAAAGGAAGCGTTGTCTTTGGAACAAGAAAATAAAAAGAAGAAGAAAATGGTCTCTCGTAAAAAAGCTGTCTCGAAGAAAAATAAACAAGTGAAAAAAAAGATTTTACAAGAAAAAGATACAAATAAAAATAAACAAGTGAAAAGAAAGATTATACAAGAAAAAGATACGAGTTCGAGTTCTGAAGAAGAAGAATGTCTTTGTCTGGAATGCTGCGAGTCATTTGCTGACAGTGTTGCAGGAGAAGGCTGGATTCAATGTAATACCTGTAAAGGTTGGGCCCACGATAAGTGTGCCAAACATCACTCATCATCTCTTGCATACGAATGTAAGAATTGTCAGTCTGATGAAGATTAGTTATTAGTTTTTTGTTGAAAATACTTATTTTTTTAAATTGTTTAAGTTGCTAAAGATGTTACCGATTTCTTTTATGAATATGTACGATTTTGAGATACTACAATTGTTTTAAGATGTTACCTTTATCAAGATCAAAAAGACCAAAGACCTAAAGATTTGTTATTAAGACTGATTATAACTGTGCCTTATAATTATATAACTTAGTTACCAGTGCAAAATAGGTCGCAACATATCTGTCGATTAAAATATAATAAATATAAAGATTATTTATTTTTATTTATTTCCTACATTTGACCACAAAATATGATTTAGTTGTCGTGGTTCTTTTTACCCCAAGACTGGTCCTTTTTACCCCACCTGCGGGGTAAAAAGGACCATTTGACATTACATTTTGTATCGCCCATATTGGGCGCATTGGTAAATTCTGGCCGTATTCACCTATGGCAACTTATAGATGAAGGATTAAACTTTCTATTATTATTAAAGTCTTTCCCAGGAACCTTAAACGTACGTAGTTATGACACAATATACGCAAAATGGACCTTTTAGCCCCGCCCTACCCTACTCGGCTCCTTTCGGCCCTAGATCGTGAGTATGTCTGTCCTTGTCTATTACACGAGATGTGCATTTAAACTAGTTGTGGCGCAAACAAATAGGGATATGAAAAGTTCAACACTGATCCCAGATAATGTTATACCACTATTAGCTACTATGAAAGTTCATCAAGTTTTCTGTGAGAGGGCTGGTGTTCTAATGTATACAAATTTATATTGTTTCAGTCATTGCGGCTTTTGCTCTTGCATGTATACCAAGCTCGAACGTGTACACGAACACGTTCTCCAATTGCGATAACAATTTTCTTTCCGATATAAGCAATCTTCTTCAAAAGCGAGCAAAAGCATTCTACAGTATTGTTTATAGATCGGACTCCGATGATGAGGCCGCTCTAATATCATAAAAAGAATCTTCTACTACGTATAACAACGCGGTACTTGAAAGGCAAATGACGATGCTTTGATAGAGAAGGTATTTGCGTCTTAGTTAAAATGTTTAGCTTAAAACAGGAGTATGATATCTGGGATAGTCCTATCGGAAGTAGAAGATGATGATGAGGTTAAAATTGTGTTTTTTAAGTCAAACGATGATACAGCAACAAAATTTAAATTAGTTGAGTAGTTGAGACTGATATATCTTATGAGCCTTTTGATAATTTAGTTGCTATACTTCTAGAATCTAAAAAAGGCCTGTAAAAGTAAAAGAATATACTACCAATTAGATACACCTTTAAATATAGTACATTTGATAAATAAGTAACTTCAATTTTTCATTGACCCTCTCAAGACAATCTCATTTTTATTTTTAGAAAGTTCATTTTAGATTGGTACATTGCAATCATTTAATTATAACTAATATCGACGTTTATTATTTGTTGTGTAGATCTTAAACTACGTACAATTTCTTTAAATTAGACAACATCGGAGTGAGGCCTTAAATTCTACCCAAATCCTCCAGATATCCATACATTAAGACGTAACTATAGCACATTACCATCGACCATAAGTCTACCCCAGCTCTCCGAGAAATGTGTGGCCATAGGGGTTTATTCCAGCAGTATTACCGCGCAGAGACGGTAAAGTTAGAGTTGAAAAATGTAATAAAAGCCATAAAACCGTATTATGTAATTTAAATGAAAATACATAGTTCAATATTTTATATCCTTCGTAATAAACTGATAATAATATAATCTTGTCTTTGTTGCAGGAAAATGATTATTTTGTGCCTGTCAAGAGTACAAATTTATTTGCGCGTTTAAACATTGATACAAATTTCTTGAAGAAACCCGTTTCTACATGGAAAGATGTCACCTATTTGCAGGAAAAAAAAGGGTTCCTTCTATAAGGACCGTGAATGATACAGCTTAAAAAGCTGTAAAACTTATGCAAGATTTCTATAGTTTAGTCACTGCAAAGGAAGAACAAAAACAATTTTTGCTGCGCTGTATATAAGAGCATAGAAATCTGTATGCAGACTGTAAAAAAAACCCTTAAAAGAAAATATCCTTGATGATTTGTGATGTTCTTTTGATTAATAATACCTATTGTTTTACTTTGATTTTGATTATTCTTTTTTCATTTCATTTTATTACACGTATACAAGGATAAGCGTTAAAGACAACGATTTTTAAAATCTTCAAGGGTCCTATGGCACAGCTTAATCTTGACACACAAAGAAAAAAATCTTTATTTCATTAAGTTTAGGTAGTTTAAAAAGAATTAAGGTATCCATTTTGAAATCTAAAAGAAAATATTTTCACCCGTATAAGGGACACTACTATACAGTCTCCTAAAAGCAGGCACGACATAGATTTTTTTAACACCACGACTCATTCCATAGTGAGCAATATAGGTTCAAGATTTAAATCTTTGAATCAATATTTTAAAAATTTTGTTTTTCCCTACGATGTAAGAAAGTTGAAAAATGTTTCAAAAGAAAAAAATGTCAAGATTTACACACAGTCCTGCGAGTGGGTAAGAACAGCGACTTCCAACCTTACGAATTATACGAAGAATTACAAACAATGGTCCCAAATTTACCAGACTCCATGAGATATGTGAAACAGTTGCTTCAATACATAACCAAAAATAATTTAAAAAAAAAATTACCCGAATATTTATATTGTCATTTGAATTTTGTAAACGTCTTGACCCGCTACTGACCTACATTTGAGTTGATAATATTATTGGCTACAGGGCAGAGGAAAAGCTGTATGGCGGCTATGTATTTGTTTTTATTACCTCCGTTCAGAAATCACATTTAAATCAAAAAGTATGTTATTTAATTTATAGCACATGTTCGCGCTGGTCTTTGCCTCATACTGGGAGTCTATAGCCGTGCACTTAAAAAAAAAAAAGAAAGGCGGGCTACTTGTTCGCATTGCCGCCATTGTCGCAAGGTCGCATCAAATCATTAATTCAATATTAAAATAATTCTGTTATAATTTTCAAATAAAATACAACAAAACAAGAAAAGACTGTATGTGTATCATAATGAGTTCATGAAAAGCAGTGCAGTGTGGTAATTCTGCCGAAAGTTCCCGGGAACGAAGATTGTGCAAGTTTGGCGACAAGGTCAGTGTGCATTTTTGATTCCCAGTACCTATTATTGGAAGTTAATGTTAAAAATATATCATTATTCGAACAGCACATTTAAAAAAAAGAAATTTAACGCGCGACCATTTTGTTCTTACTTATTTGTAATGTTGATCAAGATATTATTAGTTTGGATACTAGTCATGCACTGGTCTTCCATATTAGAAAATCTTAAGTACAAGGCAATATCCCTTTTAAGTATGATGACTAATATAATTCTTAATGTAGACATTAAAGACTAAATTATGAATATAATATATTTAAAACAAATATTTTTTTGTATAAAAGAGGACTCGGGTTATTCATTGCGTAAAAAAAAATATGACACCAATTTTGGAGTCAGAACTAGTCACCAGAATCTCATTATTCTGATCTACATGTCAAGATTAGAAATGTATTTAAAGAACAATTTGGAGTTGAAACACTGTTTAGCTGTTTGTTAGTCCGCAGTGTGAAGCATCATCAACTACTAATGGCTGGCTACATCAGAAATTTTGTGTAATTTTATACAATATTTGTAACTTGCAGAGAGATTCGAAAATTAGGCTTTTATAGAACCATCAATAAAGCTTTAGAAGTGTACGAGGCCATTAAATATTTCTGACATATTATTGAAGCTAGAACATTGGCTATTTACACCGATCATAAGCCGTTGACGATCGATTTTGTATCAAATAAAGAAAAATGTAATACTCCAAGGCAATTCCGGTATCTTGATTTTATATAATAATTTACCACAGAATTAGGTACATACATGTACACGAAAATATTGAGTCTGTAATTAGATTCACTATTAGGGTCTTGCAAGATATCAGCAAAAAGACTGAGAACTGCAATACCTTTGAAACCACGGTACTTCTTTACAGCTTATGAAGATGTATACCAGGAGTAATTCCAGGTGGTGATTTATTGTGACATGTCCATGCAAATACTTATATAACTCCACAATTCCGGAGACCAGTATTTGACATGATAACCTGGAAGCGCAGCTATCACAGGTACAGCTTGTGGCCAGGTTTTCGTGAGTAGTGTGAAGAGTGTAGAAAGTGGGCTACGCAATGCTTGCAATGCCAGAAAAACAAGATTACCCGTCATATCAAATCTCGTCCTGCCACCTTCCTTATTTCCTCTCGTTTTTCACACATCCATCTCGACACTTAAAGACCATTACCTCTTTCGTATGATTACAAGTATTGTATCACCATCATCGACCGCTTTACACAATGGTCTGAGGAATTCCCCTGCAGAAACCTGTGCGACAGCCCTGTAATCTGGCTGGATATTTACAAATTAGATTCGGTTCCCCAGCTCAGGTGACCACAGACAGAGGTCGCAAATTTGAGAGCAATATTTTCAAATATATCACTGCCATGATTGGTGCACATCATTTTCGTACCACCCACCACCTACTATGCTGCAGCCAACGAGATCGTCGAGCGTCGCTATGGACAGCGAAGTGAACCCATTCATCCTCACAATGAACTGACGCATTAGCATTGGTACTTCTAGGTATGCAATGTTCTTATAGAGAAGACCAACATGCAGCAGCCTTGTTTTTTTCAAAATTTGCAAATAGTGGCTTTTGGGCTATCTCTGTCTCTTGATAAAGAGAGTTCTGTTTTGAGTACCAGTAATCCAGGACCTGAAATCTTCTATCGGGCGATGACAGAAATATTTGATCTGCCAGAAGCAATTGTTTACACAGCTACAAGAATACAACGGAAATGTAATAAGAGTTATTGAAAAACCTTAACTTCAAATGAATTTAAATTTTTTGGTAATAGAGTACTCAAACGAAGTATTTAGGGGATATTATTCAAAATAGGAAATTCGTGATGCAGCACAATACAGTCCGCTGGATTACCAATTTATTCTATAGCAACTATAATTACTATGTTCTTTACTCGTTCGGTTCTGTTTTTGAACTGTAGTAATAAAGCATGGAATTCTAATTACAGAGACATTGGTCTAGGATTGTCATTTTTAAATGTGTCATCAATTTAGACTTTACCCAATTAAAATTATAATTTTAAGAAAGAAAAGTAAGACAAATTAATGTTTTACAGAAATATAATAATTTGAAGATAACTTTTAAGCAAAGTTTCAACACTAGTCACAAATACTTTAAAAACTGCGAATTCGCTAGAATCAAATAACTATATGCAGGGAAAAAATGATGAATTGAAGTTAACTTTTAAGTTTCAACTGTAGTCACACAACGTGGAATTCTAATTACTTTAAAAACTGCGTATTCACTACAATAAAATAACCATATCCAGGGAAAAAAATGATGAATTGAAGTTAACTTTTAAGTTTCATCTGTAGTCACAAAACGTGGAATTCTACTTACTCTAAAAATTGTATGTATTCACTACTGTTCGCGATAATTATATTGTATAGTTTTAGTTGTTTATTAAAAAGTTATGATTTCGGTTGTTTTACTACCTAATAGATTAAGGCAGAATAATAAAATTGTGTACATAAATAAGAATAGGTTGCATAGCAAATAGTAATGTTTAAGATTGTAAATAGAAAATAAATAAATGAGTAGCGAGTAGAGGCGGTCCCATTCGCGCATTCCATCCCGCTCGCACCTATACGCGTAACACAATCGTAACCTAGGGCGAGGTGGACGAGGTGCGAGCGGGCGCTGTATAAATAGAGGTGTCGAACGCGGCACAATTCAACATTCTGCTGACCGACGCGCTAGCGAACGAACGTATGTGCCGGAGCCTTCGCGTCCCGCGCCATTTCGCGCCGCGATATGTCTCTGTTCTTCCAATTCCTGGAAAACAAATATCCCGGCATCTTAAATGGCTTTATAGCATTTAAAGCCGCCAAGCCTGTGCACTTAGTGCACAGCTGGTACACGGAGACCGTGTTCCAGGCAGGTTCTTAAAAATAAGCACATTAATTTCAGCCATGCAAACGCTACCTCACTAGGGATTAAGGTGACAGTCCCATCATTTGACGACCATCGTCGTCTCACCACCTTCCTACGGGAAAAAAACATAGGCTACCACACCTATGCTCTCGAGGAAGAGGGGAAGCTCCGCGTTGTAATACGTGGGTCACCAAAGGAGCTGTCTACAGATTCCATTCTTGAGGACCTTCAGTCCCAAAACTATCCAGCGCACGAGGTACATCGTATGTACCAGTCGCGGTCGCGTAACAAGGCTCCTATTGACCTTGTACTAGTCATTCTCGACCTCTCTCCCAAAGTTTAGTAATAAGAGTTATTGAAAAACCTCAACTTCAAATTAATTAAAATTTTTTTGGTAGTACAGTACGCAAAGCAAGTATTTAGGAGATATTATTCAAAATAGGCAATTCGCGATGCAGTCCGCTGAATGGTACATTACCTTAATAATTTATGACATACATTGACATGTCGTCATAGGGACGTTTTTACATTTTTTGACACTAATAGTTTTATTAGTGATTTTTATTTGACAAAAGATACAATGTATCTTTCTAAATCTTCTAAGAATGAAATAGCCACTTTAGTGGCTTATAATATTGACTTCATGAACAGTTTACATGGTAAACTTCAATATAAAAATTGTGACATAACAAATGATTCTATTAATTTTTGTTTAAATAGTGATATAAGTAATTTGACTGCAGATTTAAACTGCTAACAAAGACAAAGGGAAAGCAATTGGAATTGATAATTGTTCATCAGACAAAGTGAATAATGTTCTTTTTCTTTTTGTAAGCTTTCCGAACGAGTGGTAGATAAAAAACAAATTGTTAATGACTATTCAAAAGTGCTTAAATTAAGTTTATTTTAATAAATGATTTTCTATTCTATTATCAATTTGAATCATGCGTTGATCGTAAAACGGCCGGAATGGGCCCGAAGAGTAAAGTCATCTTACAACATGACAACGCTCCATCTCATACTGCTAAACCGGTGAAGGACACATTAAAAGCGCTTAATATTATCGCACCCGCCGTACTCTCCAGACCTTGCCCCGTTCGACTATTACCTTTTTGCACTCACTTGCAGAGCAGCGCTTCACTGATTTTCAAGATGTCGAAAACTGGCTTTTAGAATGGTTTGGCTGGAAGGACAAAAAGTTTTTTTGGGATGGTATCCATAATCTTTTCTAAAAGATGCGAAGTGTGTAGAATCGAATGCTACATATTTTGAATAAAGAAATTTTGGGATACCCTGAAAATTAAGTGTTCTCTAAATAACCGGCAAATTTCAACACACCTGGTAAACATGGACGCAAAAGTTTATTATGTCCTCATCGACTGGCAGAATCATGTTACAGAACCACCTATCTTGAAGCAAATGTCTACCCACGAAATGAAATCTCACATTTCTCGAGAAGAGGACAACAAAATAATTTTTTTGCGTTTAGATTATCACATCAAGCCAAGCTTCAAGAGGTTAGTGAAGACTGTAACTGAAGCTTCATGAAGCCTGTGTACAAAATCAGCACTTGACGGTTTCATCAAAGCTAAGATTGAGTCTCATAAACTTATGCCAAAATTTGATACGCGCTTTAAATATAAATATCGATTTAATAAAAGTAATGCTCAGTATAATTTCCTTGGTGTATGATCAATTAAAACAAGATCCCAGAGGTGGTGCCATTTCTCCTGAGCTGAAAGTATTAACTGCTTTGAGGTGTTGGGGGATGAAAAAAGGTAATTTTTTTTACATAACATTTATCAATCATGTATCTTCATGGTTCAGCCAACATGTATTCATTCAACCCACAGTTAGCAGAATATGCAGGGCGACAAAGGCAATTGCCCAGCTTCTTCCACTGTAATAAAATTGGCAGGAACTGTCACAGAGCAACTGTCTATTATGACAAAATTCGAAAGTGTAGCTGGTTTTCCAGGTGTGACAGAGGCAATAGACTGTATACCTATATTAGAATAAAAAAAACAGGTGATGTAGCCCAATACTACATAAATAGGAAAGGATATAATTGTTTGAATGTGCAGGTGATAAAATTATATACGGGTAGATCGAAATATTCGCGGTCTAACACATAAATACTTGAACTAATTTAATGTAACTGACCTCATTCGATTTGCTTACTCTCTGATTGTTACATTGTAAAATTCTATCGCAATAGCATTATCTGTTTTTAAATTAGGCTGAATTTTATAAACTTAAGTGCAACGTTTTTAAATTGAACAACGTGCGGTCACCTGTTTAAAAAAAATTAACTCCAAAAGAGATTCACTAAGATATGTCAACAACATTGAGAGAATCTGCTCCATCGTATACAACTGTGAAAAAGGGGGTTGCAGAATTAAAACGCGGACGAGAGAGTATTGAAGATGACCCTCGCTCCGGCCTACGACGTCTACGACTGAGGAAAACATCGAGAAAATCTGTGATCTTATATTGGCAGATCGGAAATTGACCAGCAGGGAGACTGCAGACACTATTCATGAGGCATCTCGGATGAACAAACACAAAACATCATAGTCAATGAACTTGGATTTTCTAAGGTTTTTGCGCGGTGGGTACCCAGATCGCTTTCAGTTGAACAAAATAGAATACGGCTCACGATTTCTCGCGACTGTTTGAAGCTGATTCACAGGATTTTTTGACCAGATTTGTGACAATGGATGAAACCTGGATACATCTGTACACCCCAGAGCCAAAACAGCAATCCAAGTGGTGGAAGAAACCTGATGAACCGACTCCAAAAAAAGCCAAAGCAATTTTGTCAGCTGGCAAGGTGATGGCGATATAACGATAGACACCGTTAGCATCTTAAAAAACTGACCTTGCAAAGGTGGAACTATAAACTCGGCTTATTACTGCACCCTTTTACGCCGTTTGCGTGAAACAATCAAAGAGAAAAGGCCAGGATTAGTCAGCAAGAAAATGTTGTTCCATCAGAATAATTTATTTATTTAATTCAGGCTACATGGCCCATATTATAAATACCTTATAGACTAACATACATAAGAAATAATAATAAAATATGAAAAATAAAATTGTCTGTATGGTCACGGCACTGACGACGGCAATCTGCCACGGTAGCGCCGATAGACCACCCCCTTCGGCCAGTAGTCCTCCTTCATGAAGGTGGGCAGCATATTGGTGGGGACCAGGGCCACGAACGCTTTGAAGCTCGCGTTGTGGCTCGATTCCAACTGCGTCACCCTCAATATCAGGTTGCTTTTAGTCCGGATGTAGTCAACAATGTCCTGTTCCTTGGTAGCGTAGTGTAGGCGGGATAGGTACATTGCCGTGGTCGGTGTTGCGGCACGTAACAAGAAGTTGGGCCCTGTCAGTGCTGTGCCACAATGGTTTCGATTGACCCTCTTTGTGCGCCTATTCTTTTGTACCGTGACAAAACCATCATCGTCACGGTCAGCAGACTTTGTACACATAGGGGTAATTTTCAGAGTCACTTTAGGCTCATTCCGCTGAACAGTTGGTTTTTTAGCGGCGACGGTGGCAAAATCTTGGCGCTTTGATAGCACCGCGGACTTTGCTGGTGCTGGTTCCACTTGCAGCGGTGCGGGCGCTCGCGGTGTGCGGGCAGGGGGCGCGGGACGAGGAACGACGTCGGCTCTCGGCGTCACCGCATCGATTGTAGGTGAAAACGCTGACTCGATAGTCGCGGCGGACTCATCGAGGCATGCTCCACGACGCGTGTTTACATTTCTAGCGTCATCAGATGACCTAAATAATTTTCGTGAATCACGTAAACTATCTACTTCCTTGCACAACTCAATAATGGTTCCCTCGGACACGTTTAATCGTCGGCCAGGCACGTGATAGACACACAGAATAATGCAAGTGTTCACACGTCTGAATCTATGACTCAAATTCTCCTGATTGTGGCTTTGAATTACTGCCACATCCCGCCTATTCCTCTGATTTGGCACCTTCATTCAGATTTTCATTTATTCCCAAACCAAAAAAACACCTTGGAGGTCAAAAATTTTCATCAAATGAGTAGGTCGAAGCTGCGGTGGGTGACTTTTTTTAAGGCCTTAAAGAAACTCTTTTTATAACTATGCCCTGTATGCGTTGGAAACCAGATGGAAGAAGTGCATTAAGTTAAGTGGAAAAATAAAATTACTTTTGTTTATATTTTATATTGTTTTCTTGCTGAGGTCGGGAACTTTTCAATCCATCCTCGTATTATGTGTAAAATGTAACTGTAATGTTACTGATTAAAATTAACTATAATGTATAAAGTACTTAATTATTCTGATTTTAGGTTGTTCGTGATGCAAAACGTGTGATAAGAGACTTTGTTGCAAGATGGAGGTGCAGATCTCATGACAGCAGAATATTTACCGAGTCAAATATAAAAGAAAGATTTAATAATGGTCATTTTAGAGGACGTTTACTCGGTGACTCAGAGTATCCACTTGATATGGCTTTTATACCAATTTTGAATTCTGTATATAGAAAGTAAGAAAGGTATAACTCTGCCCATATAAAAACGCAGAATAGTGTGGAAAGGTGTTTTGGAGTGTGGAAACAGAGATTCCAATGTTTATTACATGGTTTAAGTGTATCGCTGAAAAATGGCAAGGCAGTTATAGTGGCTTTAGCTGTGCTCCACAATATCGCTATTAATATGAATATTAGGTATTTTTTTAATGAAACCCTATTTTTTTTTATTTCAATATTATATTTAATAAACATTTTACAATACAAGTTTTTGCACAAACATTAATTTGTGTGCTATGAAATTCCCGTGTTCCCGTGATTTTACTTGGGAAAAGATGGACAGACAAGGTGGAATAAATCTCCTGCCTAACCTAACTAGGCGACGTGCTATCATAATCATAGTCACTCAACTTCCAGGCGCTAGAGAAGCTAAAAATTTGAAGGAACCAGGTGAGCTGTAGCGGCTTTTATTTACGACTACAATAGAACCAAAGGTGAAGTCGACAGCGTGGATAAAATGTGTGAGAGATACAGCGTCGCACGTGGGACCAACGCCGCAACTTAGATGACGGGCTCTAATGAGAGCCCGTCATCTAAGCCTAGAATCCTTGCCGAGAACCATAAGGGCTCAGGCTCGTCGAAATATGTAAATTAGATGGAACCCAGTCTTCAGCAACGACTAACAATAATAATGCTGATCGTTGTGGATATTGCTCGTAAAAAAAACCGCAAGACACGTTACAACTGCGCCATTTGCTAAAAATACTTTTGTTTGGAACAGAAGAAGTTCAGTCTGACATACAAATAGAAGAAAGTACCATTTCATCACAGAGTAGATTATTGAGGATATTGTCAGTGAAATTAATATTTATTCCACCCAATGTACAGGCAAATCTATTCTGCTTACTGAGGAAAATTTACGATATTTTAGCTATACATTGTTGGTATGCATTCTTTTATAGATTATTGGAGCACAAAATTTTGATATCTACTTATAGTGTCTCATAGCTAGCCGATCTAATGACTCTGAAACGATATGAAAAAATACGACGTTATATTCGTTTTACGGACAACAATTATGACAACGGGGACAGATATTATAAGTTTCGACCAATAGTAGAGAAAATACGAAATAGTTGCCTTACTCAAGAGACCGAAAGACGCTTTGGATTGATGAAATGATGATTGCATACAAAGGCACAAAAGCTGGCAAAAGGCGACAATATATGAAGGACAAGCTCAATAAGTGGGGCCCTAAAAACTATCAGGAATGATATAGATTCCTCCGTAATTGTGTAGATAGATGTATTTAGTTTGTGTTTATCATGGTAATAAGCTAAAATTCGTGACTTATTATTTCGTCTAAATTATCGAGTTAGTAACTCTGTAATTGGTGACCGTTGTTTTATCATGAAGAAGAACAAGAGGAAGTGCCTTAAGTGTGGTTCGTCGCCTGCTGATATTCCTGAGACAGTATTATGTATTTAGGTTTCCAAAACCTGGCTCTACAAACGTCACTAGGTGTGTGTTATTTTATTTATTTCTCCTCAAAAACATTAACATATGTCCTAAGTTTGAGGAGGATTTAGTGGAAGTAATCCCAACTTGTCAAACAAAATCTGGAAATAAGCACAATACTGAGGGTATTGTGCTTTTTTCAACACTTTGCAAATAAGTAGAAAATTCTGTACTGCAATATTCTCCACCACGATCAGTACGAAGACATTTTAAAGAAAACCCAGTTTGTTTCTCAACTACGACTTTAAAAATCTTAAATATGGACAACTCAGACTTATGCTTAATAAAATAATGAAATTATTTTCTAGAAAAATTATCTGTAAATGTGAGTAGATATCTAGAACCTCCTAAATTGATAACAGGCATTGGACCACATACATCAGAATGGATGAGATCCAAAATTTGCTTGATACGGTTCTTTACACCCTTCGGAAACTTTTGCATTGCTTGCTTCCCGCATTCTTGCTCAACGCATGACACACATCCTATAACAGCCGCATCATGCTGGAGTGACTGTAAATTAATACCAGTACAAATATTTTTAAGAATACTCACTCCACGATGACTAAGATGACCGAGCCTCCTGTGCCATAACACAGACGATACCATTAAAGCAGAATCCCTGTCGTGCAATCATTGTGGCACTGACACATTTCACTCATAGTCTATGGCAGCATGTGACCAATCCTGCATACCTGCGGAACAAACACCATGCACATGCACATTGTTCAAAACATAAACTCACAAGTCAGGCGCAGAACCGAACGAAGCAGAGGACAAACCGGAAGAGACCACAGATAACTTTACAATCATTAACCTTTTTATAGGTACACATGAATAAAAATGCTAACAACGCTAACGTCATGTGAGTATGTCTAGCAAAAAAATCGGTACAGATTACAGCATAGTCTCAACAGGACAAGCCCAATAAGTGGGGCTTTAAAAACTATCAGGAATGATATAGATTGTCAAATATGAGAGATATTTGACCGCCTTTCTGTCTTTAGAATTTCGCGGCTATGTATAAAGCACTACAGAGCTCGTATCTGGCAATACTATACATCATTTGAAAGGTCTTGACATAACCTACAAAACGACGCTTTGCATGATTAGTTTGAATATTGCGTTCAACAGTTATTGACGTGTAAACATGGATTTTACTAATGCCGAAATTCGCGCTATTTTAAAATTTTTCTTCGTTAAAGGCAAATCCGCTAAAGAAACGTTCCGTGAGATTAATGCTGTTTTGGGGGATAGTACTCTATCATTTCGAACCGCGAAGGAATGGTTTCGACGATTCAGAGCCGGTGAAAACGACACCATGGATAAGCTAGCCGGCGGAAGAGCTGTGAAGAACGACGAATACTGATCAAATCATGGAAAACATCGAGTTAGACCGGCATGTGGCATCTCAAGACATAGCCCAGGAGATGAGAGTTACTCACCAAACCATTTTAAACTGCAGAGGACTAGATACAAAAAAAGCTTGATGTTTGGGTGCCGCATGATTTGAGATTTGAGACGGAGAAACATACAATGTGGACAATGGTGTATTATTATAACTTAGGACATATTCTCAATAATCAACTTTATCCTCCTTAGCTTTAGATAGAATCTTTTTGCTTATATGTACTGCCTTTTCAGCCATACCATTACTATTTGGGTAATGTGGACTGCTAGTTATTAAACTTATATCTTTACTTTTAAAATATTTTAAACATTCAAAAGAACTAAAAGGGTTATTATTTGCAATAACTTCTTCATTTGATGAATTTGATTTATTACACAAAGCTTCACTTATTTTATTCACTTTACAGCTCACTGCCAAGTGATTTAATATCCCACATTTTGCACATTTTTTTCCATATGCAGGACATTCTCTCGGACCATGCTGACTTTTGCAACGACGACAATCAAATTTATTATTTAGATATCTTTGAAACTTCTTCTCAGTTCTTTTATTTACATAATTCTTTACTCGACCCAACCTGTATTGAAGTAATACAGGTTGGATTCATTTCCATTACTTGAGAACGACTAGCTTCTGCTGCTCTGCATCTACTTGTAGCTTTGTCCAAAGTCAAGTTCTCGACTCGGAGCAAACTTTCTTGTAATTGTTTATCAAAAATGCCTTGTACGATATGATCTCGTAAGTAAATCATCCTCTATAGACTCCATATAATTACAATTTATAATCAGTAACCTTAAATTTGAGTAAAAACTTTCAAAATTTTCGCCTTCCAATTGTTTTCTGTCATTAAACTTGTACCTTTCAAAAACGTCATTGCATTTAGGCTTTACATATTTCTCAATTTCTTGTAACACTTTATTGTAGTTTTCGCTATCTTCCTTTGATAATTTGAACGATAATATAATTTTTGTCGACTCAGGACCCATCATGTTCCTCAGCAGAGATAATTTAATTTGGTCTGTAGCCTTGTCACTACCGACAGCCACCAGATAATCTATACACATGCTTTTCCAAGCTTTCCATTCTGCTGCTGCAGATTGAGCTCGAATGTCGAAGTTTGGGGGCAATTTTACTCAACTACGCTCCATGCTGGTTGCAATTTCAATCCGTGGTAAGCTTCAGAATTGATATCGTTATAACCGAAATACACTGTTTAGACTTACAGTAAATACCGCTGCGCCATGTTTTATATGTTATTTTAAAATAATATGCAGTCTATCTTTTATATTTAATATTTATTAGGAAACTTATAAACTTACACAATGACAGATACTTAACAAGAGAGAGAGCAACATTTTTAGATTACCCAACATCACACATTGACATTAACTTTGACATACTTCAAGAAGAATGAGCAAAACTTGTGTGTTGCTCTTTTGAATAAATGTTTTTTTATATAAATAATCACACAATAACAAGAGACATGCGATAATCAATATAGAAACCGCTATGTACTTATTCCTAGTGCAATCACGTAATATTGTCAGCACTATGAATTTTAAGTTTTTCTACAAAAACATTATTATCCTTAACGAACTCTTAAATTTTATAGTATGCTTTATATATATTGTTAGGAGTATGAGTTGTAGATATACGACCTAATTGTCTGTGTATCGATGACGATGTCGTTGCTTAGCATCTTGTTGATTGTAATATCTTTTTATTCTGCTTATTATACGTATTCAATAATTAATATTGCTTTTTGTTCTCAACTTTAATATGGTAGCAGAGCAAATAATAACGACATAAAATGGCCTCCTATGGAAAAATAGAACAATTAAATAAAGATAACTATGACACTTGGGCCTTACAAGCCAAAGCAGTCCTTGTTAAACAAAAGCTATGAAAATACGTAATAACTTCAGACATAGAATATGAGGATTCTAAAATTAAAGAAGAAGACTTGCTAGCGCAATCAGAACTCATTTTATTGATGTCTGCAGCAGAAATAAAACTAATAAAAACAATGTGAAAATTTTAGAGTAGCGATAGAGTCGAGAGACACGTTACCTAAACCAGAGGATGTTAAGATAAAAATTATTGAAGAATCGGAAGCTAGAAAACATTTATCCTCTGCTGATGCAAGCACAAGTAATGAAGAAGTTTATTATGCTTTCTGCAAGATATGTAAGAAAAAAGGACATAATACTAAAAACTGTAGAAAGAAGTCATCATACTACAAAAATAAGACGACTATAAAATCAAGTCATGATAGCAAAGACGTAAATAAAAATAATATTGCGATTTGTCTATATGTATCTAAGGAAGAAAACAAAAAAAAATGGATCATAGATAGCGGATGCACCTCACATATGTCTTATGAAAGAAATATTTTTCAAAATTTAGAGTAATGGTAAGGTATTTTATTATACCATTTTTATTTCTATGAAAAGGTGAGAAGCCGTAATGGCGACTCAAACCCCAGCTAACGACGTGCCTACAGCGCAAGCGAATCCACCGCCCAACACGAAGCAGCAACCGCAAAATGCGAACAAAGAGCAAAAGCCAAAGAAACCATTCCAGCGTCCCAAAAATAAGACGCAGAGAGGTATCCCTCAGCCAAAAAGATTATCTACAACAGAAACACCACTTACAAACGATCCTTTATGGCGAGAATCCTTCGTCATTGACGGAGAAACAGGATTTGTCTCTGAAGAGGCAGCAAAGGAATTCGAAGCAGATGCAGCAGGATACGTACAGCTAGTGGAGAACGAGTACAAAGCGATTTCGGACGTGGACCGCTATTATGCGAAGTCTATCCCCGCCTCAGCCCATGCCTATTATCATGGAGTATTGTATTGTATTATATTATCAGATCGCGCTTTCAGCGCAGAAAAGAGGTACTTCCTCAAATGACCAAGAGAGGCTGATAAGATTCGTTGAAGGTTACGGAACCGCCGTGATCGCATCTGGAGCTGGAGAATACCTAGAAGAAGGCCTAGGAGACTGTCGATGCAACAGGAGTCAGGCATCTCTTACACGCACGAGAGCCAAATGACCAAGGCCACTTTGGTAAAGCAGCCGCACAGACCCACGGTCTTTACGAGACGCTCCCAGCACCAGCAATCCTCTTTGAACGGACCATAGAGGATTTGCAGTCAACCCAACAGATGTGAAATTTGTTGATAAAATTTTCTATAAAGAAAACTTTAATTCAAATAATTCAAGTACAACTGATTATGTAGATCTGATCTTTAATAATATTGAGAAATTAGAGGAGAGAGATAAAAAACAAACTATAATCAGTGAAGAGAACATTGACCCAAATGAAATTGTAAGCGAATATGAATCAGTTAACAATGATTTTGAGATAGATGATGAAAGAAATATCAAGCTGGTAGAAGAAACAAGACCTTCGGAAAGCCAAGCTAAAACAAATGATGTAGAGACACATGAAGAAGTTCAAACTGAAGTTAAAAGTTCACTTCGAAATCGTAATTATTTACGAGCGCCTACAAGATTTGATGACTTTGTGATGACTGCTTCAGAAGAGGTAATGAACTCACAACAAGAACCTGAAACGTACAACGAAGCAATGAAAAGTAAAGATAAAAAGAAATGGCTTGAAGCGATGCTGAGTGAAATGACTTCTCTAGAAGAGAATCAAACTTGGGATCTGGTGGAGCTACCTAAAGGTAGGAAAGCTCTTTCTAGTAAATGGATTTATAAAATAACAACTAACCCTGATGGAAGTATTGATCGATATGAAGCTAGGTTAGTTGTAAAAGGATATTCACAAAAACCTGGTGTGGATTATGATAAAACATTCAGCCCAGTTGTCCGCTTGAGTACAATCAGAGCAATGTTAGGAGTAGCTGCAAAAGAAAATTTATCTCTTTGTCAATTTGACGTATCAGCATTCCTCAATGGGTCAGTTGTAGAAAAAATATTTATCAAACAACCTGAAGGTTACAACGATGGTACAAACAGGGTCTGCTGTTTGAAAAGACAGTTCTTATAATCTTGGTCTGTAGAGTGGCTTCGTAAACATGTCGGCTAGTTGATATTCCGATGAGACATGCTTCACTAATAGATGCCCGTCCATTACACATTCCCTGACATAAAAATGCTTGCGCTTGATATGCTTTGTCCTTTTATGATATTCATATGCAGGGTTGTGAGCTAATTTTATTGCAGATTCATTGTCCACATAGAGAATTGGTTGCTTGTCTAGTTCCGTTAATTCAGATAGTAACTCTTTTAGCCAAATAATTTCCTGGGTTGCTTCACTAACAGCCATAAGTTCAGCCTCTGTCGAAGACAAGGCTACTATTCCTTGTTGTTGACTTTTCCAACTTATAGCCTGAGTAAAGGCATATTATTCCTGTGGTAGAGTGACAAGTTTCTTGATCATCAGAGAAATCTGCATCACTGTAACAATTTAAATTTCCTGTGATATCAGTCTTAAATGTTAGCCCCTTATCTACTGATCCTTTCAGATAGCGAAGTATTCTTTTTACCCCAATAACATCCCGTTTCGTTGGTTTTTCTAAATTTCTGGAGGCAACACTCACTGCGTAACTGATATCTGGTCTTGTCCCTACCATTAAATATGACTGTGCTCCAACTGCCTGGCGATAAGGAAATTTGCTTTCATCTAGAGATGTATCTTCACTGTTTTCTTTTATTATTGGTGTTAAAGCTGGTTTGGAGTCAGACATGCAATTTCTTTGTATAGGCTTTCTGACTTAATGTTATATATCCATCATTAGATTTTTCTAGTTCGAGTCCTAGAAAGTAACTTGCAAAAAATGAAGACAGATCATATATGAAATGCAAAAAGTATGTGAGAAAAATCTGCCAAGTAAAAAAAATTAAATATATGAATAATAATCAATAATTACAAAAATTAAATACAGTAACCTGGCCAATAAAATAAGTCCCACATTTTCATTGTTGTTGCATGAACAACTGACAAATTTTAAGATACATGTTAAGGGTCGCAATTCGACGACTGAAGACAAAATTATAGCCCCCAGACTATATAAGAGGTCCCTGACTTGCTATAGATTTTTAAGAAGAATGTTTTGTCTTCTTGCACCTACAACTTTAAATGTTTTACTAAGTAAGTTTTCTATGAATATTGGCATAAGCAAACAAATATTTGAAATTATTGACAAATACTTCAATTATCAATAAATATCTTCAATAAATTATGATGAAAATTTAATAAGAAGTTTATTGTCCCCATCTGACTCTGTGACATTAATATAAAAAAGAAAAACAAACGTAGGGCAAGCTTTACTAATTACACACGAAAAAATCAAATAAAAAAGGGACAAAAATATATGGACAGACTCTACCTGAATTCTACCGTAAAGTTGTGTCTGAATATAAGAAAAAAACCTGATGTACATAGGGAATCTGTCGCCACCTTCCAGACTGCACACCCTGAAAAACATAGGCAATCTGCTGCACTATATCAGGCCAGGAATACCAAACTGCATAGAGTGATTCAGTCACGGTATAGAGAACATACAACTCTGTGTGTATGGAGTAGCAATTTGCTTTCGAATTTGGCGTATGACCCAGATATTTCTTATGGAACTGACAGTAGTGTAGTCTTAGGTTGTATGACGTACAAGTGTCAGTCGTGTAACGCCTTGAAGTGGAAAGATGAGACACCTGGCACGTGTTGTAGCGTCTGTAAAGTACAACTTGAGCCGTTTACACAACTGCCTGAACCACTTTACAGTCTTGTTAATGATTTACGCCCAAATCATGTACATTACGTGGATAATATCCGAAAATATAATGCCTGTTTTCATATGGCTTCCTTCGGTGGAAAACAAATAAATGAAGGCGGTTTTTCACCAACTTTTAAAGTTCAAGGACAAGTCTATCATTTAATTAGAAGTATATTACCGGAACCTGGGCAGGATATACAGTTTCTGCAAATTTATTTCGTCTCTGAAGATGATGTAGAAGCTAATATTCGATGTTCTAAATTTCCTGGATTTAATACCAAATTTAATCAAATAATTCCAGCTTACGTAACATGAGGTGAACCCATACATAAAAGATCTAAAAACAGCTATTGATAAAATATCGCCTTCAGAGTCATTCAAGGTCGTAATACATGCAGATAAAAAACCACAAAGAGAACACAGGCAGATGTAATGCACCAACGGCAAATGAAGTGGCTGTTGTATTGGTAGATCAGCATTTTGACCGAAGAGACATTATCCTCGAAAGCCGAAGTAACTTACTTCAGCGTATCAGTGAGATACATCGAGCTTATGACGCGCTGCAAGTACCCGTTGATGTTTGGCTGGGGGGATGATGGCTATTCAATCAACATACCACAATGCGATCCCAAACTAAGTTGCCCATGAAAAAAACAGTCTCTGCTGTAAGTTTTTATTCATATAGAATAATTATCAGAGAAGAAGATAACTTTTTAGTGATTTGATCATTTATAATAACAATGTCGTGTAATAAAGACTCGCCTAGTGATTCTACGGATAGTGATACCACGGTGTGTCGAATCGGTGTAAAATTGCCACCATTTTGGCCGGACCAGCCCGCGCTATGGTTTGCGCAGCTTGGTGGGCAATTTGCGTTATCAAACATAACGACGGACGCAACAAAATTTTACCATGTCATATCTGTGCCCGATTATAAATACGCTACTGAGGTGGAGGATATAATAATGAAACCGCCTACAACGGACAAGTATGAGACATTAAAACAATGTAGTGAGCTAACTACCCGTCTGTCTGAGAGCAAGCACCAACGATGCTCCCAACTTTTAAACAGGCAAAAACTGGAAGACAGGAAACCTAGCCAATTTCTTCAACGTCTTCGTAGTCTTGCTGATAATAATATCGCCGATGACTTTTTTCGATCCATGTGGTTAAATAGACTACCTGGTTACTTATAAACCATTATTGCTACCCAGGAACAGTCAAGCCTGGATGACGTAGCTCAGCTGGCAGATAACATTTTAGAGATGACACCGCATACGAGTTTACCGCAGGTGGCCACAATTTCTACAATGCCAACGCAATAAGTGGCAGCAGCTGTATCACCTGCACAAACATTGCAGAAATCAATCGCAAGCTTGACGAGTTGACGCGTCGTTTAGATGCTATGTCGATGCCACGAGGATTTTGCAATTGTAGCAGACACTCCAGATACCAATCACATAGTCAGCAATGTGTCCGTTCTCGCAGCCGTTACAGCGCGGGTGGACAGCGTCTGTGTTGGTATCACGCACGTTTTTATGTAAGCCCCTCCTGGCGCCAAAGCTGGATCCACCTTTCGTCGACACCGAAAAAAGCGGTATGGCGGCCTTTTCACATGTATGTGATGTCTACATCACGACCCATACACATCGAAGTAGTGCATACCCTCAGCGCTCACTCAGCCATCGCCGCCCTAAGAAGATTCATGGCTCGGCGGGGCTGTCCGACTGAGATATGGAGCGACAACGCTGTGTGCTTTAAGGCACTAAAAAAGGAAGGTCAAGCACTATCCTATCCTATAAACAATTACTTGAACGACGAACATGCATGGCAATAGTAGTTCATGCAAGGGATCATTTAATTGCGTAGTTAGCCGATGAGCGCTTGTTATTGTATTTACTACGTGACTGTGCTATTCATTATAATAATAGTGTAATTATGGGATCGAAGCCAAAAAAGAAATATCAAGAGCAAGACAAAAAAGGCGTTTAGGTCGTCGTTGCTTGCCGACGTCTATCATAGGCAGACCACAGCTGTCATCTCAAGAGGAATTTGCATATGATGAAACTCTAATAATAGTTTTTTAAATAATAATATTCGTTAGATTATCACCCTCAAACGTTGTTGATAACCATGGAGATCCGTTAGGTAGAGGACATTTCTAACATGTATGGCTAGAATGAAAAAATGCTATTATTTAATTGCTCTTCAAAATTAAAAGATTATACCTACCCACAGTTGATAGGATCAATTACAACTGCAAGATATAAACCATAGAATTACAAATTAAAGGAATTTAAAAGTAAATTATTAACAGCATTCCAGGTCCTATTGATGTTTAGGTGACGACGTTTATGCAGTTATTTTCCTTGAACGATTACAGAAATATGGTTCTCTTATTACCCAGAATTCCCGAATAGGATGGTTAGTATCTGGTATTACCCACACACAAACTGATTTACCTACACACAATATCATAGTCGGCACAACAATAGTAGAGGTAGGTCAGTTACTGTAAAAATACTGGGAAACAGAGGAATATATGTCACAAGAGTGAAGAACATTACAAAAACACATACACGAACAACCAGATGGACGAAGAAAATTTAATTTGTTTTTCTGTTGTTAGCACTGAATCGATTACTAAATATGGAAAAAAGATTTAAAAACAAAGCAACATCTAAAGAATAATATACAATTTTCATTACAGAATATCAAAATCTTAATCATATGGAAGATGTTATCTACATCTTCCTTAACGAAAAGACAAATCATAAAGTTTATTATTTATCTCACCACGCTATGATTCGTAAAGACAACCAAACTTCGAGTAGTTTTTGATGGTACCGCTCAACCTTCAGACAGGTCATCGCTTAATGATGAATTACTAATTGAGCATACGTTGCAACAGGATATGCGAGATCGTTCATATACATGTGATTATCAGCATCGTAGACGGCGAGAGGATATTCAGTGCGACTATCCGAAACCAATTGTCTTACAACTCTCATCGGGAGAAAGGGAGAACTAGAGACTCTGAATGGGACTCTGTTAAATAGATAAGTTTGTATATTAATTTCTGAATCGAATCTTTAAAATGGTTTATGATCAAACGTGAGTTTAATACAGAAATACATTCGTTCTATGTCAGCCGTTACAGCAATAGCAAACATGCGTAAATTCATCAACAAATCAAAAATATTAGTTTGTTAATTACAACCTCTATAAAGTATGTCGTTAAGTGATAAACCGGACATGGTCTTACAACCAGCGTTGAGAACTATGCGAGTTTTTGAAGTCTGTTTATCAGGGCGATAAATAGCTCTTTGCGGTATATAGTAATGTTCAGTCGTATGTAGGATTTTTTACTATACTGAAATAGCCTTTATCGATATAATCTTGAATAGTGGAGTTATAATCTTAACATAGATCGGGTTGTGAGTCTAATTTATTTTCTAGTTGTAATACTGACGTTTTGCACTAGCGTATGAATTTCCTAATTTCGAGGGCAATTTAAATGGTAGAAGCACAGTATATTGACCTGTGTTATCTCGTGAATAAGTCGATTTAAAATTGTTTTCACAGATCTCGTCTTCTATACTCATATGAATCTTAGATGGAACACTTTCTTCTCATCAAGCAGAAGCGAGTCTGATTGACAGAAAAATAATTTGTTATTATTTGAAAGCATACTGTACTGAGAATGTGAGCCCCAGTCAGCCTTTCCATGACTATATAACCGAGTGTAGTCTCTAAACCATTAACTGATGAAGTAGGTGATGTCACATTATCACTACCAAGCAATATAGAGAACAATTCATTCCCCACAAGACAGACAACACTGCTAGGTCAGTAGATATCATCACACATGAGTGGCAGAGATTGCAAGTGTTCTAATTGCTATACATCGACCACCTACCATCGGCCTAACGCGAACATTCTGTAAATAAGGCTCTATGATATCATGGGGAGATTAAGGAATTATAAATAAAGTAATAATTTGATTTCAATTTGATAATAGTAATAATTTACTTATTTTGGGCATCAACATACCCCACCATATCCTCAATATTATTTCACCACATTAAAAAAGGAACCTGACTTCCCTGTGTACAAGTCTTGAAATGTCATCCGATGAGAAATATTTGAAAAAGTTCAATTCTGTTTTGATAATGGCATTATTTTTCAGAAGAAAAAATGCCATTATCAAAACAGAACAGTCAAGAATGACATAAAAAATAATGTAGGAAAAGATTGGATGCAAACTCCCATGGATAGAGAAGGTTGGCAGAAGATGGATGAGGCTTTTGCCCAAGGGTGGCCCTCATAATAAAAAAAATAAAAAAGATAATAATAATATTTGTAAAATATGTGGTATATGGATATTAAAGCTATAATAATAATAATAATGACATTATTTCATATTCCCTCCGACCAAATGCAACAAATATCATACAACCTAATGTCAGTATTTTAAACAAAGAACAAGTACAACAACATGAAAGAATCATAAAAAGACTGAAATATTAACACCTGATTATATTGATACCTTAGCAACCCTTAATTTGCATACCGTTCTGATTAAAGAACTTTCCTAAACAAGCAACATGCAACTTGCTGACAGAAAGAGAGACGAGATGATTTAGAACCAATTGAACAGGCCAACCAATGTTCTTCCACATCGGCCTATGACTTAGGACAAACTGAGTAAATAGAATGTACATTAAATATCTTCAAAATTGTATAAAATCAAGTTATTGATTTAAGACTTGTATACGACATCTAAACAAAATTTCACCAAGACACGCCGATACAAATCGACGTTATTATTGATAAATGCGATCAACCAATTATACATAATACTGTATACTTTCGATACCAATACAATTATCTACGATAAAAATAGGATTCTTCTCGACTTTGCGTAACAGAGAAACGAATACGAAAAACAATTTTGAGGCTTTGGTGCCTCCTTGCAATGTTCGCAGTCATCAACAAGAAACATTGAATTACAATATATTGCCTCAAGAATAGAACTTCAACCAATAAACTGAAACATTTTAATATAACACCTAAATGTTATTTTAGATTATCGTTATAAATTTCCTCACAAATGAAAAGAAAATTAAAGTTAGAACGATAAAACCGGTTGTCAAACCAAAAGACAAGTTTTTTTTCTTTTTGTGCAAAAGACAAAACATAAACAAACATAGACATTAGCCAATGTGTTTTTTTTAGACAGTTTTGCGTACTCTATACTCAACTTGATGTACTGCATGATTATTACGTCAAGTCACTATATATTATTATAACGTTTGTGCACAAACTATATAAATATATACTATTACAGCAATTTGCCGTACAAAACATACGTCATGTTTTCTATAAAAATTGCTATATGAAATTATGTTTCTTGTAAAATTGTAATAATAAATTAAATTGTTATTCTAATAGTCTAGTTTATTATATAAATCTTTCTTAGACACTACCGATTGAATTTTAATTAATCGGAGTTGATGTACTGTCTAATTGGGCTCAAAAGAACTTACACCCGGAGCCGTAAAATTAATTTTAATACCATGGCGCCCTCTGTTAGTACTAGATGTATATGTCAGTTTGGTAATGACGTTTCTTTGTTTACACTTTTAGTTGTTTTTTTTACTTTTTATTTATTTTGTCATTTGCCGCTTAAAATATAAGTAATAGCTATATAACTTATGTTTTTATCCATTAAAAGTGAAGTGAGGCAATTCACTTCGTAGCGCTTCGATATTTTCAATATCAGGTACCGCAGAACAAATTTTAATGATTAAATAATAGTATAAAATGAGATTTCATATTCACTATCAACAGTGTGGTGGGTATATTATGTATATATATATATATACCCTAATTAGCTATATAAGTATACACTACTAGCTGCCAACGCGATTTCACCCGGACGAAATTTGTAGCCTAGGCTATGTGTTATGTTATATATGTTTATAAAGGTTCTTCAAAATCCATTCAGTAGTTTTTGCGTGAAAGAGTAACATACATCAAAGAAATTATAATGATGGTTCCCAAGGGAAACATGTTGAGGTCAACCTGACATGGTACATTGCTAGCTATGGTGCTATTAGTCCACATTACTAACAATTCCTTCGTCCTTGTAAGCAACGGTTATCAATTACCATCAGGTGGGGTGTGAGCTTATTTACCATTACACTATACATATATAATATTATTTTTCTTATTATATTTGTTCTATGTGTGCAATAAAGAGTTTCGGGGCTGTTTAAGTATTATGTAAACACTGAGGGGGTGGGGGTCTTTGCTTTGCTTATTTTGGATGATATGGGGGGGGTAGGGAAGTATAGATAGTGATTACGTCATCACTAGTTATTTACTTTTTTACATAAATGGCAACCTTCACATTGTCTTTGTTAAAAAAGCTTTGCTTACTTTTGCTGACAAGGGGATGGGGGGGTAAATAATTGTAATAAATCTGCTAATGTAATACTTGAACAGCCCCTTATTATAATATGTATATCTGCATATACTTTGGGAGCACCCTATTTAAACATATATATTTTTTTCAATATATCATAATATACACTTAATAACAATATTTTTCAATTTCAGAACATCAGAATACATATTAGTGTGTCCTGTAATTCAGCAATGGAAGGTTGTCTAGTTTAAAAAGGTATTATAACTGTTTTATACAAGTAATATATGAATGTTATGACTGAACTAACAACTTTGACGACATTAAAATGCAAACAGCAAGCCATACGAGCTGTAAGATTCAACATAGATGGTACCTACTGCCTCACATGTGGGGCAGACAAAAAGATAAAGCTCTGGAATCCTCACAGGGAACTACTCCTGAAAACCTATGGAGGTCATGCTAATGAGGTCTTAGATGCAGCTGGATCTTGTGACAGCAGCTATATTGTATCAGGAAGTGCAGATAAATCTGTAATCTTATGGGACGTAACCACAGGACAACCGATACGGCGATACCGCGGCCAAGCCAGTTCTATAACATGTGTGAGGTTCAACGAAGAATCGACTATGGCAGTTTCAGGATCCATAGACAACACTGTCGCTTTTTGGGATGTCGTCAGTCGAAGACAAGAGCCTGTGCAACTGTTAAAAGATGCTAAAGATACTATAACTTCAATACAAGTAACGGATCATGAAGTTATGACTACATCTGTTGATTGTCATGTACGATTGTATGATATTAGGGTTGGTAAGATGATTTCAGATTATATTGGAGATGTAATCACATATGGGAGCATGACACATGATGGCCAGTGTTACATACTCAGCTGTTCGGATGGAACTATTAAATTATTTGATAAAGACTCTGGGGAATTGCTAAATACTTTTAAAGGGCATGAAAGTAGCGATTATTTGTTGGAGAATGCCGTAAATGAGAAGGATAGCCACATAATATCCGGGTCTGCTACTGGTGAGGTTTTTTACTGGGACTTAATAAGCAGTAGTTGTACACAGAAGTTAGTTCACACTACAAATAAGCCAACTATATCTCTGAGTCATCATCCAACTGAAAACTATCTGCTGACAGCATGTGAAGATGAAATAAAATTGTGGGGTGTTCGACGTGAAGAAAACTAAACTTTTTTTATGATTCTGTATGGCTATTATAATAAAAACTGTTTTAGACATAATTTTTTATTAAAGAAATCTATACATATAAATAAAATTGGAGTGTCTGTTTGTAATATTGAAATAACAGTTTTTTTACTATATGCATATGAATATAAATACGGTACATACACCAAAATGACATTTTTTATTATTTTTGTCTGTTTGTTCCGGCTAATCTTCAGTATTTGGAAGGTAGCTAATGTAATGAGTAGTACAAGAAGTAATTTAGGATACTTTTACTTTAGATTAATAAAGTTAAATTCCACGCGGACGAAGTCGCGAGTACAGCTAGTATAGAAATAACGTTTTTGTAATTATATATTTTGTTACCTAAGTAACAGTCATACATATATCATTGTGACTGTTTCCAGATGAAAAATTGAAAATAATGTAGGTATATATTAACTTCAACAACCGATGATATTCGAGACTTGAATGTAAAAATATTTTCATGATAAAGGCAAAGGAACATAATACTTTATAAAGCCAAAGCCGTAATAAAGTGATTAGAAGATTATATTTTCAATAACTCTTCCCTTTCTTTTGCACAATTGCCAGACAGTTTAGAAATAAAGTGACTATGGTAGAATTTGGAATTAGTTGTTTTCAATGAAGCTCAATAAACAACTGGTACTAATTTTATTTGGTGTATTATACCATTAAATTATTATCAAAAATATATTTATTACGTTATATGCAACACCGATAATATAAATTCCATGTTTATAACTAAAGTCGGAGTAATGGCCTAATTTGATTATAATAACCTGGTAACACCTATCAGTAAATATCAAACTCAAAATATAAATAAACAATATGTCACACCAACTAAATCGGTCGTATAATATGTGATCGTTGATATTTATATCGCTTCTTTTGCTATTTGACAATATTTTACGTCTATATTGAACTTAGAATGGGTGCAACATGTGTTGTGGATAATTGCAAGCGGGAGTCTTATCCAGGTTGCGGGATATCTTTTCACAGGTAACTATTTGAATTTGGACCAGTAGTGTGACCATCCGTTTAATTTCATTTTAAGGACATTCATTTCAGTGTTTGGGAACTACCTACTAAATGGCTTAATCTTCACAAATTTGGAAAGTTTGTGTACATTAAGCCAGTTAGTAGGTATATTTTTAATTAATTGAATATTATAGTCATTTTTAGTTTTCTGGAATTTGTACCTAAGTTATTCTTAAGAAATTTAATAAATTATCAGTAATGAACGGTAGTAGTTTCTATTTATTTATCCTTGTTATTGAATTCTAAAACTTAACTTTTTATAGAAAAAAATTTGGTGTTAGTTTCATACGTATTTACATTGTGTTAACGTTTAAGTGGTCGTTACCATGTAGCATGTCGGTACACGTCCAGTCTCCTGTGACGCAATATGGGGGGAAAAGGGGATTATTAGTAATGTGGCCTAATAACCTCATTACTAGCAATGCACCATGTCCGGTTGCCCTCCACGCGGTCCCCACTGGAAACTGTCGTGTTTAATTGCCATTTTCCAAGATGGACTAACTGACTTCACCTCATTTTCATTTTATCATCCTTCACTGGTGCCCCGCCAGCGTAAACCGTTAGCGCAGGTGCATGATTATTGTGCATATCACCCATAAAAAATGTAAATATAGCCCGGCGAGTTAAGGTACGCACAGATGTAGCGACCGCCTAGTCACGCAAGTCCACAGCAGTTAAAGTATTAATGACGATATATCTATCTGGTATATTATTTTCAGATTGCCTCTTAATCCAGAATTAAGAAAAAAATGGATCGATGTACTTCCTAACAAAATAAGGCATAAACATCCAGTAATTTGCAGTTTACATTTTAAACCAGATGATTATAGGACGGCTAGTCAACAAACATTGAAAGCCTCAGCGATTCCTTCTATTTTTAAAAAGGTATACAAACATTATTTGTTTCTAATCGATTTAATTAGAAAAAATTGTTCTTTAGAACCTTTTTATTAGTTATTCAAATGAAATGTCTAAATAAATAAACAATAGTTGTACAATATTTTATAATATTATGTAAAATAATAGAAGTTAAATATTTAAAAATATATATTTAAAGTTAAATTTATATTCCAGTATAAAAGAAATGTCATAAATATTGGTTCATTACGTGTTCTTGAAAACAATTCATCGGATTCTGAATCATTTCTCACCAGCAGTGACGATTCTGAAAGCGAAGAAGCATATTACACGAGGATTGCGTCAAACACAAGGTAAGTTGTTCCCGTACACAATAAGAAATTGCCTCAATTAAAAGTATTAAAACTTCTTTTTGAACTTTACAATCAGTTTTGTCTAGATCATATTTTTACATTATGTATGTCCCTAGACAATTCACATAATATATACGAACAATAACTATGTAGTCTTACACAGGGTGTCAAGCATGAGAAAAATTAGAAAAAAATCTATCCATGCAGTTTAAAGATTAAGAACATTTAAGAAAAACCTCGAATTTGGTCAAACTGTAACCATTAGTTTGTTAACCAACAGGTTATTGTGGTTAATTTTTATTATTTTTGTTCATTTAAACTTTGGAACCCTAACCCTAAATAACTTTTCTAGGATACACACACAGTCAAATATAATAACGCAATTGCCCTAACTTTTCTAGAATTAAGACTATTTGTTAAACATTAAATTAAAATTTTCAAACTTAGTCGATTTTTGAAAAAAGTGTACAAATGTGCCTCGGTAAGAAACATTAAAATTTCGCGCATTTAATCAGGATTGTAAAATGGTACAATACTTGTTAGTTTCATACTAAAAGAAAACCGAGAAAAAAAAAATAAGCACCTCAAGTTTTTTGCTAACCCATTTTACTCAGTCAAATGTTTTTATTCGCTCAAGTTCTTGGTAGGCACTTAATTTTGCGGCAAAATGATGTGAGAGATGGATAGTGGATAGGTTTACTTGTCCTTCCAAATCATAACAAAAAATTTGGTCACTATATCAGAATGGGACGGCGTCCTTCCATAATTTCATAACCTAACTTGCACTCGGGCACAGAACATTAAATAGCTTGTACATGTACGTACACCGGAATTAAAACAGTTTAGTAAAAATTATCTTAAAAGTATATCTTAATCAACAAACACTTCCCATTTATTTAAAATGTCTCGTTGATATTAATTTGTAGCTCCAAATATTTGTAGATTAATGCTTTTAATAGAGTTGGTGTTACTAGAGTCTGGACTTTTAATTTATTGATCTGTGCATGTTTAACACCATAATCTATTTATAGACATCTTAACTGTCAGTTTAATCGCGCGCGTCATTCATTATAATTTAATTCGGTATGTAGTTATGTACGCTCTCTACCGCGTTATTTAATACCAAAACATTATAGTTAATTATGAAAATGGGTGCTAAAAATCCAGCAAAACTGAAACTCCGGCGGCCCTTGTATAAATGCAACATTTGTGATAGGAAATTATTGAGTGCGCAAGCATTAAAAACGCATCAATATTGTATACATAGGACTTCAAAACGTTTACATGATATTAAGCCTGTAGTGAATAGAGGGCATGTTAGTGTTAAAAAAGGTGCTCCTGTTAAGGCGAGAGGGCTACCAGAGCTGACGATTGAGAGTGTGAGACAAAAAGATGTGCCTGTGCCGAAAAAAAAGAAACTTATCGAATTTAAGTGCCCGCGTTGTGAGAAATTGTTTCCTGTTTACTTCTCAGCGTTACGACATATACAGAAGCACCACTGCTTCGACAGCAGTGGTCAGAAAGTGTTAGTATTCATTTAAATTCGACAACCCCGCCCTGGCTTCGGTCGGGTGCTCTTAACTTTAATAATTTTATACAAAACTAGAGACTTGTCCCAGCTTCCAACTGATGCATTAAAATCTTTAATATTCTCAGATTGTTGTATATTATAACATGCATGTATTATTTTATATAGATAAAACTTGCTGTTGAATCACTCTATTTTAGAAAACTATGTTCAAATCCATTGCATAGTTTAAAAGATAAGTGAACAGAGGACTTTGCTTTGTGCTATGTAATGATAAAGATATATGAATATTAACATCAAATACAGCAAATATTGCCATATGTACACTTTATTTTTGTGCATTGAAGTTAAATAAATAAATACAATACTGTGACAAATAGAAATAAATAAAAACAATTACAAAGTACAAATATGTCAAGTCGGAAATGAATAACTAATCAAATTTAATAATAAAAGAAACTTGTATGTTGCTCTTTATGATCGATTTTTTTTATAAATAATCATACAATAACAAGTAAGAGGCATATAATAATCAACTTAGAAACCTCTACACACCCATTCTTAGTGCAACCAGACATTGTCAGCGCTATGAATTTTAAGTTTTTATACAAAAACATTATTATTCAGTTAACTCTTCAGTTTTATATATGCTTTTATACAAAGGAAGTGTTTTATATGATATATAGAGATATTGTTAACTAACAATGTAAAAAGGAGGATTTCTTCTATAAACCACAATTTTTTTTTTTTTTTTATTTATAGCCTTTGTGCTGACAATCATCAGCTTGTCCCAAGACATAGGCCTCCTCCAAAAGACTCCAACCTCCTCTGTCCAATGCCTTCCTTCTCCATGTTGGCCCGCCACTGCCCTTATATCATCCACCCACCTCTTTTTCTGTCATCCTCGTTTTCTTCTTTGTTCTCTTGGATATCTACGTATAACATCCTTAGTCCATTTCTCTTTCTTACTTCTTATTGCATGTCCTGTCCACTTCCATTTTAGTTTCTTAATGGTTTTGACTGCATCTGTCATTTTGGTTTTTTCTCTTATATTAGTGAGTTTGATTTTGTCTCTAAGTTTGATGTTTAGAATGCTTCATTCCATGTTATTTTGACATACCTTTATTTTATTCATATTTTTTGTTGTGCAATCCCATGTTTGGCAGCCATATGTTAGACAGGGAATAATACAGGAGTCATATATTATAATATAATATATAAACCACTAAGTGTCTATAAATATTTGTTTTTTATTTATTACAGCCAACCAAACTCACCAGATTTAATCAAACCAATACAAGTGGAACGATGCCAAAAATGCAACGGCACTATAGGAACTGAAGCAAAACACACCTGCGGCGATGCAGTCGCACAGCACGAGAGGGGGCTCATAAACAACTATGTGTGCACGGGATGTTCACAGAGCTTCGAGACAATGCAAGTGTTTGATTTGCATATATCAGGGCTGCACAGCGATGATGTGGAGAGCATGTTCTTCCCTACAATGACTGGTAATTACTAGTTTAAGTATGTGTACACATCCCTTTAGGGTTTAGGGATATGACCTACTTGGTTAAGAACATGGCAGCTTCAAATGATACAGTCAAGGGACAGAATAGAAGTGTGACCTTTTTGTACTACTCTAATGCTGTTGGCCGCAGGTGGCCTTTACAGCTTCACCTGACTATAGGGAGGGAGTGCAGATGGCATTCCAAACCAAGGGAAAGAGTTATGGAGCGGCTGAAGGCTAACTCCCGCCTGACGATACGACTAGTCTGAGGGCACTGCTAGTTCGAACCTAGGCCGTCGTAATTTCGATCCCTGTTTGAATAGAAGGGGAATGTGTTTAATTGAAATGTTCTGGTGTTTTGTACAAAATTACATGTATCGTGCGTACACGCGTCACTGTGAGGAAACAATAAGTACTTTTTTTCCGAAGCAACCATTGGAAGTAAAGGATCTGATTAACTGCTATACCACAGAGTCCATCGTTTATTATAAATGTATATATTTACAAAAAAGATGTATATAATCAGTTGTCTATTACCCATAACACAAGCTCTGCTTAGCTAGGTACTAGATGGTGTTGTGTGAATTGTCTTGAGATATTATTATTATTATAATACATATCCCATTTTAGAACGAGAGAGACAACTCTATTAATGTCTAACTTGTTCAAACATAACTTAATAATACATGTCGACTTTCAGAATTTTTATCATGGAAAAATCACATGGAAACGCAGATAAATATAAAATATCTAATATTAAGCAAGTGTAATTCAAAGCACACATATCGATGTACATTTCTACCCAGTGAGGAGCCCACGGACAATATGACGGCTCTGTTCTGTCCATCTAGCATTGTAGTCCAAGAATTCTCTAAAGGTATGAATCCAAACTTATTATATCATCTATACATCTATACATATAAATAAAATTGGAGTGTCTGTTTGTAATATAGAAATAAGCGTTTTTTACTACATGCATATGAACATAAATATGGTACATACACCAAAATAACATTTTTTACCATTTTTGTCTGTCGGTCTGTTTGTTCCGGCTAATCTCTGAAATGGCTGGACCGATTTTAAAGAGACTTTTTTGGCAGGTAGCTGATATATTAAGGAGTAACTTAGGCTACTTTTATTTTAGAAAAATAAAGTTAAATTCCACGCGTGCGAAATCGCGGGAACAGCTAGTAATAAATATAATTATATATACATTGTTTACTAATACCAATGAAAAGGTAAATAGCAACTGTCCCCTGTATTTTAATGCATGTATATGCATAAAAATGTATTGAAAACTATACTATCTCAATCAGTTAGTGAGTATGCATAGTACAAGCTGTGCTTTGTTTGACTAGATAGCGTTGTGTTAATTGTTCTTGGTTACTATTATTGTTTTATTGAATTTTGATTACTATTCTATTTTCTTCAGGTATTCAAGTTCATTATTATAAGCAGCATTTTGGACACCAGTGTTCTGCTTACACACTAATAGATAAATATAAAAAATATCATATAACATCATTCATAGAAAATGCGGCGCATTACGAATATACCACGGTTGTAGAAGAGGACGATAAAGATTTATATGTACAGTTCAAAACGCTAATGGAATCAATAGTATTAGAAGCAGCGAAAGTTAAAATTGACACGTTAAAGGTATTTGTGGGGAAGGCGCTAGAGATGACGACAATGCTAACTAATTACGAGGAAGACGAAGAAATGACATCACTAATAAAATCAAACACATCAAATAAAAATATGTCTGATGACCAAATATCACAGGCATTGCAAAACTTGCAGAACTCTAAGATTCATAAACGGAAATTAGATAATGATGTAGCACCTGATAAAAAAAAGAAACGTAATACTGACATTACTCATTTGTCGCCAAAAATTGTCAATGCATTCTCTATGGCTGGTATCCAGGATAAGGAAAATGGTAAAAAAGATTTAATAGTTGAAAAACAAACGACAATTAGTGATAATGAAGTGGAGAAAACAAAGCAAAATGACACTAAGTCTGTTAGTGACGATGAAGATGCAAAAACACAGAAAGCAAATAAAACAAATAGCGATGATGAGGCTGCCAAAAAGGTATATAACTCATTAATGCAGTCACCATCTTACAATGATACATACAAAGATTTTCTAGACAAGAATTTTAAAAAAGGTACAGAAACAAAAACTATGGTTAAGAAAGGTTCGAATACTGTCACACCAACCGTGAATGTTGCAAACAAAAAAGATAACATCTCTAAAACAAAAGCAGATACGGCCACTAACTATCTTCTAGTTGATGGTGTGAAAGGTATATCCACTTCAAATGTTAGTACAATTGGAAAAACCATTGTCAATCAATCAACTTCAAATATTGTTCCAAAACAGACCATAAATAAAAAAGATAAACTAATTACGAAGAGTGATGTAACACCAAAAACTGAGTCTAAAAATACATCGCCTCTTTTGAAAACAACTGAAATGAAGAAAACTGCTAATGCTGCTCCAAAGTTAGTTAAAAAGCCTGTTGTTAAAACTAAAATAGGTCAATTCAAACCTAGTTTATCTCCAAGAAAATCTACCGAGTCGAATACATCTAACAGTGCTCTTAATAAATCAGCAGTGGATGTGGAATATGAAGTTATGGAACAAGAGGACGATTGTAACATATTAATTTTAAAGATATAGTAGTTTAGCAGTATTGTACTAGTATTTAAAAACGCTGGTGAGAATGTAAAATTATGTATACATTTTCTTCTGACCCCTGTATATTCCTTTAGAGAGAGTTTGTACCGCAAAACTGGCAACATTTTTGTAGCTGTCAAAATTCAAATAATTTTAATCTACACTAAATATTAAAGCTGAAGAGTTTGTTGATTTGATCGCGCTAATCTCAGGAACTATGGGTTCGAATTGAAAAAATGTTTTTGTGTTGGATAGTCCATTTGTCTAGGAAGGTTTTAAGCTATATAACATTACGCTACGACCAATAGGAGTGGAGCTGCGATGAAAAATATTGCAAAGTTGGGGAAATGAAATGCAGACGTAGTTATCGCGCGACGCGCGGGTCAGTTAGTTAAATTATAAATGACAAAATTATTATGTATGTAATTGGAATGATAAACAAGCCTACGGTCCATTTTGGTCATTAATTTAATCTCTGAATAGCTACAAATCAAGTGGCTGAGATATGTCAATTATGAAATCTGCGGTAGAAAAAAAACAATGTTATTTTTGTATTTTATTTTTGAGTTTCTTATTAAACTCCTTATTATTTTTATATTTTATGGTAAGAGTCGTTTTTAATTTGTATGTGCATAAATTTTCTTTTAATTATCATCTAGAAATAACGATGGAATATTGTTCATTCTTCTATCAATTTAAAGCTTGTACGAATATATAATGTTATATACCAGTTATTATATTACTGTAAAAATAAATTGCTTGTTTTAAAAATCTGTTAGTTGTTTTTAAATAATCGTTCAGAAATGATTGATTGGTATTTTTTAAGTGTAATTTTAATTATAGTCTGTGTTACTATTTGAGTTAAAATAATTATTCAGATCAGATAACCAGATTGATAATTGGTTTTAAAAATAACAAATCATTTAGTGTTGTACAACAATTTTGAAATAATTATTCAGAAATAAGGTTTCAATATTGTTAATAGTTAATTCAATAATATACATATAGCTGTGTAACTTTTTTTTAAAGTGACACAACCGGACTTTGGAAGGACAATTTAATTAATTTATAGAAAATCCTATCCAATTATACACTTAAATATTTTTCGGTAATCACTCCTATTAAAATCTGATTTTTGAGGTTCTAACAGCGATAGGGCACTTTTTTTTTGTTTTATTTATCCTTAATGGAAAGGCAATCGTTAGACAGATTCGTTCAGAAATAAATGTTGACAGATAAAACAAATGCCAGATATGTATGTAGTGGTATGAACACTCTTTAATATGTTATTATAGATTATTTTTTTATAATCATTGTATTGTATTATAGTCCTTAGGCATTATATTGATTGAGCAATTAAATATTAAAAAAGCAATATTGATGATTTTTAAGACATTTATTTTAATAATTTTAGTTAAAATAGATTATTATTAGTACTTACTTCCTTACTATAGGGTTTTTTAAGGCATAATAATGAAATGGTACGCTACGCTAACGGTATGCGCTGCCGGAGGAGCACTAGTGGAGGAGGATGAGATGAGTCAGGAGGTCAGGAGGTCAGGTCATCGTACCAAATTTACCACGAATTTGACATGATGGTCTGGTCTGGTTTGACATGAAGGTCAACCTGACATGGTACATTGATAGCAATGGCATTATTAATCCACATTCCTAACAATCTCCATCCCCCGAAAATAATCGTGTGGTTTTTCTAGAGGAACTACAAATACAAGGTAAAATTGCTCCAATAGTCGCTGGTGCAGATTTCATATGGCATGGCGTTCAGCACTCCGCTTTACTTCCGTGGGTTCCATTCCTCGCACGGTACAAACAGTTGTATTCTGGAGTATGATTGTTTGTGTCGGTATGTATTTACAAAAAAGAAAATAAGTATTTATATCAGTTATCTAATGCTCATAACACAATCTCTGCTTACATTGGAACTAGATCACGTGTGAATTGTCCAGGGGTATTATAATTATATGCTTAACTAGGAGACATTCACGGCTATTTCTTATTTTGACAATTGAACGACAGCTTGTGAAACAAGCTGTTTGGAGCTAAAAATAGTGGAGACTGATTACTACTACTACAGTATATGCATGCTAAATAATATAAAGAACGCAAACCGATGGTTCCGAGCATAAAATATTAAACAAGACATAGATTATAGGCTTTAAAATTATATTGTTTTAAACAATACATTTTACTTGTATATGTATAGATACGCTTATAGTAAATGCTTGTGCGCTAGTGGAAGCTGATGGGATGAGTATAGAGTTAGTTTATCGTGACTATTTAATTTCTACAGGCTACATATTTCATGGGAGTGACACCGCGAGCACAGCTGGTGTAGAACAAAAAAAAATTGTCGTAGTGAAATTTGGCTTTAATAGCAATAGCTTAAAAAAAATAACATCAAATGTCAATGTCATACAATCGCTAGTCATATATTGGCGGAAAAAACACAGATCATAGAATCTGTGGAAAACACATTGCCAAAAAATTTGAATGTTGTTGTTGACATTAGAATTTGAATTGTAACGATTATTTAGATAAAAGTTAGTTTTATTTGGAAGTTATCAAAATATATTGAAATAAAATAAAAAGTTTTATATTTATAGTGCTTATTTATTAAAAGTATAAGTTTTAGACATTAAAATATTCAATTTTTTTTATTTGTCACTGAAATTAACTCGTCCTTTTTCTGGTGTGTGAATTTTACGAAAATGCAGAACATGCAGTCACGTCGTATCTTAAAAACTAGTGAGTATATTATTTAAATTAGTTAATATATTTATTTTCATATTGATTATGATTTTTTCGTATAGTCTGTTTATTGATTTCATTTTTGAACAATATTCCATACAGTGTTTTTAAGTATTAACTCGACAATTAATGTTAATGGTATAAAACTTGTGAAGGTTTTTTTGTGAGGGAAGACACCTCCGAACTCTCACTATTGGGCAGTACAGCAAACCCAATATATATATATAATAATAGATATTGAATTGTTAGGTTCGTAGATAGGGCATCAATAAAAGAGGAAAGTAAAATATTATATCACAATTATATTTCTCGATGAAGTCTAAATTTACAGTCTTTATTTTCTATTGTTGTAACGATGACAAGGAATGTACAATTTTCAAATTTAGATTTTCTTTATACAAACTAAAGAGTTATTGACATCCTCCACACCAGAAGATAATTAATTAATCAAATATGTATTCTAACTGTAGAACTACAACAGTTTAAAAACAATTCATAAAATTCACAATAATTATAAGTACTAGTACATGTGGCTGAGTATACGTATATGTCAATAATGTGTGTATGCAAATTTAAAATATTTGAACAATAATAAAAAAAACATATTTAAACATTTACAACAAATACCTACTTGGAATCTTTATGTGTCGACCCGTACGAGTAGTCTGCCCAACCTGTGTGGAAATGGGAACAACATTATTTACCGACCTCGATACCTCTATATTACTATCACCATTCTCCGACCTTGGACGAGACAATACTACCGAAGGATCACTAACTTCTAATTGATATAGTTTTTGGAATGGTCGTATTTTCAACCCCGTTGAAGTTTTTAGTTGAGCCGTTCTACAAACCTGATCTCGACCTGTGAAAATATTTGTCACCACACCTAATGGCCATTTAATCCTTTTTTCATCAGTCTCGATCAATACAACGTCACCTATTTTCAAGTCATTTGTCTTTTCTTTACCTTTCTGAACCAATGTCGTCAAATATTCAGTTTTAAACCTTTGTCGGAAATCTTCTCTTAATTTTTGTATAAATCTCAATCTTTTATTTAAACTATTTCTGTCTAATTCGTCTAAATCTGTGACATCAGATTGTAGTATGGGTTGTAAAAAGTGTATGGGTTTTAATGGTTCTAACGAATTACTTTTCTCATCTTCGATATAAGTTAAAGGCCGTCCATTTAACGTCGCTTCACAATCACAAAGTATAGTTTGAAGCTCTTCATATGTCACAGATGACTTGCCTAATACTCTTTTCAATAAATCCTTCAAAATTCGAATTAACCGTTCCCAAAATCCACCCCACCACGCAGCAGTAGGTGCATTAAGTTTCCATTTTATACCCTGTATAACAGAATCTTGTTCAACTTTTGTCCAGTCTATTTCTGATAGTAAATTTTTTGTTCCGACAAAATTTGTACCATTGTCACTCATCATAATGCTGACTCTTCCTCGTCGAGCTATGAACCGACGAAAGGTCATCATAAATGCTTCAGTCGAGAGTGATCTGGTTGCTTCTAAATGTACAGCTCTGTAGACTGCGCATGTATACAATACGATCCAGCACTTTTGTCCATCGCGTAAAATCAGTGGTCCAGCTAAATCTACACCAGTAATTTCAAAAGGAGCAGAACAACGTGTACGCTCTACAGGTAATGGAGCAGTCGATACCTGTACATGTTTGGCTCTGTAGCGTTTACATACACAGCAACGTGAAATTATTGCCTTTACTAATTGTCTAGCACCTATAATCCAGTACTTACTGCGTAAATCAGCTAACACGGTATTTAATCCAGCGTGTTGCAACAGAGCGTGTCTTTGTTCCACCAGTCTATGTATTAAAATATTCCTCGCTGGTAGTATAACTGGATACTTCGTGCTTTCTGGAAAGTCGGTAAGTAAAAGCTTTGTTTTTGTTCTTATTAAATTATTCTTGTCATAAAAATTACTTATTCCCTTAATTTTACTTTTAATAAATTCTTTACTTTCTACTTGAATAAGCTTGAAGATTCTTCTTTCGCTTTCCTCATATTCTATATAACTTAAATCTCCCTTTAACTTTGTTTCATTTCGAGTGTTGTATAAAAATCTAAGTATCCATGCCATCATCCTTATATTTTTGTTATATTTAGAAAAGTAAGAAAACCATTTATTTGTTACTATTTCTTCTGAACATATGTTAGTACTACAAATTGTTGATTTTTTCAGCTCGCGGTTTACTTCTTCATTATCTACGGAAACAGGTAAGTTTATCCATTTATTATTTTCCGATTTCAGCCATTGCGGACCTTCCAGCCAACCAGAAGTCAATAGAATTGCAGCATCACATCCTCGTGATGGTAAGTCAGCCCAGTTAGAATTTCCTGGAATATGAAACCAATTATTAACATCAGTATTCTTCCGTATTTCTCTAACTCTGTTACCTACAAACGTATTCCATTGTAGTTCCTTTTTAATCCAGCACAATGCTACATTTGAATCAGTCCAGCAATATTCCTCACATTCTAATTTCAAATCTCTACGTGACTCTGCCAATAATCTTGATCCAATTAATGCAGCTAACAGTTCTAAACGTGGAATAGATGGTTTTTTAGGAGGTGCAATTCTTGATTTCGCTGAAATCAATCGTATTGTTATTTTGCCTTTATAGTCAGACCTTAAGAATATGCATGCAGCGTATGCATTATTGCTGGCGTCACAAAACATATGTAATTGTAATATACATTCAGAAAATGGACCTTCTGTAAGTCGCCTAGGAATCTTACAATGTTTAAGTTGGCATAAACTTGTACACCATAATTCAAATTTTTCATTTAAATCACTAGGCAGAGGACTGTCCCATTCCAAATTACGACACCATGTCTCCTGAAGGATAAGTCGAGGTATTAATGTAACAGCTGATGTAAAACCAATAGGATCATAAATTTTTTGAGCTATAGATAATAGACTTCGTTTAGTAACAACAATTTTATTTAAGTCACAAAATGATGACATATTACAACTAAATGTATCGCTTGATGTATGCCAATGGAGTCCTAAAACCGAAATAACCTTGTTTGTATTTTTATGTGACGTAGGAGATATAACCCATTGTCTAAGATCAAACTTGGCTTGATTCATAATGACTTTAGCCTCCTTTTCGAATCTCCATACATCTTCTTCACTATCCAAACTAGTGACTACATTATCTACATAAAAACACTCAGATAATATATCTGCTGTATCTCGATTGTAATTACTGACGTTATTGAGATGATGTTGTATCGTAGCCGATAATAAAAATGGGCTACATGTTAAACCAAAAACTACTCTACGATGTCTAAAAGTGATTAATTTATTATCCTTATCCCACCATAAAAATCTTAACATATCTCTATCTAAAGGTGTAATCGATATTTGTAAAAAAGCCTTAGCTATATCTGCTGTAATTCCTATTCCTCCTTTCCTAAATCCATTCAGTAGCTTAGGTATTTTATCCAGCATATTGATGCCAGTATCAAGACATATATTCAGCGACTTACCATATTTGTCCTTAGCCGACGCGTCAAATACCGGTCGAATTTTAGTCGTGAGACTTTCTTCTTTAATGACTGGTCTATGAGGTAAATAATGTGATGAACCTTTATGTTCATCTGGGTTCGTAACTTTCTCTATAATGCCGAGGTTAAGCCATTCATCAAACACTTTATCATAGCTCTCATAGATGTCAGACGATTGTAATTTTTTCGTTACTGACTGTAGACGTCGATAAGCTAAATCGTAGTTATTTAATAATTCATTATGACCTACCTTCCACGGCAAAAATACTTCATAACGACCCTCGTCGTTAACCGACACATTCTCCTCAAAGTTTGCCAGTACCTCTAATCTTGCCTCTTGTTTTGTCTTCGTTTCTATTGGGTCACGAATACCTAATGTCTCAAGACACCAAAAGTTACTAACTGCATCTGAGGAACAAAACATAGCTACTTGAGTTGACATCATGTTTATTGTAGACGACATATGAGCTTTACCTTGTAAAGTCCACCCAAGTTTAGTGTGTATTGCCACTAACGAATCATATAATCTCACCAGATGACCTGTAAGAATCAGACCTGAAAAATCAGCACCAATAAGTAATCCTATATCATCAGAAGTTTGATTGGTGTCTGTTAGTGTTATGTTGTGTCTAGTAAGTAAGTCTTGAATATCATATTTATTATATTTAGGAATGTTACGACATATACAAGATTGTCCTAATGCAGATAATTTAAAATTAAAGGATTTATCTACACTACTAATATTTATATCATAGACATTGAAATTTTTTGAAGATATTTGTACATCACCAAATAGAGTTTGATTTAAAACTTCGTTACCAATATTAGGGATGTTGAGACGTTTAACAATATCTTCTCTGATGTAAGAACGTTGTGCACCATTGTCAAACAGAACACGTACCATTTCATGTTGTTTCCCGTTGTTAACAATCACTGTCACTGTCTGTAGCAATGTCGTCCCTTGACCGTGTCTCGGTACCGCCGACAAATTAGCTGCGGTACTCATTACTGTACTATCATTGGGCTCCTCTTTCTTTCCATTGCATAAAACAACAGCATGACGTCGCCCACACACAATACATTTAATAAATGTTTTGCATACCTTTGCGTGATGTCTTTTTTAAGACAAATTGTACACATCTTTTGTTTTTTAAGATACTCACGTCGATCATCAATAGACATCCGTTGTAGTTTGTAACACTCTAATGTTTCGTGGTTTCCTTTCTCACACCATATACAAGAAGGTTTTGATATAGAAACTGGTTTTGACTTCGTCAAGAGACAGCTGGCTGTAGGCTCCATCATTTGGTGTTCTTTCACTCTTCCTCCTTTCTCTTCAATAGACTTAGCCATACTAACTCTTTGTTGTGTCTCTACTTCTCTCTTCAAAAAATCTAACAATCCAGTTAATTCAGTTGTAACATCTGTTGTACTTTTTGCTCTTTCCCATAACTGTAAAATTTCCTGTGGTAAAGCACTCTCAATCATGGGAAGCAGAAAGGCAGCAAATTTGTCTTTAGTAACTCCCAAAGTATCTAACGCTCGTAATTGTGCACTCAACTTATCGTATAATGGAGTAATTTCAAGTTGGGTGCGTGGATTTACCATTGCCAATAATTCTCTGACGTAAACTTGTATCAGTAATTCTTCCCTGGCAAATCTGGACTTCAACTGTTCCAAACATTCCTTATAGGACGATGGAATAAATCCCTCCACTAATCGTCTTACCTCAGTATTGGGGGTCATGGATTGTAATAAATACTGGTACTTATCAGTAGGGTCGATATTGGGATCTCTATCAATTTTAGAGAACTGGCCCCAGTAATTCAGCCAGTTCTTCAAACTACCGTCAAAGTGTATAAATTCCAGCTTGGGGAGTAAAATACTTTTCTTACTTACGTTTCCTTCCCTCGAAGCTAACATATTTTTGTACAAAGTATCTATTCGTAGCCACTTCTCTCTGTATTCTAAGGCGCTGTCGATTTCTTTACTTAGTACGTCTTCATCATCACTGCTTCTTAATAAACTCCTTATTTCTTTATCTAATGTAGTTAATTGAGCTTGCAGTTCATCTAGTTTTTTGTACTGTATTTTAATGTCGACAGAAAATTCCGGGCTATCGAATTTAGTTTCAAAGGAACTTACAGATCTTGTGAATATTGTTCTTATGACTTTTCTCTCACGTTTCATCGCCGCAATCTCGTTTACTGATTCGGTCGCCATAATATTGGGCAGTACAGCAAACCCAATATATATATATAATAATAGATATTGAATTGTTAGGTTCGTAGATAGGGCATCAATAAAAGAGGAAAGTAAAATATTATATCACAATTATATTTCTCGATGAAGTCTAAATTTACAGTCTTTATTTTCTATTGTTGTAACGATGACAAGGAATGTACAATTTTCAAATTTATATTTTCTTTATACAAACTAAAGAGTTATTGACACTCACCTTAACTAAAACTAGTGGTATATATGTAAATAATGTAGAATAACAGATAAACAAAAACGTATTCCTGAACAAATTTAAATTATATGTAAACACATTTATTACTATGATATAGCAATACGGATGTTTTACGTGAAGGCAGACAAGATGACAATACATTCTCTTTTCAAATATTTATACATACATCGTCTGCCTCCCTATTTGATCCCTTAAATATTATATCCCACTAGCTTTTGCCCGCGGCTTCGCTCGCGTATGTAGTAAATATTATTGTTAATTAGGTGTAGTTTTTGTAGCTTTATTTTAGTTTAGCGTGTGTAAAAAGTTAGGGCCTACAAAACCTAAGAAGATTTCCACAAACTTTCATCCCCTATTTTATCCCCTTAGGGGTGGAATTTATCAAAATCCTTTCTTAGGGGATGCCTATGTCATAGTAGCTTTATGTATGCAGTCTCAGCCCGATCGGTTGTAAATTGACAAAGTTTCATACAAACTTTCATCCCCTATTTTATCCCCTTGGGTGTAGAACTAATAAAAATCCTTAGCGGATGCCTATGTCATAACATCTACCTGCATGCCAAATTTCAGCCCGATCCAACCAGTAAATTGGGCTGTGCATTGATAGATCACTATGTCAGTCACCTTTGAGTTATATATATTTAGATAAATGTCCTACATGAATAAATGATTTTTGAATTTGATTTTGACATCACTCTCGTCTCTAAATTTACCAGTGTTTCACTACAATATGCATGCTGCATGTATTATACATATAAACCTTCCTCTTGAATAACTCTATCTATAAAAAAAATGGATTCAAAATCCATTGTGTACTTTTAAATATTTAAGCATACATAGGGACAGATAGCAATTTTGTTTTATACTATATAGTGATTTATTTTATATAAAATCTGTCACTGCACACCATAAACGTCTACAAGCATCCCTCTTAATTTTCATTTATTACTAAAAGTACCTACAACTTCGCCTGCATGGAATTTAACATTATTTTTCTAATAATCTAGTAGCCTAACTGACTCCTTATTACATTAGCTACCTGCCAAAGAAAAGGCCCGTCGAAATTGGTCCAGCCATTTCAGAGATAAGTGAGAACAAACAAACAGACAGACAGACAAAAATGTAAAAAATCTTATTTTGGTGTTTGTACCATATTTATATTCATATGCATTTAGTAAAAAGATGGTTATTTCAATATTACATATCACTAACAACATTCAAATTTCAGAATTTGATTAAACCTTCACAAACATTTCAGAATTATCGGAGCTACAGACGATAATTAGCAGAATGTCGTTGGAGGTTTGCTGTGTGACAGTCCTCCCCGAGTTTGGGGTGCGCTGGCGGGAGGTGTCACGTCATATCCGTAACTCCCGTCTCCCTATGACGAGTGTCAGTGTCGCTAGGGTGCTATGCAGACATGCTGCTAAGTCTTTACCGGAGGAGGAAATTGAAGACATAGCGTCCAGGTTACGGTTAAAACGTTAGTATTCACCATTTTAATGGCCTTGGTGGTGTAGCGGTTTAGCCCACAGCTTTACTTCTGATGGCCGCGGGTTCGATTCCTCGCAAAGCATAAACATTGTATTAATGCGTATGATTATTTGCATTGATGTGGGCGTTTTCTATGCATATTATGTACACATTTAGAAAAAAACTAGCTGTCCCGGCAAACGTTGTTTTGCCATATAAATTGATAGCGCTATAAAAAAATAGGGGTTGATGATAGAAGGGTGAAAATTTAGGATTGTATGTATTTTTGTATGTTGTATCATAAAAAAATAGAAACTAAAAATTTTGTCTAAAAAATAAAAAAGTATTTAGGGGTGGACTACCCCTAACATTTAGGGGGATGAAAAATAGATGTTGGCCGATTCTCAGACCTACTCAATACGCTCACAAAATTTCATGAGAATCGGTCAAGCCGTTTCGGGGGAGTATGGGAACGAAAACTGACACAAGAATTTTATATATAAGATATATCTAAGTATTTATACCAGTTGTCTAGTACCATACTATATGTACTATATACAAATATATTGACATAATTTTTCGTAAATACGATATAAACAATCATTCATGAATACAAATGTTTGTACCGTGCGAGGATTTGAACCCGCGACCATCGGAAGAAAGGTATACCGCTTGTCAACTTGTTTGCTATTCATTCATTCATTCATAATTTAAGAGTGAAGCTCTTGTTGGAGCTCTTACCACTTTCCACGATCTTCCATCGTACTTTTTAAACCTCGATACGACACGACTTAAATTCTGTCTTTAATTTGCTTGATATAGCTGTGCCTTGGTCTTCCTCTCCCCCTCTTTCCTTCTATCATTCCATCATTCCCTTATCTTGATCGTGCCATACCAAGTGTCACAACAGTTTTCCTCGTCTATATATTTACATAAAAAAACCTCTTACATAATTTCAGTGGCAGCGAACCAGTGCCGCACTTGGCACGTAATCGAGCTCATGGAGAAGGAAACGGAAGAGGCGATCTCCAAACAGATACACATGCTGCCCAGTCGGGTGACGCAGGCACTGAGCAAGTGCAGGAGTAAGAACATGAGGCCTGAGGTTTGTATCGGGTTTTATTAATGGACTAGCTGACCCCGCGACTTCGTCCGCGTGGAGTTTAACTTGATTTTTCTAATATAAAAGATTTTTTCTAAAATAAAAGTAGCCTAAGTTACTCCTTATTACATCAGCTACCTGCCAAAAAAAGTCCCTTCAAAATCGGTCCAGGCGCGTTTATAGTTTACGCTGGCACCATTGACGGCCTCGGTGGTCTAGCGGTTGGTTACCGCTTTACTTCCCATGGTCGTGGATTCGATTCCTCGCACGGCGCAACCATGAGTATCTTTGTGTATATCCGATACATACATACATATCCGATAATATTTCATATTTTTATCAATTGTCTGATAGACTACAAGCTTTACTTAGCTTAGGAGTAGATAGTGCTGTGTGCATTATTCAAGTAATTTGTGAATACAACTAATTTAAAAAATATATATTTCTAGGTGCAGACAGTTCTACTGGGTGATCTGATGTACATAAGCGTACAGCTACTGTCTGAGAGCAAGCAGGGTAGCGTTCTGTTCGTAGCTACTCCCCCTACAGAGCCGGTCGCGCTGGTTAGCTCGCTCAGCATGACCACTCTACTAAAGGCAGTTGTTGAAGGTAAATATAATACCTAAAAGTAATTTCGTTCTCTGGAATTTGGAATGTCCTAATTCACTGGATATTGAAGCGGTTTTTTTAAATAGACAGACTGATTCTGGAATATTTATATGTATAATATATGTACACCTGTGCGAAGCCGGGGCGAGTAGCTAGTGTCGTATAAAACACTTCCTTTGTAAAGAATCATATTATACAATTTAAGAGTTAAGGATAGTGATGTTTTTGTAGAAAAACTTAAAATTCATGGCACTGACAATATTATGTGATTGCACTAAGAATGAGTGCGTAATGGTTTCTATGTTGATTATAGCATGCCTCTTGTCATTGTGTAATTATTTCTATAAATAAAACATTTATTCAAAAGAGCAACACACAAGTTTATTCTTCTATGTTTGCCCACATGTAAATTATATTATCACTGTATTATCTGTGCAATAAAGGAATAGGTAGTGTAGGAATAAAGATAATATTTTAAGGAAAGTGTTACCTATGAATGTGGATGGTTATAAAGCAGAGGAAGGCCGAAAAAGAGATGGATGGACCGTGTGAATGATGATACGGCAAAAACGGAGTAAATTCAATTCAATTGATTTACTGGAACATGTGTACATAATGGTCTTAAGATTATAATTATGCCAAACATGGCCTGCCGTTTCCGGCGTGTAAAAAATTACATTATTAATATTTCTAATAATAAAGAAATATTTTTAATTAAAATATTATTTCAATAACGAGATGACTGCGAACAGGCAGTAATGGATGAGAAAAACATATTCCACCGACTATAAATGAATGAATGGTTGTAGTTTCGCCCGGATGGAATCGCGGATATAGATAGTTGATTAATATTAATGTTGTTACAGGACTCGGCTACAACAAATATGAAGATGCAAATCTTTACGGGAAGGATATACGATCTTTGCTTCAAATATACGACCGCAAATTTACAGAAAATGCTGACCATCTCACAGAAATACCAGAATACGCGCCCGTACCAGTCACGACGCGTTCCGGCATAGACTACACATACAAAGCATATGATGCAGACTATGTCCAAAATATACTAGGCCCCAACCCACCCCTGTTGACGAATTTAAATATTACAACAACTAAAAAGTTCTACAATCCGTCCGTACTGAATAAACAGATTAATCTACGGGTAACACTGAAGAGTGACAATGTAGCTACGACGTTCAAATCCTGGGTTGCCAAAAGCGCTCTAGCACCTACATCGGATTTCTTCAAAATATTCCATCAAATTAAATCAAATAAAGTTACTTATTGTAAGGAAGATAGTGATTGATATGTATAATTTATATATGAAGATGAAATCGTCTGTGGGACTCCTAATCTCACTCCTACTTCTTAATGGTCGGCAACGCGCACGTGACACCCCTAGTGTTCAGGCATCTATAGCCTACTGTAACCGTTTACCATCAAATGACGGCCCATTTTTTATGTTAATGCTAATGGAATGGTGCACCCGCCTGTGCTAACTGTTTACGCTGGTGGGGCACCAGTGAAGGATGATAAGATGAGCATGAGGTCAGGCCAGTTAGCCCATCGTGACAAATTCACCAGGAATTTAACACGATGGTTTCCAGAGGGAACCGCGTGGAGGTCGACCTGACATGGTACATTCCTCCCCCCAATGGGCCGTATTCTTATTTGCCATCATCCTAGTATAAAAAGTATTGTTGCTGTGCAAATTCCCTTGAAAGCAGTTTTGATTTGAAGGTAGGCATATCCCATGCCAGTGAAATTACAGGGTGTGGAGACAATAAAGTTCTCAGTAATTATAAAGCATGAGTAGGGTGAGGGTTTTACATTACGCTGATGATGTTCATGTTGCTGTTCATAGATATAGGTGACAGTTGCCACTTACTACAATACTACGAGATCGAAATTACGACGGCCTGAGCCCAGTAGGACCTTCGAATCCCCTAGCGGTGCCCTCAGACTAAAGTTGCATTCGTCAGGCGGGAGTTGGCTTTCAGCCGCTCCATAAGTCCTTCCTTTGGTTTGCATTGCCATCTGCACTCGCCCCCTTATCGTCCGATGACGCTGTAAAGGCCAGCTGCAGCCAAAAGCATTAGAGAAATCCGAAAAAAAATCTATACCAGAAACAAAAATAATGCGTGTACAATGTCACTGCTCCTTTATTTTAAAAATCTCAGAAGGGATTATAAAGCGTAGATAATCGATACTAAAGAAGGAAAATACAAAATATATCCCTATGCTAAGACTATAGCAATTAAATGATAATGCTTTAATTGTGTTAATTTATTATTAAATATTTTTAATTAATTAATTTTAATATAACACTTTTTTAAATTGAATGTCCTAATTTGGGAAAAATTAAAACATTTCTGACCAATATGTTGTTTTCAATTTTGTCAAATATTAACAGTTTTTTTATAATGGCTCCATTTCACTTGTTTGTTGATCTAAGAATTTTGTACAATATTGTTACCAATAATAAATTTGATTTGGTTTAAATAAAATCACAAGACCATTCTTTTGTTTATTTTATTTGTAATCACATTCAAAATCTGTATGAACCGGTCTTGGCGGAAAGATCTTAATTCATCGGTTGTTACGAAACAAATGCAGTATCTATATAAATTTAATTTTAAACCAAACTGTGTATAAGTTCGCAAGCATCTCAAAAGTACTAAATATCTGTTCAGTTTTCATATATCAACCATTTGTTTTCTTAGGAAGGTTTTGGGTGTATAATTCGTCAAGGCTTTATTTAAATCAATTGAAGTAACCGTGGCAAGCCGGGTGCCTAATTAAAGTTAATTTAGTTAAGTTTAGTATATTAGTCCTGTGAATAAATTAACAGGTAAATATTATTGCAAGATTAGTTCATTTTTAATTTACTTAGAGTAATTGCATCAAATACTATTTATTTAATGGGAAACATCCTATTTGACGGCCTCGGTGGTATAGCGGTTTGGTACACTAGCTAACTTCCAATTGTCGCAGGTTCCTCGCATGATGCAAATATTTAATCCTGAGTATGATTATTTGTATTGTTCTGGGTGTTTTCTTTGTATGCATTTGCATAAAAAAAGTATTTATCTATCTGCTTTATACATAGAAAACCGGTGAAATAGAATCGAATGTGTTCACTAATTATAATTAGTAAATTGATCCAATTGAGATAGGAGAAGGATTATGAAGGTATGTCAGAATATTTAGAAATTAAAAAATACATATTAAATTTAGAATTCCTAATTTATTTTATAACAACACAAAACTTACATATAGAAACACGGCAAGAGAATTATTCTACATTCAAAATTCACCTATCTATAAAGTGCGTCTATTACATTTAACTAATTGAGCGGTTCGACTTATTAATCTGTATTTTTATTCTGTAGTACAAAATATTTTTTTTGTAGTGAGACATTACTGTACTCAGATTTGTGTAATAAATGTAGGGCATTTTAGAGCCAATTATTAATTAATTTTCGTTAAAAGAATTTTATTCTTTTTGATCCCCTCGCGTCCTTGTTGGCACACATTTGTGACTAGCTCCCTTCTGGACCTCCTTAGCGTGACGTCATATCTTTAACAAATTTAGACTAATAAACTTGCCAACAACTTAAACCTTATAATAATACTGATAAAGTTTTGAATAACTATTTGATTTTAATGAACTTACTACGTTTTCGTCTTTCCCGACAACTGTATTGACTTTATCCAGAAGTCCTATTTAGGTGAGTTCGTTCATTTCAGCGATTCGGAATTTTTGTAAGGTTTTTGTGAATAGTTCCAATATGGTGTTTTAATACATAGATATATCTTAAATTTTGATATCACGTCACGGAGGACTCCTCTCACACTATCGACCCCCTTCCAGCCCTTAATATGTAACATAACCTATGGATGACTCTTTATCGACTTAAGCACATGTTTTTATTCCTTTTTTAAATGTTCCGGCCAGTTCAGACGCCTCTCGAATGGAATATAAAAATATAAATACAAACCTGAGTACACCAGTACCTCTTTCAAATTTTGACAGTTAATAAAGCCCGTTATGACAGCTGTCAAAACGCTACATATTTATATTTTTTCATAAAAATACTACCGAATACAATGTCTGTATAGGCTGAGTTCTTTTGCCTTTCCCTGAAACGGAAAAACCAAAAAAACAAAAGAAAATTATATCCGGCTGACAAACCAAGCTTTATAAATGTAATAAAAATTACGTGAATTTTTATCAATATGGTCTCCCCTTCTCGTTGTGAGAATTATATCTATTAATATTATTAATGTTTAAAATTGAAACTATTATTTGGTGTCTAATGACATTAAATATGTTTTCCTAATAAAACAAAGTCATCGCCACTGTCTGTTCGCTTATATCTTTTAAATTACACAACGGATTTTAATGCAGTTTCAGCAATAGAGAGTGATTCAAGAGAAGTGTATATGTATAATACATGCGTGTTATAGTATAGCACAAATCGATAAATTCAAAGATTTGTATGCATCCATTCGTATGAAGCCGTGGCGGGTTGTTACTTGAATAATATAAGTTTCTATTTTAAACGTTAATAATCTTTATAATACAATGACACAGATTAGCTACATTATTATATAACAGAAACCCAACAATTTGTGTTACATTAAATTTAGACTAGATCAACGAAAACATTGTAATAATAAAAATATTTTTTTTTAGTAGCCCGAATGAAAACAGACTAAGGTTCATTATTTTAGTAGCTACGATGCCATGTTTGCGTCCGGAACTATAAAAAGCAGTCGATGTTTGATCACTTACAGTATAGTTTTGAAAATATTTAATTTAGCCCTTATAAATAAAACAAATATAAAAAAGTCTGGCTGTTGCGTGCTGACAGATTTATTTAGATTAATAGGTGTACCTCGCTGCACTTGAATTTCCGTTAAAAGTATCCTATTTATTAATCTGGTAAATGGTAAAAAAAAATATTTAGACTCCATTAAAATATATCTTAATCCGTGCGAAGTAAGGTTGAAAATAATATAATTCTAATGTATTAAGTAGCGATAGGATGTATAGGGTTGCCAACCTTAAAACACTTAGCCTAAAAAGGCTAATCTTGTATTTGTACGTTTCCCCGTACGGTTGGCATCCCTGTATCGGTGTCGAATATAAATAAATGGGACGACGAAGCGACTAGTATATCATTCTCTTATTCACAAATAAACTTAATTTACCAACAAACATTGATATAAATACATACGGAATTTAATGAACTCAAGCAAATCTTTATTCATGTAGGTCTATTATAGACTCTTATGATATATCAAACCTACCGTCAGTTTCGAGCTAAGTTTTTTTTACACAGTTCTTATTTTGTCAAATGAGCTTATACAACGACAAATATACAGCCTAAAAACTAATTTTATTGCAACAATTGTTTCGAGTTAATATTTTTTTTTAAATATTGTAATGATGTTGGCCGCAGCTGGCCTTTACAGATTCACCGGACGATAGGAGCGAGTGCACATGGCACTTCAAACCAAACGAACGACTTATACGGGCGGTTGAAGACCAACTCTTGCCGACTGTCAGTCTGAAGGCACCGATAAGGGTTCGACTCAGCTCGACCTCGGCTCAGGTCGTTGTAATTTCGATCCGTTTGAATTGTATTTATAAGTCCATTAAATTCCCGTAAGTAGTTATAAATATATCAATATAAAATTAAACATAAGTATTAAAAATTATGTACCAACAGATCTAGAATTATGCTATATTAGTATATAATAACTTAAACACCGTAATTGTATAACAAAAACGTAAATTTAATTATCTTTAATTAGACACGTTTCGCACCAGATTATAGTCAGATTTTTTTAAATTTATAATCATAAATAATAACAGTCAAATATCGAACAAGTAAATGAAAAATTTACATCGAAATCGCTGTAAGTACTTGGTCTTTATACTAGAAATAATAAAAATATATATAGTAACCGCGTAGATTCAAACATTAGTGTTGCCAGATGACAGTATTGTTTTACCCCAAACGTATATTACCCCCCACCAAATTACTAACGGAGAAAATCCTTCTGTCCCCCTCTACAATAAAAAAAAAACATTTAGAACATTTTCCTATCGCAATAATATCGTTCTTGTAATTCAAAATGGCGGCGTATATATTCCCGCCATAATTACAAAAATGAGCAAAGATAACGGCTGCATGGTCTGAGTCTTTTTGCTTTTGACCTTTTCCCCACACAATAATGTTATTCTTGTTTTAGTTTGCAAATTTCCCTTGTTATTTAGACATACATATGCGTGGGAAAAACCCCTAGACCCCTCCAAGGATCGCACCCATATTTTCGCCCCGTCCCCGTCCTCACAAAATCCCCTTAAATTTATGATTAGTCCCCAATCTGGCACCACCATTTACAGATCATAAGGTCGGCAATGAATCAACATTGTCGAATAATAAAAACTAGGCATTTAATACTATAAATTAAACCATTACATTCTTATTAAGGAACAATAACTATGAAATTAGAGTTCCATGAAAATATAGATAAAGGGAAACCATAGTGTTGCGTATACTTTTTATACAGGTTTATTACTTTTTGTTGCTGACGTACTGGCCACATACTTTTATAGTTCGTATATTGTATTTTTCCATAGAATTCTTTTATATATTTCTGTATACAAAACATTTTAATATCGAATGAAGATTGTGACATAACAACAGTTTTTATAATTTGACATATTTCGCATAAAACAAATAAATGATGAAACGCAAGCTTAATTCCTAACACTAAGATTACTTGATATATTTCTTAAAAATTCATTAAATTAAATTATAACAATAAATATAACCTATATTTTCATGGAATCTTAATAAATTACATTAACAACAAAATATAAGGTGTTACAAATTTTCTTGCATTCCCTGCTCCAGAAAATAGTATATAATATAATATACCTTCTCTCTCTCTATGTACATACTCTCTGTCAACACCTGGTTGCCTCTAAAAGATTGCTAATAACGATAAGACCGCCTTTTGTAAGACATTTTTTTTTTCATTGTAATATATAAAGAGTTATTATTATTATATCTATATATATATATATATAATTTACACTACGATAGTGCTAATCAAGTAAACGGTCCATGTGATGGTAAATGGTTACCGTAGCTTATAGATATCTTTATGATAGTAAAGGAGATACATGCCTCGGTGGCATGAAAATATTTAAAAAAACATATGATACCAAACTAAGTATGTTTGAAATCATCATTATATATTTATATACTGCATATAGGACACTTGTCTCTTTCGTCATTTTCTATAAATATCCCTACCGTCCAGTAATCTAGCGATTTCGGTTGGGAAGAACTGGCAAGAAACTCAACTGGTGCATTTTTTATGTTATTATATATTTTTTAACCATCTCTCTTAATTCCTTCATTATATATAAGGAGATCTTTATTTAGGTACTAAGATAATTTAATAATAAACCCTTTGTAAGTATATACAAAAGGACACTGGGACCGAAATGGCAATAGATGAGTGGTAGAATAAATAATAAATATTCAAAAGTACTTAAATTAAGTTTTTTCGATTAGAAATTACTTCTATTTCTAAAGGTCAATCTACACAATGCGAAATGTTTGGTATAAAAATATAATAAGTATAAAAATTATATTTTTTTGATAAATATTTATATATTCCGCACACAAAATTCCACTATTATCGTAATATACATCCAAAACATAGTTTGAAGGGAATCCAAATAATTTGTAGCACCCTATATATCGCGTTGACAGTAAAATATAGATAATAAAATATACAATATGGCAACATTAATTGCACCAATAAATCAGAATGACACATGTAGAGATCAATATATAATAGATCTACAATGAACCGTATTATAGACCCCTCCGGTCGATAACCGTTCAATTCAGTATGAGACAAGGTTCGAAACCTAGCGGTGACCTCAAAAAAAGTCGTATCCGCCAGGCGGGAGTTGGCCTTCAGCCGCTCCATAAGTCCTTGCTTTGGTTTAGAGTTTCATCGACTCGCAGAAAATCCATATCATAACTTAGGTTCCATCTATATACGTCTCATAGATACATTTGTTTTTAAACAATTCTTTAAAATATTTGCCTAGACTTTGTAAAAAAAATCGTTGACATTTTTGAACAAAACCTTGTACCTCTTTTTACGAAATTGCGCGGACGGACAGTTAGAAAGACATTATGCTGATATATTTGATACAAGTCCTGTATAATTGTTAAGCATTATGTTCAGATATATAGTTATTTTTTATTGTGCTGTTTGGGCTATTGTCAGGTGCTTGGACCTGCAGCGCTGTGACCTACATAGATCTATTGTGCTCGCCCTTTTTCAGAGTTCGCTACCTAAACCCATCAGGGACAAGAATTGAAGGATATACTTCGGAGCGATGGTTTTTATCTCCTCAGAATAGAGTGTAAACTTTCCAAAGGAGATGTTACATTTATGCATGAGTGGGCTACAACCACATAAGATGTGCAGTGGTGTTTCCACTTCAGTTTGGCAAAACTATAGATTTTTGTTGGGCATATAGCTATTTAGTACTAGATTCTTCTCGAAACATCGTCTGCGTAACTGCGATTCGCAGAAATAAAAATATACTATGTCCTTCGATGCCTTGCTATTTGTCAAAGAGGACACCGACCGTAACCTGCCTTTTGCATAGTAGTCTAGAGTGAAATTATAAGTTTTGGACTCGACTTTATAATTATTAGAATCATTTGTCCAAGTTCAGTTCCTGGAGGCCTTTATCTTCCAGAGATATGGCGTTTAAAAACTTTGAGAGCTATCAGACTATACCAGACCATCAGGAACCATCAGACCCTTTTGGAAGGCTATATCTCAGGAAGGAAAAAGCCCCCATAACCGGCACTTGGAGATACGATCCTACTAATTATGAAGCATACCCCAAACAGTGAAAATATTTCACTGTAGACCATTATGCAAAATACTAGCTAGAGATATGATAACTAACTAACTAACAGCTAGAAATATGGAACTTCGGCGTCACTTTCATGTAAATAGGTTAAAAGTATAACAAAACAAACGTTTTAATTTATATCAGTTAGGATTAGAACTAAGCATAATATTATATTGTACCGAGTTTATTTTTAGTCTAGATCCGCCGCGTCATTAATTAAGGATATAAAGCTGGCAACACTGGTAGCAGGATATGTAATTTTTAATGAAATGTTATAGAAATTTAATTTAATCGGTTTTCTATTTTATATAAACCTTTTTATTCTAAAAGTTTTCTATCAGCTTTATCAACAGATAAAACAACAAATCTATCAGCTTTATGGAAATTGCGTTATGGCGCTTTGTATCCGGCCTGAAGGACCATGTATTAAGTACAATGACCTTCAAAAATTGCTTACTCATTATAACAATAATTATCTAAACTTACACTTGTACAATTTCACCATAGATTAATTAGACAGTATAACTTTAAATTTCCATCCAAATTTAGTCCATGGTGATACATTAATCTTTAATTTTTTAATTCTTAAATCTGACACAGTATAATGAAACGCAGTACAATAACTTTTTTATACAACCTAACCAATAAGAAATTTTATCTCTCAATTTTCGACTAGTAAAATGGCTTAAAACCTTCCGCAATATAAATATAGAATAGAATTTCGTTTAAAACTAATTGCTTATAGCGTCCTAACTCATAGAACATTATAATCTTAATCCTATTAGAATTAACATACATTTGCAAATAAACATTGAATGTTTCATCCAATATTCCGTAATAAATATATATATTTTTTATATTTATAAACATAAAGTAGACATTCGACCATAGATGTATGTTTTTTTTAACACTTCAAATACTTAGGAGGCTTAAGAATTTTGTTATATCATTACATATCTCTGCGTTTGCTTATTATTCAAATAACCTCTTTCTAGTTTACTTATTAATAAAGAAACTTTTGATTGCTTTTTAAGTCACAAATATAAATCGCCAAAAAACATAACTTTTTTAGAAATAAGAAAACAGACGTGTTTTTTAAAAACATTTAAACTGTTTAACAAAATAATAAAAATGGCGTCTACTTTTTTATATTTATAAGTATAAAATCATCTCATTCTACCTTAAATAATATGTCAAAAAGATTATTCTACACTGCGTGAAATTAAACAATAATAAGCACCACATTTATATAAAAGGAAAACATATTTTTTTTAGTTATTGCAAAATCCTAACTTATCCATAGACAATAATTAATAAATCGACAACACCTCTAAACATAGACGGCTCTTCAAAAAATTTCAACACCTTAAACTATAGGAGGACTACTTAGAGATTTTTTTTTAAATATAATTTTGTACTCAAAAACGGCCGAAACGTTCTTGTCTACACACTTACCATAGATTAACTTGGTCGAACAACTTTAAATTTCTCCCCAATTTAGTCTGTGGTAAGTCATCCATATTGTTCCATTCTAACCTACATCACATTACCATCGATCACAGATATTTGACCCTGCCATCCAAAATTTGCTATTGTCGCGCATACATTAAAAATAAATACGCTATATCATTTTTGGCACAAGTTATACATGTGCAAAAAAAATTGCATTTAGTTTTTTTATGACGTTCAGAAATCGAAAGCACAGTTATTATCTGTGGTTTTATTATATTTCGAGACAAACAATAACCGCGACAATAGCTCCTTCATCTTCCCACATTACAATCTACCCACACTTCTTCCACATTCACTCTCCCAATATCAATACAACAAAATATTGTTTACAAAAGAGTTCTAAGGTATACATGTTTTTTTTTAATGTAATGGGAATAGCAAACAGTCTAATGGCCTACCTATGGTAAGCGATATCAGTCGACTGTATAGATGAATCACGGACACCATGGACATCACGGTATCATATGACTCATGCGTTGCGTTCAGAGATTTAAGATGTCACTTATCTTGGTTTTGTATAAAACCATAAACAAGACATATTTTACTGTAAATATTATTATTCAAATTAGTAAATGATGCGTCATTTACTAATATGAAAATAATGATTGGCACAACTGTACATTTATTTATAATATTATAAAAACAGATAATTTAAAATTATATTAAATCGACCATTGTAGTTTTTTTTTTAATTGCGAAGGAATTCATTTATAGTGCCATTACCTCTCAAATAATTGTTTTATAATAAATATGAATCTATATAGATCAACTGTATTGTATATTATATTTCTGTTTCTAACAGAATGTATTCTTAGATCTCTTTTATAAAAAAACAAAAATAATAATGACGTCGACATCTCGCGAATCCATTAAAAAAGTGAAAAAATATTGTTTGAATTTCGAATCGATAAATCCAACTTTTATTTCCGTTAAATAGATATTTAATATCTCATTTAAATTCGAAATTCGAAGTATATTTTTTATTTTTCAAGATTTAAAATGCAAAGGACTGATTATTATTGATAATAATTGTCAGTAAAAATGTTAAAAATTAGAATCAGAGTTTGTGCAGTTATGGTTTTTATAAGTAACACAATAAGGACTTCGTGAGATGTGACCAAAACATTTTTACCAGTCTAAGTAGGTCTTGCGTGTCGTTGCTCTGTTTTGTTGAGTTCTATCTCTTCTGGGCTCAAAATGTGTGACATTGTCAGATGGCGCCTGAAAATTCAAAAATATATGTATATAAATTACTAATATTAATTTTCTCTTCGTATTTTTTTTTCAACTTCAGAGTAAAAAATTAATTAAAAAATAAAAGTATTGAAGAATGAAATAGTATTTAAATTAAATTTAAATATATTTTTTTTTATTTTCTTTTACAGTAGAAAATTAATTAAACAACAAAAGTATTCAAGAAAACTCAACTTACTTACTTCCTTACAATAATAATTGTAAAATACAACTGACACTGGTTTGAAAACATGAAATTTACCATAAAGTTTTACTTCAATTTTTCATGGAAATAAGAGGTTATGGTAAAAACTGAAAAGTAAGTTTATTAATAAAGCTACATACCTCAATCCCCTCTCGCCGCGGAATGACAAGCTACACAGGTTACAGTGTTTCCATTCTGACCCTTTGTCTTTGTTCTCTCCCATCTCCCCTTTCTCTATTGTCTTTGAAATGTCTATGGAACTATCTGTGTCTATTGGCGTTTTAGTTTGGACTTCGTTTGTCGGCTCTTGATTTTTAATTATGTCTTGTTTGATCGGGGATGTTTCTTTTTTAGTTGAGTTATCAGATTTTTGAATTTTTGGTTTCATGTCTAAAACAGAAAAAATGTTCTAATCAAATCAAATCCAAAATAATTTATTCCTGTAGGATATTTTAGCCGCTTATGGATAAAATAAAATATTAATAATTTTTTTTGTATTAATATTTTTTCCCTACTGTCTAGTTCAGTATACATTCTATTACTGGCAAGAAACTCAACTGAATTATTTTTTTTTGGGATGGGCTAACTTACCTGACCTCATGCTCATCCTATTAACCACTGGTGCCCCGTCAGTGTAAATCGTTAGCACAGACGAGTGTACCATTCCATATTCATATTTTAAAAACAAAAATTAGACCCAAAAAACAGTGCGATAGGATTCTTTATCATACCATTACCATTAATTAAAAATACTTTACCTTTAGTAATTATTACAATTTTAGGCACACCCATCACATTGTCCGGTGACTCGCTCTTGCAGTCATCAGCACTCTTGGTGTCCACATCCAGCATCCTGCTCAGCGGGAGTGCCTCATCACTGGACCCGTCCGATTCACTTCTCGCTGGTTTCTGTTGGCGTTTCTTCACGCGTTTCCTGAACCTATAATCATAATAGTATATTTAAACTTTATTGGCAAAGTTTGCAGCTGCGCGGGTAGACGGGTTTCAAGCCATAATTCATAAAAGAGCTGTATTACTGATGTCTAGAATTCAGGGGAGCGCAAACATCCTAACAACTGTTGTAAATATATCTAATTGTCCGCTCCAGAGGCACTGGATATCCTTGCATTGTGGACCCAGTGCTTCTGAATGTGGACACAGATATATGAATTAAGTGTATATCTCTGTATCTCTATATATATACTAGCTGTACCAGGAAACATTATTTTGCCTTAAAATAAAAAAAAAATTTAGGGGTGGATATAATCTGAAATAAATAAATAAATTATGGTACAAAAGACAGACTTAATGCTATAGGCATTCTCTACTTGAGAACAATGGAATGCTAAGAAAGGTTGACTGAACCTTTCTTAGCATTCCATTGTTCTCAATAGGACTATCATATTTTTTATATATATTGATAATGAAACCTTCATTCAATTAAATAAATTATTAAATATAAATTAATATTAATAATAAAAGGGCAAGCAATAGATCTATGTAGATCACAGTGCTACAGCTCCAAGCATCTGATAATAGCCCAAACAACCCAATAAAAAATACTACACATAAAACCCAGAGCAGAATTCTCTGGCAAAGATGTACAAGGAGACCCAACTCCAGCTGGAAAATGAGTTGGACAGAGAGAGAGAATCTTACTTTTTCCTTGGCCTCTTGCACACTACTATCGCTTTCTTATTCATTTCCTCATTGTTGTTAATGTTGATGTACTTCTCACAGGTTGCTGTTGGTTTCTCTGCCTCGGTGCTGCTTGAAAGTGTATCACTTTTGTCACAAGCAAACAGGTCTGTTTCGTTGCTCAATTCGTTGCTGTCTATTTGGTCGCTGTAGATATTTCGATAAAGAATAATATAAAACTTAATTATGAAATACAAACTGTGCTAGGTTACACCTACACCTACAGGTGTTAAATTTCAATAAAAATGTACCCTATATGTTGTTCTGATGCATAAGCTATATTACTGAAAATTTCAAAATCTGTTTAGTAGTTTTTGTGTGAAAGAGTAACAAACATCCATATTCACAAACTATCACCTTTATAATATCATTAAGATAATAATAGCTCAGGACAACTCACACAGCACCAATTAGTCCTAAACTAAGCAGAGTTATGGGTACTAGACAACTGATATAAATACAAAGATACAATTTTTTTGTAAATCATACATAATATACATTGATAATTTAAAAATTGTAATTATAAGGAAATTAATATTAAAAAAAAATACATAAAAATACTGAGATGATACCAACAGACAGTCATTGTTTGTACTATGAGGAATAGAACCCACTACCATTGGAAGTAAGGCAGTGTGCCCGTGATATACCGAGGTATCCATGCAGATGACCTTGTGGATCTTTGCATTGTTGCCAGATGAACATATAATATTTAGATACTGTAAATAAATGAATGATATACCTCTGTTCAGAGACATCACTTTGGACTTCAGTCTCCAGCTTTTTAATTTCAAACGTTATATTAATCCTTTTATATATCTCTTCAGTGATATGACGGCATTTTTCGTATTTAGAATCAATATTTTCATTTGCCACAGACCAAATACCTTGACTGTTTTCAATCGTGGACATTTTACGATAATATTATACTTTATTCTATATTTGAATGCATTTTCCTCGTGTTTACCGGTTGTTGGCGCGTTTCACGACCGTTGTTAAGCAATACAGCCATATCCGAGGCGAAACGACGAAATTGTATCAGTCAGTAAGAATTGCGAAATTCACCAAGTGCCCATTGCCAATTTATCACTAAATGTAGCAGAAATAAGTACTTTCAGGACACTACTCATTAAAATGTGCACTTACACGGCATTTGTTATTAGATTTCTAGTTGTTTTCCAATTGAAAGTGTCGAAATCCCACTATTTTCAAAACAAAGGATAATCAATCAACATATTTATGGCACGATAAAAGTCAACGCTTTGGGTTGTGGGCGAATTACTATAGATCTATCTAAGACTAGATAAAATTACGGTTGTAGCACACTCTCTAAATTGATTTTTAACAATAATTAAACAAATAACAATAAAAATAAATTAAAACTAATGTCGCCTTTGCGGCTTTTTTGGATTTTTTGACATTTACAAATGAGTGTTGCTTCATTAATTGCTCACATAATTCATATTTTTAAATTTCTTTTACCATAGACAATGGCATTGAACTATTCAACTATTCAAATTCGCTAATAAATTGTGTGAAATTCACTTTTTCGATTTTATTTAACATACAATAAAATATAAATATTGACAAATATGCAAGTTATTGTTATTAAACTATATTTTTTAATATTTGTCATAACTATATACAATTGTCTCTTTGATTAAACTGTGAATACATGCACTGAACACATTTGACAGAGTACTAGGCAGAGAGAGAATGCATTGGTAAGTAGTTCTAACTTTGTTATATCTTCTACCAAGCATCCATACATTGTCTTGGAATTTGACTTCTGTAATTGTCTATGGGAGGATAACTGTATTTTAATGTTCTTTAGCTTTTATATCATATTAAAAATAAAGTTAAAAAAATAAATTACTCCCGCCAAATCTCAGTTTTTTGTTTTGACGTTGTACAAGATTAATTAATTTGTGAAATGTTAATTTATATTATAGAATCTTGCAAGTAACTCTGTTATTTTACTAATATTTACTGCAATAATGAATGTGCCAATAGCATAAATATTTTTTAATTATATTTATACTGTTATTAGAGTTATTTATATAAATATGTCTACCAAGAAAAGTACAACACGTAAAACTAAGTTATTAGCTAAATTAGTCACTAAAGAAAAAGGGCCCTGTGCATTTTGCCACGAAAATGTGGACGACGAGTTAATTTATGGCAAGTTATACATCATTGGCGGTATAAAATGCCACTACTTCTGTGTTGTAAGTAAATTTTTGTACTAGTTTCTTTCCTTCAATAAAGTTTAACTTAGTTGAATTAAAACAATTATTATTTAAAATTACTTTAGTGATCTTATAAATATACCACTGAAGCCATAGTGTTTATTTAATATGTAAGTGATTGTCATCCAAATAAAATCTACAATAAAAGCAGGGTTATTTGCACAGGATATACCAAACATAGCTATGTACATAACTAATGTAATTGAATAACTTACAAAATAGTAAGTAAACTAGAAATTTTAACGTAATCTGTGAATTTTCGTTATTAAGTTGTATGATAGCACAGTTTTATTATAACTTGAACTGAAAAACAATATCAAAATTTGTGTATCAATTTTCCACTTCTTCTTTGTAAATGTTATTCAGTTTCACCCAGTATTCCTACATTTAAGTTTTTTTTTTGTGTATGATACACCCGCTTGCGGTAACGGTGAGGATGATAGGATGAGCATGAGGTCAGGTCAGTTAGCCCATCGTGACAAATTCACCAAGAATTTATCACAATGGGAGTTACTAGTTCCCATTACTAACAATCCCCACCTACATTTAATTTAAAATTGCCATTATATCTATTTATCTTACTAAGTTGCTGAGCACCTATAACACAAGCTATGCTTAGCTTGGGACTAGGTGGTGTGTATTGTATAGTGATATCATACTTATATATAAGCTTAGCTAGCGTAACTTGGGTTTAGATGGTGCTATATGAATTGCCCTGAGATTATGATCTGTTATATTAAAAAATGTTTTACAGTTGCTGTCATGTTGTCTGATGCAAAAAGGCAAAGATGAGGAGGGACTGTTTGGGTTCTTGTACCCAGACATATTGGCTGAATTAGAGCGCAGCAAAAAACATGTAAGGACTTGTTAGAATATATCTCATGTATAAAATTCTCATGTTAAAATGTTAGTTACCATACCCCTTCGAAATGGCTGAAAATGAATGTAATTTAATAACATATATATATTTTTTTTATTCATAGAAAATAATAATAATTTGTAAACAAAAAAAGAAGGTAAAAACTAAAACTTAGTACTCTATATCTATTTTTATAACAAAAAAAAAAATTTCCACAGAAATGCTCCTACTGTGGTCGCGATGGTGCTACCCTGGGGTGTTCAGTCGGCCAATGCCGGAAGCAGTTCCATTTGCCATGCGGAAGGCGGAAGAATGCTGTCTCTCTGTTTTTTGGGACTTACAAGTATGTTTTTGTATTTTCATTCAAATTTGGATTGGTCCACCCGTCTGCGTTAACCATTTACATTAGCGGGACACCAGTGGAGGATAATAAGATGAACATGAGGTCAGGTCAGCTAGTTCATCGTGACAAATTTACCAGGAATTTATCAAGGTCCCACATGGAGTGGAGGTCAAACTGACATGGTACCCTACTGATGACCCCACATTTCTGCCATACCTCATCCCCCGCGACTTAATTTATGGAATGCATGTTAATATACCCAAGACTGACAATTACAAATTTTGTGGCAACAAGAATTAAACAATAGATGATGTATATCATTTGCTGATGGAGTGTGTCAGGAACGAGAGTCTACGACATGGAGTAACGTTAGACCATAAAATAAATATATTTGATGTTGGTGCCATACAAACTGTTTTAGCCGATCCTTCGGGCGGTGCGGCTAAGGCAATTTGTTCACTGGTAGGTAATGGAGTGATTGGTTTTACGGTACAATGGGACTGACATGTACTTAGATGGTACAAAAGTCCCTAAATTTAAAAAGAAAAAATAAAAAAAAAACTTGAATTAAACATCTAGTTAAGCAGCATATATCGAAAAATTATGTTAAAAGCTAGCTAAAGTAATAGATTAAAAAATATATCGTGAATTTCAAAATCAATGCTTTTTTTGCAAATGGAAATATGGAAAAATGTTTAGTATTTCTATGTATATAAAGTATGTATTTATGAGACTTAATTTATGGAATGCTTAATAGACCAAAGACTGACAATTACAAATTTTATGACAACAAGAATTAAACGTCTGGCACTTACTTAGTATTTCTATTATACATAGAAAAGTATGTATTTACAAACAAAAACATATTTATATCAGTTGTGTAGTATCCATAACACAAGCTCTTCTTAGTTTAGGACTAGATGGCGCTGTGTAAGTTGCCCTAAGAAGTAGTTACTATTATTATATTAAGTCTTTTCTATTCAGATCATACTGCCAGATTCATGCGCCAAAACAAAGTGTCGCTGCCAATATAATGGTCAATGCTAAGATGCGGATGAAGAAGTCTAAAAATAAGGAGCAGACTGCTATATCAGACAAATCTAATGCTGACGTCAGCATTTCTGAAGGTGGGATTGAATATACTTTTGTTTTATGCAATTGTAATGGTGAACAAGTTGATGGGAAATTGCAATTGTCTCGGTAGTCTAGCTGTTTGGCATATCGCTTTACTTCCGATGGTAGCGGGTTCGCTCGCATTTCGATGCAAATATTTTTATTCATGAGTATGACTGTTTGTATCGGTCTGGGTGTTTTTTTTTACGGTATGATAATGGAATGATGCATCCGCCTGCGCTAACGGTTTACGCTGGCGGGGCACCAATGGAGGGTGATAAAATGAGCATGACGTCAAGTCAGTTAGCCCATCGTGACAAATTCACCAGGAGGTTATCACGATGGTTTCCAGGGGGAATCGCATGGAGGTCATCCTGACATGATACTTTGCTTACAATGGGGTCAACAGCCCACATTACTAACAATACCCTTCCCCCCTCTCTGGGTGTTTTCTATGTATATTATGTATGTATTTACAAAAAAAAACTGTATTGATATTAGTTGTCTGTACCTATAACACAAGCTATGCTTACCATGGAACTAGATGGCGCTGTGTTAATAGTCCAGGGTTATAAAAAATATATAGCGGAATTAACCAAAATAATATATATTAAATTGTTATATACAATATGATTATGAAACTGTATTCACAGAAACGGTATGTGTGATATGCTACGAAGAAGTGGATGGCTATCCAAGCACGGAGACTTTCTGGCCGCCGTGCTGTGCTCGAGATGCCTGGTTTCATAGAACATGCTTACAGGTATTGTCCAGATTTAATATATTAAAAACATTTGGCATCAAATTAAATCAAAATATCTTTATTTATGTAGATCTAAGTACAGACTCTCATGGTATGTCAAATTTACCGTTAGTTTGGAGTGCTTTCCAGCTGAGAGTAGTAAATAAACTTGCTTTAAAAAAAGAAAGTAGTGTCTCGCCAGTTCTTCTCAATTGCATCTGTATACTGAACTGGACGGTATGAAAAAAATATTAATACAAAAGATTTGACGTTCATAAGCGGCTAAAATGTCCGACATGAATAAATAATTTTTGATTAGATTTGATTTCTTTTTTTTACAGAGAATGGCGCTCAGTGCCGGCATGCACTACTTGAAGTGTCCGCTGTGCAATGACAAGGATGATTTCTACAAGGCGGTCGTTGGTCAAGGATATTATGTACCAGATCGGTGAGTAGAATTGTCTATTGCTAATGTAATGAACTCGCAGTTTGAAAGAAAGAAATAAAAACATTTATTGACAACCATTTTGATACATATATACACATATAACACACGTACATATATATATATATATAGATATTCACAATACACACAATTTGGTAACATGTATCTTAATAATAATATTAAAAACGCGAAAGTTTGTAAGTATTGATGTTTGTTACTCTTTCATGCAAAAACTTTCTTGTAAACTAAGCTTGCGTTTAACAGCTTAGACCGCATCATCACAAATACATACAACAAAATAACATATTTTACTATTTTTGTCTATCTGTCTTTTTGTTCCGGCTAATCTCTGAAATGACTGGACTATTTTAACGGGACTTATAGCAGGTAGCTGATGTAATAAGGAGTAACTTAGGCTACTTTTATATTAGAAAAATAAGGTTAAATTCCACGCGGACGAAGTCGCGTATACAGCTAGTATATTATAATAATACACTGAACAATTTACAATGCGCCATCTAATCCCAAGCTATGCATTTCTATTCTATTTTATAGTTTTTGCGTAAATAAATATTAAGATGATATACACAGGGATGCTGCGTGGGAGCTGGAGCAGAACGCATTCGCTGAGATATACGAGCGGGAGGCCGCCTGCGACGCTGTCAGCTGTTACTGTCGCCGCGGCCGACTCCACGATAGCGACGGGTCTGTATACTTATAATAAATAAATAACCCTGGACAGTTAACACAGCGCCATCTAGTCCCACGGTAAACAGAGCTTGTGTTATGGGTACTAGACAACTGATACAAATAATTTTTTTAAATCTTATTAATATTATAAACGCGAAAATTTGTGAGTATAGAAACTACTGAATGGATTTTGATAAAACTTTACAGTAATATAGTTTATACGTCAGAATAACATTTACGCTATAAATTTCATGCGGATGAAATCGTGGGCACAGCTAGTACTGTTATAAATACTAAAGTTTGTGAGTATGGATGTTTGTTACTCTCACGCAAAAACTATAGCTTATATATCAGAATAATAGTAATAATATAGGCTATAAAATACACGCCGCACACGTGTGCACAGTTAGTACTAAATGATATTTCTATTATCGCTAACATACAACAGACGCGGCAGAGACTTTGTATTTTTTTTTGTGGATGATAATGGAATGGTACACCCGCCTGCGTTAACGGTTTACGCTGGCGGGGCACCAGTGGAGGATGATAAGATGAGCATGAGGTTCAGGTCAGTTAGCCCATCATAACAAATTCAACAATAATTTATCACTATGGTTACCAGGGAGAACCGCGTGGAGCTCAACCTGACATGGTACATTGCTAGCAATGGGGTTATCAATCAACATTACCAACAATCCCCTTCCCACCGGGACTTTGTATTATAATGTGTATGAAACATACAAAAATATTGCATTCTAGGTCTTGGGATATAATACTATGCTAGCAATGGGGTCGTGAGGGGGGAAAGAGGATTGTTAGTAATGTGGACTGATGATCTCATTGCTAGCAATGTACCATGTCAGGTTGACCTCGACGCGGTTCCCCCTGGAAACCATCGTGATAAATTATTGTTGAATTTGTTATGATGAGCTAACTGACCTGACCTCATGCTCATCTTATCACCCTCCACTGGTGCCCCGCCAGCGTATACCGTTAGCGCAGGCGGGTACACATTTCCATTATCAATCATTAAAAAAAAATGGGGTCGAGAGTCTACATTACTAACAATCCCCTTCCCCCGGGACTTTGTATTATAATGTGTATAAAACATACAAAAATATTGCATTCTAGGCCTTGGGATATAATACTATGCATCCTATGCGGCAGCAGCGGCATACATCTACATTGCCTCAACTTGGATTGCGATGCTGACTCCACTGGGGTGAATGTGGACTCCAATGGGAGGAGTTCGGACTCTGCTGGAAATAGTTTGGACTCTACTGGGATTATTTCGGACTCTATTGGGAAAACTTCAGACATTGCTGGGAGTTCAGTCTCTACTGGGAGGCGTTTGGACTCTACTGGGAGGAGTAATGACTTTACTAGTGGTACCAGGGTCCACCCGGAGCGATACGTGTGCCGAGTATGCAGACCAGCCGCTCCTGCGGATCTGGATCAATTGGCCAACAATATAGCAGCAGGTATACGGTCATAGTAATGAGCCTTGTATGGTTAGATTGGACAGTTGAATTACAGGATATGGCACATGACACCAGGGGTGCCAATTGCGCGTTGCTAACCCTTAAGAAACCTGACTATACCCTTCTTGAAAAACCCCATGCTGTAATCTCATGAAAAAAGAACTACCTGCCTTGTACATAGGAGGTAGCTCCTCTGAAACCGCACTGTCCGAAACCACTTACAGGGCAGACCCAATACAATAGTGTATTGAATTGCTCTGAGATATTATTAATCTATTTAATTACATATTTTAAACTTTCACATTTAGTACATATTAGTAATAAAGTTAAACGGATTTACATGATAATAATAATCTTTATTTGTCTCAAACAAAAACTTTTCACACAATACAACTGTTGCCCATACAATAATATAATTTAAAACTAATTAATGAGACAAAACGGTCGATAACTCAGTGAGGGCAGTGAGTGCACCCTCTCTGCTATTCTGTTATAGCCTTTATCAGTAAAATACAATGTGAGATCGACGACGACGATAGCATATTAAGTTTTAAACTACAACTAACAAAGTAAACATAAAAATTGTCAATAACAAACTTAAATATATATAATCTAAACATTATTCAGGATTAGTTATAAGTTACATGCATAATTTTAATGGTAAGCCTAGTTGGCTGCGCTAACTGGAGTTATTGGAGGGAAGGAGATTGTTAGTAATGCGGACTCTTCATCCCATTGATAGCAATGTACCATGTAATGTTGACCTCGACGCGGTTCCCCTGGAAACCATCGTGATAAATTCCAAGTCAATTTGTCACGATGGGCTAACTGACCTGACCTCATGTTCATCTTATCATCCTCCACTAGTGTTCCGCCAGCGTAAACCGTTAGCGGTTTAGCACATACTTCCGATGGCCGCGGGTACGATTCCTCGCACGGTGCCAACATCGGTCTGGGTGTTTTCTATTATGTATGTATTTACAAAAAAAAATCTAAGTATTTGTATCAGTTGTCTAGTATCCATAACACAAGCTCTGCGTGGCAAATAGCGTGGAACTAGATGGCGCTGTGTTAATTGTCCTAGGTAATGTAAGTCTGTATTATTTGTACAGTGGTATTGTCGGAGCGGGCACCTGTACCAGCTAACCTGCCCCGGCCTCTCATGCGATCCAGAATGTCACTTCGGAGGACCAAAGGCGTACGGGCGTAAGTATAATTATATATTTGATGTCCTTTGTAGAATTTTTTTTCGGACTTCTCTAATCCTGTAACTTGCTTTGTAAGTTGTTTTGTTTCAAGAGTGAGTATAACGCAGTAAAATTACAGATTACGGATTTGCTCCGGAACAAAACACAGGAGTTGTCCATGTATATATAAATGTGGTTTGTTAAATTGTTTACCATTTCTTATAATAAAAAAAGCAAAAGATGCAATACCGTAGACTTTTTTTCGGACTACTCTAATGCTGTTGGCCGCAGCTGGCCTTTACAGATTCACCAGGCGATAGGGGCGAGTGCAGATGTCATTACAAACCAAAAGGACTTACGGAGCGGCTGAAGGCCAGCTCCCGCCTGACGGATACGATTAGGGTTCATTCCCGGGAATTCTCGGTTCGAGAATTCCCGGGAAATTCATGGGTTTTGTTCCCGGGAAATCAAGCTCGAGAAAAGTCGAGAACTCGAGAAATCATGTACCTATATAGAAATTTAATTGCCCTTTGTTTTGTTGCGTGGCGGCGCAATAATTTAAGATATTAACGTTTTTGTTTTCTTTCATGTTATTTTTTTATTTTGTAGTAACTATTTTTGTTTACGTTGTTTTTATTTTCTAAATAAGCAGCCAAAAATGGTGCTGTCATTATAAATATATAATATATGTCATTATAAATAAGTCTAATTATAAGAACAATTAGGTCCTGAAAATTTTAAATTGGCGTTTTGTAAGGGAATAACCTGAAGTATTTTTTTTTCAAAATATAATATATTTATTTAATCTAGGTACATAGGTACCATTTCTATTTATGCACTTTTGCCTTTTGTTTTTGTACTTTGGACTGCCCCATCGGAGTTTAATTTTTTCCCCTTGCAAGAAGTTATTAAAATTACTTAGTAAATTTTGAAAAAAATGGTAATCTGTTGGAGCAAGGTCCGGGAAGTACGGTGGTTGTCTTAGACATTCCAACTGAAGCTCTTCTAATTTGGTAACTGTCTGTTGTGCAGTATGTGGTCAAGCGTTCTTGGCGTTTGACCAGCCTCGGTTGTTTAGCAGCTAACTTTTCCATCATGGTTTCTCAATTGCTGACAATACACATTGCCGAAGTGAACAACACCGGAAATAGTCCACCAAACGTTCACAAGTAACATTTTTTGAGCCAATTTTCGCGTGGAGCAGGATTTGGTTGGTTCGCCAGGGTTTAGCCATTGCAATGAGCGTTTCCGATTATCGTACAAGATCTACTTTCCATCACAGGAAATGATTTTATTTAAAATCCCTTCATTATTATGCCGGTTGACTAATGTAACGCAGCAAGCTACGCGCGTTTGTCGATTTACTCCATTGAATTCTTGAGGGACCCACTTTTCAAGCTTTTTCACCTTCCCAATTTGCTAAAGGATTAAAACAGTTTTGTCACTAACACCGCAGCCTGCAGCTAACTCGGACGGGTTTGCGATGGATCCGCTTCCACAATAGCCTTCAATTCTTCATTATCAACCTTGGATTCCGGCCGCCCACCGAGATTGCTTTGCATTTTTTTTTTCGGACTACTCTGATGGTGTTGGCCGTAGCTGGCCTTTACAGCTTCACCGGACGTTAGGAGGCGAGTGCAGATGGTACTCCAAACCCGCGGAAGGACTTATGGAGCGGCTGAAGGCCAACTCCTGCCTGACGGATACGACTTTAGTCTGAGGGCACCACTAGGGGTTCGAATCTCGGCTCGGGCCGTTGTAATTTCGATCCCCGTTTGAATTGGACGGGGGATCGATCGAAGGGGCGCCGGTGTGGAGCGCACAGGCGCCCGGTATGCGCGATATTGTGTGTTTGAGGTCGTCGTCTTCGCCGGTGAGGACGGTGTCGTGTGTATGTGTAAAAGTGTGGTCGGAGTAGAACGGGTGGGCCCGTGGAGAGGTTACCTGCCGTTATGGGGTCGTCGGAGTCAATGAGAACGTGCCTCGGGCGACGTTGTCGCGTATGTCTGATATTACTCCTTGGTGCGTAGTTGACCGCACTGACTATAAGCGTGTTAGGGTGGGATTGGGCAGAGTCGAAGTAGCGTCGGGACGCTTCCTTCATAAACTGCTTGATGGAGGGCAGATTAAGATCGCGGTGGAGGTCTACGCTGCGAACGAACCACGGCGCACCGGTGGCTCGACGCAGAAACCTATTCTGTATGATTTGTAGTCGGTTGATTAAACAGTAGGGTATGTGGGCGAATACGAGACTAGCGTAAGTCATGATGGGACGGATGCAAGCCTTGTATAGTGTCAGCTTGTTGCGAAGCGACATTTTACTGTGCTTGTTAATAAAAGGATAGAGTCGCCCTAGTATAAAGGCGGCTCGGTCGCGGACATGCTTGATGTGAGGACGAAACGTTAGTTTCCTATCTAGGGTGACGCCGAGGTATTTCGTTTTCGAAACCCACGGGATGTTTTGGCCGAATAGTTCGATCGGGTGATTCATAGAGTCGAATTCCCTGCTAAAGTACACTGCTGCACTTTTTTCGGGATTGACTTCTATGCGCCACCGACGGAACCATTCGCCCAGTATCGTTAGGGCTTTCTGAAGCCGTCTGGCTATTGTCGCACGGGACTTGGCGGATGTAAAGAGAGCCGTGTCATCGGCAAACAGCGATATTTCGACTTTTAAGTCGGAGAATTTAGGGATGTCGTTGGTGTACAACGAGTAGATGAGTGACCCAAAGTGAATAGCTGTATAAATTTGGAAATGGAATTCCTAAAAAAGAGGAGATATTTGAGATCAAAGTGGCCAGTACGACAAAACGCCAATTTCATATGTAAGGACCTAATATTATTTCTGTATTTAAAAAAAAATAATTTATTCATAATATTAATGTTTTTAAATATACTCAATAAAAGTTTAATTTGATACTTTTATTTGAGAGGATAATCACTGAATTTTTGACGTTATTGGAACCAAATAATATGAGAAAACGTACGTAAATGTAAATTTCTCGACAACCCGAGAAGACCCGAGAAATTGACCTCGAGAATTCTCGAGACCCGAGAAATTGAAAAGGTCGAGAAATCATGAACCCTAGATACGATTTATAAAATTTAACCCTTAAATTTTCACCCTTTTACTATCAACCCCTACTTTAAAAAAAAAACGTTTGCGGGATCAACTAGTATATACGTATGGTGTATGTAATATTATAATTGTTCCAGAGGTTGCAGTTCGACATCTAAAGATACCGCTGAAATTAAAACTGAAATTGATGTCAAAGGTTTTTATAATTTTTATGTATATTGTAATGTGTCTACATATAAAAAATATTGATCTATTGTCTTTTCATTTGGCGGACTAGTGGTTCAACACACCACTTTACTTGCGATGGTCACAAGTTCGATTTATTGCACGGTACAATAGTATTCATGGGAATTATTATAATTATTATGTTTCTAAGTAAGTATAAGTATAAAAAAATGTATCTAAATATTCTATCAGGTGTCTAGTACACATAACAAGCTCTGCTTAGCTTCGGACTAGATGGCGTTGTGTGAATTGACCTGAGATATTATTATTCACAGACTCAAAAAGGGACACAGCGTCGAGCCGTCAAGAATTGAATCTCAAAGCCCCCAGGCGGCGGCTGGTCGAGGCGACAGTACTCAAGAATATTGGTATCAAATCGCCCGGGAAATTGCTAGAGTACAGTCTCAAAGAAGTCACCAGACAATCTGATATAGTAATAGATGCTGCGCTGTTGGACACCGTGCGACTCAAGTTTAAAAAGCCAAAGCCCCTCTGTGTTAAAAAAAGGATCGTTATGTTAGTAGAAATTTATTTATACACAAATATATGTAAATAAATAAATAAATAGCAAAGCAAGGCCAAAAAAAACATGGATGTGTGAAAGATGAGAGCATGGATGCCTCAGTCTCACCTATTTCAGTTGCCAACCATTTGCTTTGTAAAAACCGCAGATTAGGCAATGAAATTATAGGATAAGAGGCATGACATCTTAGTACTCTGGAATGGTGACGCATGAGTGGTATCACGGGTATCACATGATAACGTGATGTCCGAGCGCGGTTCATTTAAATACTTAGTAATAATGTAAATTGGACTCTATTCTCCGTCTTAGCCTTTAATATTCCGAACTGACGGTAGATTTGACATATCATAGTATGTAATAGACCTACACAAATAAAAATATTTTGAATTTGAATATACAAGTAAATGCAGGGGCGGATCTACCTAAGGGCTGTTTGGGCTGCAACACAATGCCCCGAGAATACAAAGGGCCACACTGAAACGATATTTAGAATATAAAAAAAATGTCTAGAATGTTAAAAAACCTATGATAAGGTTGGCGACCCTGAGATCAATCAACCCATGCAAGCATGGGTCTGTCGAAAGGAACGGGGAATTTCTGGTCGGTGTATTTTTTTAGTTGAGTAATATAATTACGCAGGCCCCTAAATAGATTAAGCCCAGGATCCCCAAATTCACGACCCGCCCCTGAGTATATGTATTTATATAGGGTACGGTTATTGCTGGGTGTGTTACGGTAGGTACATAGTGCTATTCATGTATATTACAATTACCACTTACCATCACATAAGCCGTCAGCTTGTTCACCATTCAATTCCTGATTTGCACAAATTAGTTCTTATAATAAAATATTTAACACTTAAAACACCATAGTCATTCCGATTGTATAAAAACCAATCGATCCACTGTCCAATTCAAACGGCTTTCGCAATTACGACGACTTGACGCGAGGTTTCAAACCCTAGCGGTGCCATCTGCACCCGCCCCTATCGTCCGGTGAAGCTGTAAAGGCCAGCTGCGGCCAACAGCATTAGAGTAGTTTGAAAAATAAAAAATAAGGGAAATACTATATTGTGGAAGCGTCTGTCATATACATAGATGCTCCACGGGCCACATGATATTTCACTTGAATTCACTCACTTTTGCACTCAGTTTGTAATTAAAATTTTAATATAATTAGAGTATGCCCGCGCAAGACAAGGCGGTCCGTACTATCATAGGTAAGGGAAAAAAGCGGGTGACAGAAACTAACGGGCTCTAATATATAATAATAATCTGTGCAAGTATTATGTAAAGTATATATATTGTATTATATACAAAGTATTATATATTATTCATAGAGACATCATCGAGAATATCTTAAGTGCACCAATAAAAGATGCCAAGAACAAGGAGCCTGTAAAGGAATGGTGCTCGCCAAAGAAGCTGACCGATGTCACATGTGATAATGTTAAGGTAATGACCAGTACAATCACTACTTAATGTATTTATATTATTTTGTTTAATTCCGCTACAATTAGCATGTGTGAGACCACAAATATTCAGTGCGGAAACTTGACTTTAAAAATGACGATACTTTCAAACAACCTTTCATAACCCCTTTCAACCCTTATTCCGCATTAAAAAGTAGCCTACGTCCTTTCTAAGGGTCTAGACTATCTGTGTACCAAAGTGTGTAAGAACTGCAATAGTTCTGGTGTGAAATGGCATTTATAATATTACTAAAGATTTCTAAATAACATCACACTTTTTCATTTTACAGGTTGAACAAGAAAATACTTCGCCATTCAAATTGGAGTTCAATCTAGAAAAAACACCAACGAAAACCACTCCAAAGAAGGTACCACCAATAACCATCGAGGAAGACACCCAAGATGGTATTACAACTCCAACGAAACCCGAATGTCTAAACGTTGACGACTCATCCAGTTCCACCTTCCAATTGCCACCAGAGTTCATTGCTGACCACAACAGTGATGACAGTCTCCAAACGCCCAAACTCGAGACAAAAACTGTTGACATACAAAAGGATTCGAGCCTTGAAATATCTGAAAACAACGAGGTCGTTAACATTGATGTAATTAAAATGGAAGACAGCAGTCCCAATTTTGATTTCATCAAGAATTTAAACATAAAAAGCCCAGAAAAAACCAAAAAGTGCGCGTTTAAATTCAGTCCTATAGATAAAGAGTCATTGCAAACGGCTAATGTTGATATAGACGTGGAAAGCTTTAAAAATCAATATTTGAATGAGGTAGGAAGAGATTTTAAGTGTAAATTTAAACATAATCACTCGGATATAGATAATAGTGATAGAAAATTGAGAACACCTATAGATTTCGCGTTAGAGGCGAATAGAAAAAGAAAATTGCAGACTAAAAGAAAAAGCATGAAAAGAAAAAAGGTTTCGAAAGACAAGTATGTGGAGTGCAACCTTAAATATAAAGAGAGAGACGCTGATATTGAACTGTCCAACGATAACAGTAATTTGAAAGTGTCACTGGCCTCTGAGAGACGTAAGAAGAAAATTAAAAAGTCAACAAAATTGTCTATTAATAACAAAAATATCAGAGTGAAAATACGGTGGAGGAAACAGTATTTCAAATTGAAGATAAGCGATTCAAAAAAAAGGAAGGAAAAAATAAGTCCAAAGAGTTTGAAGCAGTATGTTCTTAATTACAAAGAAGGGTCCAGTAAAGAAGTGCTGGAAAAACCCGTGCATGACATAACACCGGTTAAAAGGAAAAGGAAAAAACAAGAAAAAACGCCAGACCATATGAAACAGACTTCTATACAGAACTTTTTTAAACTAGTTCCCAAGACTGAATGAATTTATTTTAGTATGGGACCTGGGGTTTATTTGATATTATGTAGATGTAATGATCCTTAGCTAATGAAATACGTTGAGGTGGGGCTTGTCAATAAATTCTATAATAAGGTAAGACTGAAGTACCTATGTGAATAATTTTAAAAAAATCTTAGGATTTTGTAGCCTTGAAAAGTTCTTGTATTGAGTAATAGAATATAGTTTGTATAACCACTCATTATAGTATAGTCTATAACCAATAATATAGTGCAATGATGGCTGGTTTATCCGTCATACTCGTGAACAGGTGCTGCTTTTAGGCACTGGTCTGTATGGGTTAGAGACACTGATTAGACTTATTATTTATTTTCTTTTGACAAAATTGCAATACCATATGCTGGTGGTCACTCTATTGGCCCTAATTTGAATTTGATACTAAATCTGTGTTTTTGTAAATATCTACAAACTCATTTGATAAGAATAATAACGGAGTTTTACGACCATACTGTAGATTTGACATATCATAAGAGTGTAATAGACCTACATGAATAAAGGTATTTTTTGTTTTGATATGCCTGTCGAGTTTAAGGCGTATTAATAAGCAGTAATGGTACTAGTGCATTCTCTTAACTTTAAGTAGAAAAATAGTACGTTTAAAAACGCGCGGGTAAAATATTCGCGAGTAGCCGTTACAGTTCGCGCCATATTCGCGCCGATAAATGTGTTGGCAGTGCATCACAAAGTATTGTAATTTAGTAGTATTTTTTTATTAAAACTATTTGTAGTATTACAGTGTATTTCTTTATAGCTAATATTTTTAGAATATTTAAAAACTACATTTTTTATTGCAATGTATATATTTCTTACCATATTATGTGTATGTTATTGAACTTTTGTTAATGGTTTTCTTTATATAATAGATAAGTATTTTTCTTTTCGTTTGCGTAATAATTTCTAGAATAAATATTTTTTCTTTATAATAGAGTTTTTTATTACATATTTTACTTTTTATTTTAAAGTACACGACTAAACATTCAAACACTTAGAAGTTTGATTTAGTACCGATTTATAATTTGTAAATGGACAATTTTAGTATAGTCTTTTATACTATTACAGTAGCCTAAACAAGTATACAGCCCATTTGAAGGTACATGATTACCGTAGCCTATGGACGCCTGAGAAACCAGGGGTGTCATGCGCTCGTTGCCGACCCTAGTTTAATTATATCTCTGCAGATGGAATACGCAATTTTTTATGTTGCAGAAATGTCCGACAATCTGTACTCTTGATAAGTGGCAATTGTCTATATATGGGAAGAGTGTCATGACTCTCATGAGCTGCCAATCGGGAGGACTAGGATATCACTGTAACCTGTAATTTTATTGGCATATCACAGCTTCAAAAAGAAGTTATGACTTTTGAAGTTTGAAGACTGGTTGAAATGGCGATGTAATTTCGTTGTAGTTTCTGTGTCCATACAATCGTTTAAACCTAAATAAATAGTTAACCTATATATAACTAAAACTACAAATAAATACTAGAATATGCAGCAAATATATAATATGTGTAGTATACCTATGTGCCTATAATATTATACATACAAGATCTGTAATTGGATTTTTAAAAATCTATACACCACTTGTTGAATGTGAAAGCTAGATAAGAAAACCAAAGCCGAAGGACGCAAAAAATAATATAATATAACATTAATTGGAATTACAAATTTACAAGAAATTGGTTCCCTTTGGCCGATCTTAATACCAAGTCTGTGCCAGTGTTAACATTTATTCACGTACTTGGGACAAATTGAATTTTAAACTTATTAGTTGCAATCCAACAAAATTGGTATTGGATTTTAATTAACATTAGTTTAAAATGACTTCTAAATTCTAATTCGTTGCATATTATAAGCTTCAACAAAGCGTAAAACATATAGTATAAAAAAGGACTACTTAAACATTATCATTCGGTTTGGCCAGAACAAAATGAAAGAAATTGAAGAAAATACCTTCATATTTTAATAAGATTAAGAAAAATGTGTAAAATGTAGTTAAGATTTTTTTTAATATTTAATACAAGATACTCAATTTCATATTTTCGAATAGTAGTTATTTATTTATTTGACTGGCAACACTGCACCTTTGTTTACAATTTTTCGATGAGAACGAAAAGAACGGTGACCGAGTGAAACAAAAACAAGTTTAAATCGTACTGATTTAAAATATTTTAACTGCATTTTTATTGGTAGTGAAATAAGTCGATTGTGTTCAATAAAATAGTATATAAATATTATAATAATTTAATATAAACGTAATAAGTTTGTGATTTCATTATTTTAATTCATATACATTGAATTCCAAAACAGACTGAAGCCTTTGTTTGATTCACAACTGTAAAAAGTGAAGCGACGTTGCCGCTCTTCCACCAAAGTTTTCTATTATCAGAAATTAAATTTCAATACAACTTTTTAGAAAAGCATCTTAAAAATTCGATACCTTTATGAAATTTAAGTGAAACAAGCAATAAGATATGCTCAATTTGTTTGAAATGTGTGCATTTGAACGATATTCAGTTTCTGACGCAATAGCAATCTGGCAACAGCGCGCAGAGTTGGAGTAAACTAGAAGTTTCTGATGTATTAGCAAAACTAATTGGAAACTACCCGTCATTTTCACAGTTACTAATCTTTATGAGGTAAGTTCATAATTTTATTTAAATTTCTCCGTTATAGCCTGTAACATTGCGAAAATAAAAAGTAAAATTGTCGTTTCGATTTTCCCGCGCATGACGTAATTCTGCGCTCTAGCGCCCATCTTTTTTGTAACAGTCAGTGTTCTGTCAAATTTTCTTTAAATTTGTCGTATGAAGTGTAAAATAAAAATTCACGACTCATAAGGTTGTTTTAAAGAAAAAAACCACCACGGAAGCATCCGGGTAAGTGTTAAATGGCAATTTTACTAAAACTATTACAATTACCGTGTCTTTATTAGATAAAACTGTTCGAACGAACATAACCTAATTTAGGTAGATTAATAATTTCTTTTTGGGTCAACCAGTGTCATCGTAGCGAAATTCTTGTTTGCTTGGTTATATTTGCATAATCAACGAGTCGTCTACCTTTTATGTACGTGAAACTTCGTTCTGACATACAATAATGTACTTAATATACTCGGTAGAAAGTTGTGGGAATTCGCTCTGTGACTAAGTACTAAGTCATTTTCTGAGAAAAATCGTCACTATTTAGATATCTTTGAACTTACAGGACCGCGAAATGTAAAAATAGCATTTAAATTACTTACCGTCAATTTAAAAAGTTTTAAATTATTACAATTAGACATCAAAAGATACTTTAGAACTATGGCCCTGTACATGTCAGTACCTGTTCAAATGTTGCATAATTATTCAACTAAATTGGCAACCAAGTGAATTTTAAGTGAAATCCTTTCTACATTTTAATTGCTGAGAACATATGATACATTTTGGAGTTCTCCTTAGAATTTAGTGTTATACCTAAGTCAGTTTCATTAACTGTAGGAGTTCTTATAAAAAATGTACATACATAATCAATTGAAAGTTTCATATATGAATAAACAATTTTGAGTTTCACTACAATTGTGCACAAATATAAAATTAAAAAAATGCTAAAAAAAAAATATTTGAGGTTACAGTTGCACACAAAAGCTGGTTTTGTACACTGTATATAATCTTATAAGGATAAGGCCCATAACCTTAATGTATTGCGTAATCATTAAGTTCCTTCCGCTATCTGTTCTCTTCAATCTTTTAAAATATGCAGCAGATTTTACTGCAGCTTTTAGTAAAAGATTGCAATTCAAGAGGAAGGTTTATGTGTATAATACATGTACACCCATATTTTGCCGGGGCTGATAGCTAGTGTGTAACAAACTATTTTGTATTATTTGTGTTACTGTGTATTTGTACATATTAAATGGTCAAAATAATTTATTATTATTACAACTTTATTTGTGTTGACCTATTTTTTATCACTATCCATTATCTATAGCAGCTGTTTCATTTGAAAAGAAATGGCAAGAAACTTTACTAATACATTGTAAGGTAGTTCAATGATCCCTTATAAGTGCCTATTGAAGCATACTGTGACTTAAACAACATCTGTTTTAAAACCAATTCACGCAAAACAGAATATTTAAATTTATTAAGCATTTCTTTAATGAAATATATTGTAGTTGGAGGAATGTGGGAAGTGGTAAAAACTGCACTGACAAGAGTGGTTCTTAATTTTTTTATGGTTACTAATGAAATGGTGCACCAACTTGTAATGGTTTATACTGGGGGCATCAGTAGAGTATGATGAGATATGAAACATCTCATATATATGAACATGAGGTCAAGTCAGTCAGCCCATTGTGATAACTTCACCAGATATTTATCATATTTACATGATGGTTACCCAGGGGGAACTGCATAGTGGTCAACCTGATATGGTACATTGGTAGGAATGAATCAGTCCACATTACTAACAATCTCCTTCTCTCGAGTGGGTCTTAAATTATGAATGAATTATATTAGGGACATAATAGCAAAAGTTATCTTCACAGTGAATGTACATATATAGTAAAAAAGAACAATGAGCATTACATAATAATGTCTATGAGATCGTTTGCGTCTTTTGTTGATTGCTATCTACTGATAGTGATAAAATAACAATATATAAAGCATCTATGTACACTATATGATATACTATCGGTGAAAACGCGCTAAACTTCAATAACAAATATAGCCTATATGTTATTGTGATTCATAAGCTATATTACTATAAAGTTTCATTAAAATCCATTCCGTAGTTTTTGTATGAAAGAGTAACAAACATCTATACTCACAAACTTACGCATTTATAAGATATACATAATGTTTTATTTTTATTAAACAACTAGCATACTGAATTTCTCGACCCGTTCCATACATGCATGTATTACATATACATATAAACGTTCCTATTGAATCACTCTATCTATTACTGAAGACTACATTAAAATCGGTTGTATAATTTAAGAGATATAAGTGAACAGACAGTGGTGGCATTTTTTTTATAAAAAGTGTATTAAAAAATGGCACAAAATTATGTATTGGTATTGGGTATTTTTCCCCAACTTTTTAATCTGTATGTTACACCTGATTTAATAATGTGTACTATAAAAATGGCATTGTAATTTGTCTACCCATTTATATATGAAACAGTAATTTTTTTGAAATTGTAAAAATGCTATGTGAAACATAGCATTTTTACAATTTCATTGCATATATAAGTTGTTTGTAAACAAAGAAAATCAAGAAGATGCTAGACTAAGTGCCCCCTACGATTAGTGCCCCGTTTAATTCAAACGGGGATCGAAATTACTACGGCCTGAGCTCACGCTCCAACCCTTACCCTAAAGGTACTGGCCTTTACACTAAAGTCGTATCCGTCAGGCGAGAGTTGGCCATTTCATTAGTCCTTCCTTTGGTTGGGAGTGTTATCTGCATTCGCCTCCTATTATTTGGTGAAGCTGTAAAGGCCAACTGTGGACAGCAGTATTATAGTCCGAAAAAAATAAATAGTAACAGTAGTCCATATTACCTTGCTGTTTGTGTTACCATAAAAATGAAATTGACAGGATTAAAAAAGGTTTTTTTTTAAAAATGTTTTTTTTTCTGTTTTTTTTTTCTTTGTGAAGCTAACATGTGTTCTAGAAGTGGCTTCTCACTGAATTTAAACGTGTCTGTTATCATATAACGGTCAAAAGCTGAAGTGATAAGAATATTTAGGACACTGATAATGTTTGAACTGGTTCAACATATACCATAAACTAGGATATAGTGTACCCGGTGTTAGAGTTTTGCATTAAATAATCCACAATTAAAACTTTTAATATTTACAAGACATTTTTATGTTGGATAAAAAAAGCTTTCTTTCATCGTTTTGATACATTTTTTTAGGCCCTAAAATATTTTTTTTATTATTATATTATAAATGCGAAATTTGTATTTTTGAAGTTATAACGATGCAACTTTTATCTTTAGATTTTTTGTGTTAGATTATTTAATATGTTTTCTTTATTTGTCAAGGTCACCATTCCACACGAATGAAGCCTCGGCACGGCTAGTACTTAAACACTCAGCCTATAATTGTTTGTACAATTATAATCTTGGTATTTGTCGGGATTACATTCTGATATGTTATATATTGGAGGTCATTAACATTACACTGTCTTTAATCGTCCACCGTTCAATGTACCACTGTCGTATCTATAATAATTAACTTTCATGCTAATGTATACTATTTTAATTGCGTATTATTTATTTTTACTACACTGACATTGGTGGAACCATACGCGTTTAGATAACAATCAAATGACGTCATATATTATTTAATTACCATACATCTATATTAACAGAACTGCCTTTATAGCATTTTTATTCTTATGGATGACAATGGAATGGTGCACCTGCCTGCGCTGACGGATTACACTGGCGGGGCACCAGTGGAGGATGATAAGATGAGCATAAGGTCAGGTCAGACAGTCCATCGTGGTAAATTCGCCGTGAATTTAACATGATGGTTTCCAGGGGAACCGCGTGGAGGTCAACCTGACATGGTACATTGCTAGCAAAGGGTTATAAGTCTACATTACTAACAATCCCCATCCCCTGTGTATTTAATTATCATACTTCTATATTAACAGAACTTTGCCTCGGTGGTCTTGGGGTTAAGCAGACCACTTTGTTACCGATGGTCGCGGTTTCGAATCCCAACATTCCAATAAACAAATGTTTGTAACATTTGTATTCATGAGTAGGATGGTTTATTTATTTATTAGCTTACAAAACAGATTACAATCAATATAATAATATAACTAGGAGCGTGTAGTTCGGTACAAAACTGGATTGTAATCCAACACTATGTATGCCTAAAAGCTAAATTATATAGACGCATTCAATATACGCTAGATAGCTAGATAAGGTTATATAATGAAAAGTAAACTAAACAGAAAATAATATATAACTACGCAATGCAATAAATTATCATGTTAATAGAATTTTATTTATATTAAAGAAAAAAAAAATTGGTACAATATTAAATATAATTTGTCTCTTCACGGTGGAAATTTAATTGTCTCTTGTTTGTATTGGTCTGGGTGTTTTCAATGTATATTATGTATGTATTTACAAAAAATCAGAGTATATCTATCAGTTGTCTAGTACCCATAACACAAGCTCTGCTTAACTTGGAGTAGATGGCACTGTGTGAATTGTCCTGGGGTATTGTTAATAAAAAACATATGAGCAAGTTTTCGCCTTGTCACGATTTTACGATTTTATTTTATAATATATAAACATTACAATGCGCGGAGATATCGTTTACATACATTCCAAAGTCCAAAGTATATGTAAAATTGACTCTACTTCCGCTTTTATGATCACTGGCTTAAGTAGCGTAATTGTAATCGTCGAATAGGGGGAAAAGGGGATTGTTGGTAATGTGGACTGATGATCATCTTATTGCTAGCAATGTACCATGTCAGGTTGACCTCCACGCGGTTCCTCTTGGAAACCATCGTGATACTCTTGGTGAATTTGTCACGATGGGCTAACTGACGTAACTCATCCTCCACTGGGTCACACGCCAGCGTAAACCGTTAGCGCAGGCGGGTGCACCATTCCATCATCATTCACAAAAAAAACGTTAGAATAAGAAAGAAGCTAAAAGAACTGATGGCTCACCTTTTTTTTATTTATATATTAACTAACAGACCCGTGGACGCGTTGCTGTGGCTAAGGTTCTTGAATAAAATAATATTGCGACTATAAATTGAGATGTAAGCTATCCTATCTTTCAAGTCGGATCAAATTGCACACATAATTTTTATATATTAAGATTTCCACACACAAAGTTCGTGCCTTTGTCTATAGAAATAAATAAAATTTAAATGTCTGTTTGTAATTCCAGTTTGACAGCTTTTATTTTCACTAAATGCTAGAAAGGATATAAAAAAATATATTGTCTGTGTGTTTGTTATTGCTAATCTCTGAAATGGATATGAAAGTTTTATGAAAATATCGTCACATTTTAAGCTGGAAGCTTAAAACTTAAATCGCCTATAGCTTAAATTTATACAAAAAGGACATTTATGATGAATGTTTGTATGTAAATTCGTCATTTTTGAAGCTAAAACGATAATACTTTTTTATTTGTCTTTTGTAGGTTACATTAGTAAATCTTTTATACTGTCCGAAGTGGCGGGCACAGCTAGTTTCTTGTATACGTCATTAATTCAGACTGAACACAAACGACTACTACTTACGCTGTATTAACACTGTACGCCTCCAATATTTGTTCAGATGTTACTATACAGTTATATTACGCATGCAAACCAATCCCTATGAAGTAATTCACACGTTTTCAAACAATAAAAAAACCGACTACGATCGCATTATTAAGAATAATTCGTAAACTACTGGTTATGTCTTGATGTGGTTTATATGGGACCACACGAGAAGTTCTACCTTTCAAATAAAGAATCATCAAAATCGGTTAACAAAGAAGTTTTAATGTGGTGTAGTGAAGATAGTGAAAGGATGCTGTACTCAGGGGAAAAGTAGATTGACTCTGAAATGGTTGGACCTATTTCGACGAAATTTTTTTGACAGGTAGCTGATGTAATAAGGAGTAACTTAGGCTACTTTTATTTTAGATAAATAAAGTTAAACTCCACGCGGATGAAGTCGCCGGAACAGCTAGTAATACATAAAAAAATATAATTTATTACAAGTACAAAAATATTTTCACTTTAAAATGTTGCTATTGAATTGAATGATTCGGTCTAGAATTTTCAAGTGTAAAACTATACAACAGCGCAGTTGACAACTGCGCAATAGTTAACTGCGCAAATGTTTGTCCTTATTTGTAAGTTAATCGATTTATTTGCGAGGTATCGAAGTCTATAAAACGTGTTTATACGAATATGTTTATGAAATCACAATACATAAATAATGGGGATAAGTATTTTGTGGGCTCTTGTTAGCTTAGATTTTGTTGCTACCAATGTACCATGTCTGGATGACACGCTGTTTCCCCTGGAAACTAACGTGATAAATTCATGATGAATTGTACCATGCCTGGTTGACATCCACGCTGGTCCCCCTGGAAACCATCGTGATAAATTCCTGGTTAATATCTCACGATATGTTAATTGCCTTAACCTCATGCTCATAGCCCGCGTAAATCATTAGTACAGGCGGGTGCATTCAATTATCATCCATAAAAATACATATATAAAATAATAATAAAAACCTAGGAAAATTCACACTGCGCTACCTAGTCCCAAGTTAAACATAGCTAGTGTTATGGATACTAGGCAATTGAATTCAATTGAATAGAAATACTTAGATACATTTTTGTCAATACATAATATACATAGAAAACACCCATACTGATACAAACAATCATATTCATGAATACAAATGTTTGTGCCGTGCGAGGAATCGAACCCGCGATCATCGTAAGTAAGGCGGTGTGCTAAACCGCTAAACCATCGAAGCTATCGTACAGATAAAAATACAGATTCATTTGAATTCAAAAATTAGGGAGAGTAGAGTACCACTGGTACTATTGCAATTTTGTCAAAAGGATATAGTCTAATTAGTGTTCTTTTAATACAATTTCATTATAGTTATATATATTTGATCCCCTCCGATTGATCTCCTAGTCCAATTCAAACGGGGTTCGAAATTACGACGGCCGGGGCTGAGGCTCGAACCTAGCGGTGCCCTCAGACTAAAGTCGTATCCGTCAGGCGGGAGTTGGCCTTCAGCCGCAAAGTCCATTGGTTTGGAGTGCCATCTGCCTCGTACCGTCCGCGTCCGGTGAAGTTATAAAGGCCAGCTGCAGCCACCAGCATATGGCTATTACAATTTTGGCAGAAGAATATAGTCTAATCAGTATTTTTTTCAATACAAATTCATTATCGTTACATGTATTTGAAGTAGTAAGCAAACCTAATAGGATCGCACCTATATCGGCCGCGCGTAATTCAATCCAAGGCAACCGCACAGATAACAAAAAGCCAAAGCTGGTTGGCCTTGATTTTTTTTGTCTCGATAACGTTCAGATGGTGTTCGTATGTGTAATTTTAGAGTTGATGTCAAAAAAGGGCGACGGTCCAAAATGTATATGTATAAAAACGATTTGCTGTTCGTTAGTATCCCTAAAACTCGAGAACGGCTGAACCGATTTAGCTAATTTTACTCTTGAAATATTCGTGTAAATCCAGGGAGTTAAACTGTGATAAAGTATTAAGAAATTGCATGTAAAATAGTAAAAACAATAGTTTTATTTTCCCATACAAACTGCTGATACCTGTCATTCGGAAATTTATTGCGTAACTAAACTTCAAAAAACCTTAGACATATTTAATTTTGAGGCGGAATGGAGTTCGCAGGGTCAGCCAGTATTAAATACAAAAATAATTTATTCATGTACAGTTTAGACGCTTAGGGACCGTCCTTTAATTACGTAAGATTCGAAAGGGGAGAGATTATTTTTTCTAATTTACTAATATTTTCTTAAAAAGTGCATTCATAGTGTTCTCAAGTTGTCTATGATTCTCATTGAACTGTAAGAAAATATTTTGATATTAAAAAAAGGCTTGAGAACATACAAGAGCATAATTAAGTAATGAAGTAGTTTCAAACTGAAACAATTATTATTTCGCCCGTGTTTTTTTGTATGTAACGTTAAGCGATATTTGGCCAAAATTTAAGATAAGAGAACACAATAAAACTGTAACAAGGTTAAATGATAAAAGGTTAATTTTATCTGTTTCAGTCAGTGGTTTTACGAAACGCTTGGACGAAAGTAACTGTTCTTAATAATTTGCAGTTGACTAGAATGAGATTAAATATATCTAACATAACTAGCTGTACTCGCGGTTCCACCCGCGATAAATTCAATAAAAATATAGCCTATTTGTGTTATTCTGAGGCATAAGATATATTACTGTAAAGTTACATTAAAATCCTTTCAGTAGTTGTTGCGTAAGTGTAACAAACATCCATCGATACTCACAAACTTTCGCATTTATAATATTAATAATAAGATTTTTGGTCAAACCAACTTGTATTATATTATATTTGTAATATATTATTTTGTATTATATTAGATATTTGTAACAGGTCTATATATAAGCTCTGTACTCTATACTAGCTCTATACCCTAGCTCTATACCCACAATATAAGCTCTGTTTAGCATGGGACAAGATGGTGTTGTGTGAATTGTCCTGAGTTCTTATTATTAGTTACAAAAATAAAATATAGTCTATTTGTAAATAGTACTGTAGAAAGAATAGAATATTCTAGAGTATTCGACGCCGCTATAGAAATAAACTAATGACAAAATGTGGGCACGCGGCCATGGCTTTGACCAAACAGCTGTTTGTTGTTATGAAATCGACCGTTCCCTATAATTAACTCTCTTACTTTACTTTTTTTTCGTCTAAAAACATCCACATTTCTTTCTTTTTGCTTTCTTTCTTTCTTTCACATGTTTGTTATTGTCAGGTCCACTAAAACTAACTGAAGCCTTTATTTCTTCTTACACACTAGTTTCGAACTTATTCTTCATTTGATGAGTCTGCGTTCCGAATGAGTGGTCGAATAGAAAAAAAGTACTATTCAAGAGATTACTTGAATAAAGATTTGTTATATTTTATATGTATATATATGTATGGTCAATTTAGATTATATATTCATAAGAGGGTTGAGCAGACCCATAAGTAAGTTTTCTTTTTATTGATGGAAATCGTATGGTGCTTAATGGCCAGTACGACATCGATGTGAAGCATGTTTAAAAACGGACTAAACTTGACGACCTCGATGGTTTAGTGGTTTAGCACTCCACCTTACCGCTACTGATGGTCGCGGATTACATTTCTCGCATATTGTAAGCATTTTTTTATGATGATGGCAAACAAGTTACAGCCTATGTGATGGTAAACGGTTACCGTAACCTATGGACGCCTGAAACACCAGGGGTATCACGTGCCTGTTGCTGAACCTTAAGAAACATGAATGAGTATGATTGTATGATTGGATTTGTCTGGGTGATTTCTATGTATATTATGTAAGTATTTATAAAACAATGCTACAAAATATTTATTTAATCGTATTTTGTACATATTTTAGATAATAAATAATAATAGATAACCCTGAACAATTCACACAGCGCCATCTAGTCCCACGGTAAGCAGAGCTTGTATTATGAGTACTAGACAACTGATATAAATACTTAATTTTTTTTTTTGTAAAGCACCGTGCGAGGAATTGAACCCGCGACCATCAGAAGTAAAGCGGTGTGCTCAACCGCTAGACCACCGAGGTCGTCTAACATTACTGCTTTAAAAGTTTAAAAGATGTTCAAATATTTTATAAAGACGGTAACCTTCTCACGTAGTTAGGCAAAGATTTGTTAACGGTGTTAGTGATTATTGCCCAATGTGCAGTATAAAGGTAGTTTACATCGCATATCTAGTACAATACTGGTGTAATTCGGAATTAAAACATTTTGAAATTAGACTTAATACCACAGTTATAAAGTGGACTTTCCAAAATTTGTAATTATGGAGTTAAGCCAGTATTATAATAAGTGTGGGACATGTATTGGGAAACTAATTGTATTGGCGCGTTTATATGGAACTAGCTGTGCCCGCGACTACCCGCGTAGAATCGTAGTACTTTGACCAAAAAATATACGTAATTTAGGTTTATTTTTTACAGACTTTGAATGTCATATTCATACATTAATCAACAACCTAAAAAGTATAAATAAGCTTTTCTAGCTTTAAAAATAACGATACTTCCATACAACCTTTCATGTCCTTCAACACCTTACGACTAGTTTTTTGCATTAAAATATAGCCCATGTTCTTTCTCAGGGTCTAAATTATCTGTGTATCAAATTTTATTTAAATAGGTTCAGTAGATTTGGCGTGAAAGCGGGACAGACAAACTGATAGTTACTTTCGCATTTATAATATTAGTAAGGATTGGAATAGCAAACAGTACGATATATGCGAATTATGAGATGAGTTCAGTTCTAATAGAACTGAACTCATCTCATCAGTTCACTCTCTCACTCACTCACTCTCTCAGCTCATCATGGAGGATTTGCTAGGAATTAAGCTTTATCTATCTATATATCTATATGAGTCTGTATTTAATCAAATCCAAAATAATAATAATATAATAATAATAATCTCAGGACATTTCACACAGCGCCATCTAGACCCAAGTTAAGCTTGTGTTATGGGTACTAGATAACTGATACATATACATAGATAATTTTTTTTCGTAAATACATACATAATATACATAGAAAACACCCAGTCCGATACAAACAATCATACTCATGAATACAAATGTTTGTGCCGTGCGAGGAATCGAAACCGCGACCAGCGGACGTAAAGCGGTGTGCTAGACCGCTAGACCACCGAGGTCATGAAAATCAAAATCTGTTTATTCATGTAAGTCTATTACAGACTCTTATAATCAAATATGGCTATAATCCGTGCTATCGAGCTAAGATTTTGCGCGTAACATGTTTGGTAGTGAGATACGTGACGTTTTCCCGCTGACCTCGTGCGTACATGCGCGCGCGCATCGTGTCGCGTTCACACTAGGTGACATAAACAGTTAAAAATATAGTTATCCGGTTTGAAACAGTTTTGTATAACTAACTGAGTCATGCAGTTTCACTTGCATTTAACATAATAATAATACCCCTGGACAGTTCACATAACGCCATTAAGTCGCGATGTAAGCAGAGCTTGTGTTATGGGTTATAATTACTTAGATTGTTTTTTAAATACATATAATTGTAGTAAATACAGAAGACACCCAGATCGATACAAACATTCATTTTCATAAATACAAATGTAGATACCGTGCGAGTACTCGAACCCGCGACTATTGGAAGTAAAGCGGTGTGCTAAAACTGCATTTAATGTAATACATCGCGCCACGGATGATACTTTTAAACTTTTAATGGATGATAATGGAATGGTGCACACGCATACGCTCGTGGTGTACCCTGGCGGGGCACCAGTGGAGGATGATAACATAACACAAAGCGGTGTGCTAAAACTGCATTTAATGTAATACATCGCGCCACGGATGATACTTTTAAACTTTTAATGATTGTTAATGGAATGGTGCACCCGCCTGCGCTAACGGTATACGCTGGCGGGGCACCCGTGGAGGATGATAAGATAAGCATGAGGTCAGGTCAGTTAGCCCATCCATAACAAATTCAACAATAATTTATCACGATGGTTTCCAGGGGGAACCGCGTGGAGGTCAACCTGACATGGTACATTGCTAGCAATGAGATCATCAGTCCACATTACTAACAATCCTCTTGCTAGCAATGGGGTCGAGAGGGGGGCTCTCGACCCCATTGCTAGCATAGTATTATATCCCAAGGCCTAGAATACAATATTTTTGTATGTTTTATACACATTATAATACAAAGTCCTGGGGAAAGGGATTGTTAGTAATGTGGATTGATAACCCCATTGCTAGCAATGTACCATGTCAGGTTGAACTCCACGCGGTTCTCCCTGGTAGCCATAGTGATACATTCCAGGTGAATTTATCACGACGGGCTGACTGACCTGATCTCATGCTCATCTTATCCTCCATTGGTGCCCTGCCAGCGTTAACCTAACGGTTTACGGCGCAGGCGGGAGCACCATTCCATTATCATGTAGAAAAGAAATCTGACATGGTAACAATATACTGTAGTGGCAACAGGAGATATTATACATTAGTTCCAGCGCTGTCGGTAGAGTCTGTGGCCATGAATCTACACAAACAAGGGCGTACCAATACAACCACACGGCTGACCTTATGCAACCCGCGCGCGTGCGTAACTCTCTAAATTATTGTCTGATGTCACCACCGGTTTGGTTAACCGACTTCAAAGAAAGAGGTTGTTAATTAAATTTTTTTTATTTATTTCTATATATATTATTAACTAGCTACCCATGTATTATATATATATATACCTTCCTCTTAAAACACTCTATCTATTAAAAAAACTGTTTCTGATCCGTTGCGTAGTTTTAAAGATTTAAGCATACATAGGGACAGACAGCGACAGCGACTTTGTTTTATGCTATATAATGATTCTATGTATAGAAATAAAAAAATACAATCTACTTAGGAACCTCTTTCTTTCACATTCATTCACAATTAAACAGGTCAAATTCCATCAGATTCCAACAACAACGGGAGGAAGCGACAAGGCAACAACTTAGTATGGCACACGGCCAAATTATAAGTGAATTTTGTGACAAAACCAAATACAAGTTCAAAGGATACACCAGAACGCACCACACTGAAACACCTTGACCGAAATCACGGTTTATTTTAGAAACTGTTATAATTTATTTGGTACACTAAAGAAATCATCAACTATATTAGAATAGAATAGAATAGAAATGATCTATAGTCAAATAATTATTACCCTGGTCAATTAACACAGCGCTATCTAGTCCCACTGTAAACAGAGCTTCTGTTATGGTTACTAGACAACTGATATAAATACATAGTTTTTTTTGTAAATACATACATAATATATATAGAAAACACCCAGACTGTTCTACTCATGAATACAAATGTTGGCACCGTGCGAGGAATTGAACCCGCGACCATTGGAAGTAAAGCGGCGTGCTTAACCGCTAGACCACCGAGGCGTTTTGTATTTACATACTTTAAGGTTCAATAAAAAGTAAAAAATACATCACCGCCGTTCGTCAAAATTTGTCATGGTAAAAAAAAAAAAGATTTCGCGCGGTGTATAAGTTCTTAATATGTGTCGATTATGAAACTCAATGAAAATGGCGCGAAATCGCAAAATGTGAAATCGTCATGTATGCGTCAAATCTACAAATAGAAATAAACCGTAAAACCACAACTGTCATAATAACAGACGCTCGTCAAAAGAAACGGTCGCCGTAATTACCATACGGTACGAAAATCCGTTATGGCTAAACAAAATGGCTGCCACCAGTGTTCTAATTTCAAATGCCTATTTCTGTAGATTATTGACTGAAAGTGGAACGGCGGGATGGAATTATTAGTGTTTAATATCTGTTTGATATTTCGTCGGTTAAATAGAAAAATGACACTTTACAAAATGTACATTTTTTACAAGACAAGCTTCTAAAGTTTTTAAATTTATTTAAATTATAATTTTTGCCTTTAAAGTTTTAACAAAAATTTACACCGAAGTATTATATATCATTTTAAAAGTATTTAGATAATGATTAAGACGGCCTGGTTAATTTGACTTCTATAAAAGGAGGCAATTCTAGTTTCTAATTTTGAAAAATGACATATTTCTATTTGCTCTTAGAGTTTAAAGCATAGGGTTATGGCCAGTACTAGAAATATATCTTTAACTTCTTTTGAATTGGTAGTCCAATTGTCCGATAACATAATTTAAATTTGTTATGTCTAATGTAATATTATTTCATTTAATGTTAGACATAGACACCTATATAAATAGACATTGTAAATAAACTGGGTTTAAAAAAAAAGTAATTCAATTAAGTTTCTTGCCAGTTCTTCTCAATTGGATCTATATAGGAAAAATTTTAAATTATAATGTAAAAATTTGATGTTCATTAGCGTCTAAAATGTTCTAGAATAAATTTTTGAATTTAATATTTTTAAAATTGCGATATGTAGATGGGGCTAAACATGTCGAACAAATTCTTTCTGTATTTATAATATCTTTATGAATGAATAATCTCTTTATGAATTCACGAATGTTTTTCAAATAATCTTGAATCTGAAGAGTCTCTTCATATATCCGTCATAATTCGGCAAAGGATTGGAAGGTAGTCCCTTCACATTTGTATATTCTTAGCATTGACTATCAGTGTGAAGGTCTATTCATCCTGAGGTCAACGGCATAAACACATTTAAGATGTCTGCCAATTCACCCAAGCCAAATGGTCTGAGTATTTCGTAATGCTTACAAAACAACCGTAATTGTTGTATTTGTTACGAAATTAATGCGATGCGGGTAAAATGTTTTTAACAACCGTTAACTGATGGCCCACTTGGTGGAAACTGGTAACCGTGTTTTAGATGTATAGAAAACTAGCTTTTGCCCGCGGCTTCGCTTGCGTTAATTTATCCCCTTAGGAGTGGAATTTATCAAAATCCTTTCTTAGGGGATGCCTACGTCATAGTAGCTTTATGCATACGAAATCTCAGCCCGATCGGTTTAAAATTGATAGTTTCATACAAATTTCAACCCCTATTTTATCCCCTTGGGGGTAGAATTAATCAAAATCCTTTCTTAGCGAATACCTACCTGCCTGCATGTCAAATTTCAGCCCGATCCGTCCAGTGGTTTGGGCTGTTCGTTGATAGATCACTATGTCAGTCAGTCACCTTTGAGTTATATATATTTAGATACTAGCTCAGTATAAGCCTTTGTCTGCGTTAGCAATTGTTGCGAAATCATTTAAAATCAAAATGTCTTTATTCATGTAGGTTGTACAGACTCATCATATGTCAAATCTACCGTCTGGTTAAAATAATCCGAGTACTTTCGAGCTAAGAAGAATCTTATATATAAAATTCTCGTGTCGCAGTTTTCGTTCCCATACTCCTCCGAAACGGCTTGACCGATTCTCATGAAATTTTGTGAACGTATTGAGTAGGTCTGAGAATCGGCTAACATCTATTTTTCATCCCCCTAAATGTTAGGGGTAGTCCACCCCTAATTGTTTTTTAATTTTAAGGCAAAACAACGTTTGCCGGGACAGCTAGTATTTTTATAAAGATGACAAATCCTTTATGCGTGGAGGTCTATCTATATTACACTTGTAACACTATAATATAAAATGGTTATACAAAAATGTGAGCAAAGCCCACCCGGCTTATCTCTAAATGAGATCTCTTCCAGCGAATCTAACGCTGTGATAGAGGTGGTAGTTAGCGGGCAACGATAGTGCTCGAGCTTCTTATCCATATCCTAATAAAACGATATATTTAAGAACAAATTAAAATCATATTTCGATCAACAATTTTTCTTTTTATTTATTATTTTAATTTTTCTTTTTACAATGTGACTGAATATCTGAATTCCAATGTAATAATTATGACATTTTCCATTAAGTAACTTTTAATTAGTATTATATATATGTTATATATTATTAAATTTATTATTTTGAATACTTACAACTGTAATTGTGACATAATTATCTTTAAAAAAAAAATGTAATTACTATTGACGTGCTTTTGTGTAACGAGATTTGTTACATTTGTGAATAAAACAATATGAATATCAAATACTTTATTTTGAACAAAATTGTTCTTTACATCATTTAATCAACCAAGACTTTAGGAGATAGCTTATTTTAAATAAAATAATCTCAAGTATCGGGCCCGAGCAAAGTCGGAGCGGATTGCTAGTTACTAATAAACGTTAGGAAAACAAATGCGTGTAGACAATTGTTCCGGTTTCTTGCTATTAAATATTTAGAGAATCTTTCGCGGTGCTGATTACGGTTTTACTAGTGAAAGTGAAGTGAGGTGGTAACGGCATGTGTTGGTATTCGCATGAATCGCCATATGCAATCCAGTATCCATCGGGCGGGAATTAGCCTTCAGCTGCTCCATAAGTCCTGAGGGTTTGGAGTGTCTGCACTCGCCCCCTAGCGTCCGGTGAAGTTGTAAAGTCCAGCTGCGGCCAAATATCATTAGAGTAGTCCGAAAAAAATGTGTTTCATTATGAACCTCATATAGGTATAGAAAAATGATATTTATTTTAGTAGGCGTTTTCGTGTCTCTCTGTATGGTTTTTAGGCTTTTTTTTATTATTTTGATTTTAATATGTCGCTTTACTATCGATGATCACGGGTTCGATCCCTCGCACGGTAAAAACATTTGCATTCATGAGTATTATTGTTTTTATCGATTTGGGTGTTTTCTATACTATATATTATGTATTTACAAATGTATTTTTGACTGATGACCCAATTGCTAGCAATGTACCATGTCATGTTGACCTCCACACGCTACCCCCTCGAAACCATCATGATAAATTTCTGGTGAATTTATCACGATGGGCTAACTGACCTAACCACATGTTCGTCCTATCATCCTTAACTAGTGCTCGCCAGCGTAAACCGTGACCGTAGGACCCTCCTACGGTCCAATTCATTATCATCCATAGAAAAAACACTAACAATCACCTCACAATGTAGGGGATGAGAATTATTAGTAATGTGAAGTATGGAAATAATAAATTGAGTCACCATTGCTACCAATTCATACATCACTGGTGCCCCGCCAGCGTAAACCGTTCGCGCAGGCGGGTGCACCGTTCCATTATCATCTAATAAAAAAAGTTTCTCTGGTAAAGCAAAAATGTACTTAGTTTGAAATTCGTTATGTTAAGACGTAATCAAGTGGATAGGGAACATTTCCTTGTGGGAGCCTGGCAGTGACCACATTATAAAGTTCTATTAATAGTGTAATAGTATATATACTGTACCTAAAGGGCAACGACCTAGTAATACGCAACACTTACGACCATATGTTACCCAACTGTTTCCCTAATAGTATTTCGAAAGTGAAAATCGTAGAATAACTTCATAATTATCAGTTTGTATGCGATTCTGATGTTAATGAACACTGTTACGTATATTAAATTTTTATAAGTTATTTTTACTAGCTTCCAGTCCCAGTTGGGCGTCATTATTGTAGGGATCTGCAATATTGTTTTAACAATGTTTTTATAGTTGAACTAATTTTTAAATAGCTGGTCCTTACCTATACTTATATAATAATATAAATGCGAAAGTAATTCTGTCTGTCTGCCTCACTAACACGCCAAAACTACTGAACCGATTTAAATGAAATATATTTCACAGATAGTCTAGACCCTGAGAAAAGACAGGCTACTTTTTAATGTGAAAAAAGAGTTGTAAAGGGGAGATTAAAGGTTGTATGGAAGTATCGTCATATTTAAAGCTAGGAGCCTAAAACTTATTTTTTAGGCATATTGAATAATTATAAACAAAAATTATTTTCAAAGATTGTAAATATAGAGATGAATGGAAGGGAAAAGAATATTACGCCAACTCCAAATTAATAGGATAAGGAAGAAGGAAGAAGCAGATAATTATATTTTTGGCAGTAGAAATGTCAGATGTCGGACTTAATGCGTGTCACAGCAGTTGCACACATGAGGGCTATAAGGTCTAAGGCATATATATAATGTTTAGATACATTAATGTAGTCTAAATAGTTGTTATTTTCCGTCAGGTGGGCAGTTTAATTTCCATTCAAGTTACATAAAAACTACGAATTAATTTAAATCAGTGATTCTACAACAGCGGTCATCTTTTTGTTTTTACTCTATGTTTTAACACTAAACTTTACTATATATATTATACTAGAAATTTACAAAAAATCAATACCAGGAAACAATAAGGGGGTCTATCCAAAACCGAAAAATATGGCAAAGGGTCTACTACACCAAAAAGTTTGGGAATCTTTGATTTAAATAAATCAATATCGAATATATTCCATGCCCTTTTCGATGTCGCCGCGAATTAGCCACACAATACTAATTAAGAAGCAGCCCTGAAAACAGTGTTTAATAGTTGCGTCACTCTGATAAAAGCAAATGTAAACAGCTAGTTGTTAATATCGCTGATAAAAATACCATATTGTTGTTTTAAAATTATTAGCAACCTTGTCTAATGTTTTTAGTTTGAATTTATTATCCTACGGTATCGTTGATAAGCATTTGTTTGGGTGTCTTCTGAAAATATTATTTTTGTATTTTGTGGAGACTATATTTTTATAGAAGTAAATAACCACCGTATTATTAAGTGTTCTCACTACTGTGCCATGTTGTGTTATGTAGAATGGAAGAGATCTCTTTCAGAGCTAAATACTCCTTTGTTATATTACTGTTCCTAATTATATGTATGACAAATGACACTTGATTTTCTGTATGTAAACCAAAAAGTTTCGATTATTCATATTTACCTTCATATTTTGAAATAGAATTATACGGCCTAACTATTTTTTTTTACTATGGGGTTGCATTCAAGTATACGTATTTGATAGGAAATGGTTATTGTAACCTATGGACGCCTGTAAAACCAGTCACGTACCGTTTCCGACATTTTAGAAATCTTAATATACCCCTTTTGAAAAGGTAGGTCATTTCATAATCTAAGTTAACGCGGGAGGAAGTTTCTCTGAATTCGCATTGTCAAGAGACCACTAAAGTTCCAGCGTGTGGGGATGAATTCACTGTCCATGGCGAGAGGTGTAATAAGTGGCATAAGAAACTAGATTGATTAGAAGAAACGAAATATTGTAGTCGTATGGAGTGTAAAATGAGTAAAGTATAAAAAATAATTGATTTAAACAGTAAACATGACACTGGTTGACCTTCATAGAAAATAATCCTTATTTTCAACGCTACTGACAAGACAGTGATAGCATAAAAACGTAAATGACGATTGTTCACAATCATTGCCACGTGACAATATGAACTATGTAATGATTTACAGGTATCTGATTCAGCTATACATTTATTGTTATATAACCCAGTCAAGCGACCCAACTCTGAACCTTCGACGGTTCACATAAAAGTAGTACAAAGGGTGTTCTCACCCCGTGTGTACTAGGGTCAAAGGGTTAGACCGTGGCATTTAAGTTTCTTTTAAGCTTTACCGTCGTTGCGACTTGCTTGCGTGAGCGCAACGTACCAGGCCTACAGCGGTGTTCAACCACAGCTGTACCCTGTATCTGACTATTGCTCTGAGAGACGCGACGGTGGCTGGGCAATTGTTTTTCAACAAGACATTGTACCCAGTAACCTCATTGAGCAGAATCCTAAATCCTTAATACTTTGTCCTTGTTGACACCTAAATCTAAAATCCATAGTCCTTTATCCACGTTCATATATTCGACTTTCAACTCAACTTTCTCCTGCGCGTTATTCGATTCTTATACGTCATTTGTACCATCAATATTTTCATCTATTCCTGTAATTGAATTTGGTTTTCAAGTTTACCAAAAATCTATTATAGTGTCATATTCTTTGATTATAAATATCAAATTTCGTTTATTTGACACTTTCTAATTTCATAAAAATAAGACTTATCATTTTTGTTTCTCTAGTAATCACTAGTGGTTTCTTACGACTTTCAATCTGTGTAAAAACTATTTGTGTCATATCAATTAATAAAGTTTCGTCTACCTAGACGACTTATAACATCTTTACATTAGTTTATTCAACACTTTTAATTTTCACACCTTTTTCATCAAACATTTCGGTTCTCTATTCTTCCTGAACATTAAATTTGGTTATATATTTCATACATTCATTCTTTTATCCAATTTTCATTTATCTTCCTACCGGTCACTACCCCTAATTTGTTATAGAACTATCCAACCAGTCCCTACCCCCTAAATTGATCATCGCTCAGTGGCCCGTCGGCCGCAGTGCGTTGACAGCGCTCTCTTCTGGTCAGGTACTAGGGCCTCCGCGCCCGGTCGCTCAAACCGTCGGGTCGACGAGCCGTGGGGGGATCGGCGCGGGCATACACAACGACATATAGCCGCTGCTTGCTCCTGCGCACGCTTAGGTGAGTCCAACAACTGCTTTACTATATTAGAAATTGTAGAAGTATCTGCACCCAGTGGTACTACCCTCGCACGCTTAGGTGAGTTCCTCAACAATATTAGCAATTCTTGATGTATCTACGCCTACTACCCAGATTTACAACTGAGAGGTATTCAGTTCAAATATGGGCAAAGCAAATTATATTTTGACTGTTTAACGGTTTAACACAACGCTATACTTCAGATGGTCGCGGATTCGATTCCTCGCACTGTACAAACATTTGTATTCATGAGTATGAGTGTTTGTATAGGTCTGAGTGTTTTCTATATGTATTATGTATATATTTATAGAAAGTTAAGTATTTTTGTATTTGTAACAGTTGTCTAGTATCCATAACATAAGCTCTGCTTAGTTTAGGACCATTCTTGGGACCAGCGCCATCTACGCTGTGTGAATTGTCCTGAGCGAAGATAAAAGTATATTGTAATGTTCATAACTTGCCATTAGTGAAACCTAAAGTATTATACACCCATTAATTCTGTAGAAAACAGCCTTTAGAAGCACAGGTGCTTTATTACGACGGTCCGACCCTAGTTACGAATCCCTATAGGTGCCCTCAGACTGCGGTTGTATCTTGTATGTGCGGGTTTGAAGTGCCATCTGCACTCGCCCCATATGGTCCGGTTTTAATAATGGTGAAATTGCATAGGTGCCGACATAGTATTATAACATTTTAAGCTTCTTTCTTCTAATTATATATATTTTCGAATACTTATGTACTAAAAAATACACACGATTTTAGATGGTAGATGGTATAGTAGTTAATAATGGTGAAATTGTATAGGTGCCGATTCACCCGCCGCTCGCATAGCCCGATCATGTTGAGAGCGGGCGCGAGGCACCCGGATGCTAACGAGCTCGAGGCGTCCACGTCGTGGCGCCAGGACCAGGATCTGGACGAGCAACAATACGCGACCCTCAACGAGTACCTGCAGCTGGAGTATAAGTTCCAGCCGAGACTGTGCCTGCCTGCTGACTCTGAGGTCAGTAAGCTTCTCCTATTTTCAATAATAATTCGTGACATCGGTGTTTATTCCAGATAAATGAATATCGATTGTATTGTAGACGTGAGTATGGTCCTTTTTTAATGCTGGAGTATAAGTTCCAGCCTAGATTGTGCCTGCCTACTGCCTCAGGTCAGTAAGGTCCTTTTTTCAATAAACAATAATTATAATAATTTGTGGATCGAAGGATTTGAAAAACATTGAGGTCGTCATATATAATACAGATCAAATACTTGGTGCTGTTTTTGAAATCGCAAGTTTTTTTTTCATTCCTATTTGGTCTAATTTTTTTTGTGGAACATTTGACTTAAATGTTTATTTAAGATTAAGGGATAACGATATTATATCCTCCCAGCTGGAGTGTAAGATCCAGCTGAGACTGTGCCTGCCTGCTGAGGTCAGTAAGGTTTTCTGCTCAATGGACGATGAGGGGTTGGATCTCAGGATCGATATTGGTTAAGACGTTGGTTTTAAATCTGCCTGAACAAAGATTCAAAACTCGTATAAAACACTTTCATTATAAAAAGCTTATAAAATTGAAGAGCTTGTAAATGATAATAATGTTTTTGTATAAAAAAATCGATTTTTTTTCTACAATTGCACAAAGAATGAGTTCGTAGCGTTACTATGTTGATTATCGCATGCCTCTTATTTCTTGTTGTGCATTTATTTATTCAAAAGAGCAACACAAGTTTCTTGCTCATCCTTCTTGTGATTAGTCTGCGTTCCCAATGAGTGGCATTTTAAAAAATATGACTGTTCTAAAGTGCTTGTATTCAGTTTATTTGAGTAAAGACTAGTTTTATTTCTTAGTGGTTTATTTATATTTCTTGATAATATTAAAACGTTGCAAATGTTACAGAATGGTGAGGTGACAACTGGAGCCCGGGACGGCGCCGCCCACGTGCTGCGCTGTCTCAAGGTGTGGTACGACCTGCCAGCCGATGTACTTATCAGTGCTGTTAATCTGTTCGACAGGTAAGAACACGTTCAATTTTATTCTTTATACAACTGGAATGGTGAACACGCTGACTGTCCAACGGTGTCCGTAGTGTAGTTTTTTTTTCGGATTAATCTAATGCTGTTGGCTACAGCTGACCTTTACAGCTTCACCGGACGATAGGCGGCGAGTGCAGATGAAACTCCAAACCAAAGAAAGGACTTATGGAGCGGGTGAAGACCAACTCCCGTCGGTATTATTTTATTACTCAATGGATTTGTTATTTTGTTTAACTCTACTATTATTAGCATGTGTGAGACCACAAATATTCAGTGCGGAATCCTGACCTCCAAGGAAATCATGCAAGAAATTTGATTACTATTAGAGAAGGGTTTTCAAGAGGAGTAAATTAAGGTTTCTTGAGGGTCGGCAACGTACGTGACACATTAGTCAAGTTTCCGCAATGAATGTTTGACATTTATCATTATATTTCGCCCAATTTACATATTATCTTTTTAAATTGTAGCCTATATGTTATTCTGATGTATAAGCTATATTATTGTAAAGTTTCATCAAAATATGTTTAATACTTATTGCTTGAAAGAGCAACAAACTTTCAACCACACTCACATGCTTTTACGTTTATAATATTAACTAGTAGTGTCCGCGGTGTCACACGCGTTAAATTTCAATAAATAATATAGTCTATATATTATTCTGTTGCATAAGCTATATTATTACAAAATTTCATCAAAATTTTTTCAATACTTTTTGCGTGCAAGAGTAACAAATATTCATCCATACTTACAAACTTTCGCGTTTAGAATATTATTAAGATACAAAAACATAAAAATATTGAGTATTTGAATGTTTGGTAACAGGTTCCTGACCAAAATGAAGGTGCGGCCCTGCCATATTCCTTGCATCACTGTCTCCTGCATGAACATAGCGATAGACCAGCACGCTGAGGACACTCGTCAGCCGAGGAATGTCACTGTGGAAGAACTGGGTGAGTTCACATTCTGTTAACGAATTGCATCACTTTCTGTTGAATTGCAATGCCTAGTAACTTTAAGCTCTGACAGAAATTATGTATAAAAAAATCGTATTAATTAATTATTTCTGGACAATTAACACAGCGCCATCTAGTCCCACTGTAAGCAGAGCTTGTGTTATGGGTACTAGACATAATTGTGTAAATATATACTTAGATTTTTATATATACTTAGATACCAACAGTCATACTCAAATATTTGCATGGTTATTTTTTTGCGATGGTCGCGGGTTCTATTCCTCGAACAACACCTAATTAACTATCTCGTACAATACTACCCTATGTACAATCTAAGTATTTGTATCAGTAGTCTAGCCATAACACAAGCAATCTGCTTAGTATGAAACTAGATGGCGGTTAATTTGCAGGGTTATTTATTATTCTATTTGTTTTAGTGTCAGTATCCCAATCTGCGTGTACGGCGGGCGACGTGCGGCGGATGTCGCGTGTTATTACGGATAAACTAGCTCTAGCGGCGGAGTGTCGCGCGGGAACAGCTCTACATTGGCTGCGTTTGTTATACAGCATGATGGTTCGAGCTGCTGCACGGCTTAATGTACCATTACCGCCTGTACAGGTGAGTTCAATCTCGTCAAACTATTCTAAGCATCTTCACGTACACTTAATACACTTTATATCGGGAACTCAATAAAAGTAAAACGTGGTAAGATACCGTGATTTTCTAATCTAAATATATATAACTCAAAAATGACTGACATAGTGATCTATCAACGCACAGCCCAAACCACTGGACGGATCGGACTGAAATTTGGCATGCAGGTAGATGTTATGACGTAGGCATTCGCTAAGAAAGGATTTTGATTAATTCTACCCCAAGGGGATAAAATAGGGGATGAAAATTTGTATGAAACTTTGTCAATTTTAAACCGATCGGGCTAAGACTTTGCATGCATAAAGCTACTATGATGTAAGCATCTCCTAAGAAAGGATTTTAATAAATTCCACCCCTAAGGGGATAAATTAACGCGAGCGAAGCCGCGGGCAAAAGCTATACGTATGAACATTATACTTATTTCTTCAACAGGAGAGCGATCTAGTGAATTTGCTAGAGATAGCCGTCTGCGATGCCAGCTGTGTGAACGCGCGCACCGGGGAATTGGCTCTGGTCATAATATATCATAAGCTTGGTGAGTGTAATATAAATTTTCTTTTAAACGACTTACAAAAAGACTTCTCAATTAGACTTATTATTGTACTAAAGACTTGAACTGTAATAGATCTAGGCCCTATAGGTAAAGTCCAAGGATAGTACTGAACTGTGTATATTCCGTAATAAGAATATTCTTCTATTCTATTGTTTAATCAAATTCTTGTCATGAGATAGTTTTCCGAATAGGTTAAAAAAGTATATAAATTGTAATGACTAATTATAAGAATAACATTTATTTCGGAAAACTTAAGTAACATTTTGTCAACGACTCCACACTAAGCTATGTATGCTGTATTTTGGAAGTCAAAGCAAAGTGATGATAATAATTTTGCGTTTATATAACAGTAAAACTGATAATATATGACTATTATTCAGAGGTTCTTAAATGTATGTTTATTTGATTAAAGATTTTCTGGTCGATATTTCGATTAGCTGTATTCGCGACTTCGTCCTCGTGGAATTTATAAAAAAAGTTAATTAGAGAGTTTTTCTAAAATAAAAGTAGCCTAAGTTACTCTTTATTACATCAGCTAACTGCCAAAAAAATCCCGTCAAAATAGGTCCAGCCATTTCAGAGATTAGCCGGAACAAACAAACAGACAGACAGACAAAAATTGTAAAAAATATATTTTGGTGTATGTACCGTATTTATATTCATATGCATATAGTAAAAAACGATTATTTCAATATTACAAACAGACACTCCAATTTTATTTATATGTATAGATTTCTTATTCAAAAGAGCAACTTCTTGCTCATTCTTCTTGTGATGAATCTGTGGTCAGATTGAGTCGTATAAGATAAATAATCTAAAGATATAATAATCGAATAAAGATTATTTCTATTCTATTGTTTAATAACAGAGGAGCAGCTGGTCGATTGGTGTGCCCGTGAAACATCTACGGGTGGGACTGCCGAGTGCGCGTTCTATCTGAACGACTTCGCGGCGCAACTGCAGGCTTATTGTCATGTTAGTATTAACTATGTTTGTATACTGTCTAAAATTTTACGCCTTTAATTTAACAATAACAATCTTCTAATCTTCTACTGTATGGATTATACAATTTTCCTTCAAATTCGTACAAAATTTTTGTTTATAAGTATTTTCCCCACTTTTCTTTGACACGTTAACCCATATTAACGATATATCTGTATGTGATTTTGTCTGCCTTTGTAGATGTCGGAAGCAAGCCTAGTGTCTACCCGCAACGTTGTCCGCGCCGCGCTGTCCCGCTACGGAGCCCGGGGACGGGCGCACCCGCAGAGACTTGTGTGGAGACTCTCCGAACGGACGCTCAAGGTGCGTTCACTAGACACAAAAAGGGGAAAGAGATTGTTATGTAGACTAATGACGAATGTTTGTAATGTATTATGCCTAAAGGATGATAATGTAAATAGTACATCCCGCCTGCACTAATGGTTTACGCTGACGGTGCAGTAGTGGAGGATGACAGGATGAGAATGAGGTCAGATCAGTTAGCCCATCGGGGTAAATTCATCAACCGGACATGGTACATTGCGTGATCTGATCCATAAACCAAGAAGATATAAGAAGGGAATTTTTACGTGGACTAATGCCACTAAGAATAAAATTATTTAAAAGAGCAACACGCAAGTTTCTTGCTCCTTCTTGTGATGAGATACAGTTCCAAATGAGCGGTAGATTAAAAAAAAAATGTGATTAATATTCAAAAGAGCTTCAATGTAGGTTTATTTGAATAAATGATTTTCTATTCTATTCTATAATGTTGTCAGGTGTTGCGCCCGACCGACCGTCTCACATCTTTGTTGCCGACCATCGAGGAACAACACTTCGCAGCAGAACAGACCGCCAACAGAAACAGGTGTGTGTTTTTTTTTTACTAGGTTTGTTTTATTTATTTGAAATTGAAATTTTCTTGATTTGAAATTGAAATTCACGTTTGCGGCACATAAAGTCACCTGCATTTCTTTTACTTGTTCATATATTTTTCTGTAACTCATGTGTATTATGTGTCTCTAATTGGTGAATAAAGAATTTATCTATCTATTCATTTTTGTAACTTCAAAATAATTAGAAATAACACACGTAAAGAACACTCATATCAATATTTGTATCGTGTGAGAATCGAACCCACGACTAAACCGTTAGCCTATCTAGGTCGTAAAATTTAGAAGAAAATAAATTATTATTATTATTACAGATCGGGTAGCGAAAGCAGCGAGAGCGAAGAAACTTCAGATTGGCCCCGAAGCCCTGTACTCCCAGTGTACTGCAACAACTGAACACCAAACACCCGCGCCTTCTAATCGTAAGCTGTCAGTCCGAAATTACATCCATAAACAATAACCATAGACAAAAAATTAAGGCTGTGTGCTAAAGATGTATGTTTTAATTTCGTAGCTTTAAAAAAATAAGTGTATGACTTGGTCTTTTGCCATGAAAGAAAATTATCCCATTGAATTGTTTGTACATTAAATTAATATAATAATGAATTTGAAAATATTTGCGTAGGAAGAAATGTATATTTAATTAATAATTTTATTTTATGGTGTATATTTTTGTTTATTAATAATAATATATTATATGACAATAGTTGTCTATGGTTTGTCTGTATAACGTTGTGCCTTGGGCAGTAAAAAAAAAAAACAAAGCAAATGCAGTATGAGCTCAGAAAGAGGTTTTTATTCTGTGCATAAATTTGAAATCGCCAAATACGTTTATAAATAAAAGCCTGGCTTTTGATTTTAGATTATTTATATTGTTATAGAATAATAATTAAATGCAAATTTTATTAATTAAAATTTTACAGAGTAAAAATCTCTATATTATATATGGTAGCTAATGTAGGAAGGCGCGTTTTCAATTTATAATTGTATGGTATGCGTCGATGTGTGTGTGATCCCATTTTTGAAAATGTAGTCAAAATACCGTGATCCAATCATTTAGGCGGGAAATTTCGGAATTTTAGAAATTCGAAAATGGAACTTAACAAATTTTAAATTCCGAAATTTTGAATATCGAATGGAAGTCAGAGTCGAGCATGGCGTTTAGGTTATCAATAGATTATAGTATTTGAGTTTACGAAGGTGCAATTAAAGTGGTCGAACCAGTAAAAAAGAAAATAAAAAATAAAAAAAGCCGAGTATTATCTGTATGTTCGAATCGGTAATTTTACATTTAGAATTGTCGATTGATTTAAAAAAAAGTATAACGTTTTTATAAAAGTATTTATTTAATAGTTTTTATGTTCTCATTACAATTTTACGTTTTATGACTAAATTGAATGTCAAATTATTGATTCGAATTGAATCGTCATTATGCATTGACGTCGTTTGTTTCCATTTTCTTCTAACAGTAGCTTTATTAATGATAAATGATTATTTTAAGAGTAAATAACGAACATGTGGGAACAGACGGCGTCGAACCATAGCTTTTTTGTACTGTGATTTTTGTAAGGAGGAAAAAAAACTGCAAGAAATTCCATATTTTCTTAGAGAAGTAAGTTATTGAGTATATGTTGACCTATTAAATGTTACATACAAATGACAATTTTGTTTTTAGATATTTTTTTTCTATCACATACTACAGAATTGATATTTGTGTGTGATATTCGTTTTTCTACTATTTGTGTTGTGTGAATGCGATATAAAATGTAAAAATACACAGAAAAGTGACAAAAATCAATTCCACCGAAGTTTTTTTTCTATTATTGTCTATCATTTACTTAAGTATTATAAATATTATGTAGTTATAAAAATATTCACTATCAGACTAACTCCTTTTTGAGTTACAGACCGAAAGTCCAGATTCTTGTTAAAAATAAAAAAAAATGGCATTATTTTATTTGTAATTATTTGTAGTGGTATGATAATTGTAATTGATTTAATTTCCTAATAATTGTAGTCTATAAATGAATAAATGAAAAAAAAATTACAAATCTTAAAAAATATAGAAAAAAATGATCTCAGGTAATTTTTCATAGTACCTGCCAATGTCAGTGGAAATAGGGAAAAAATATTTTTCATTTTAACTTTGAAACAATATTTTTGAACGCATGAGGTCTGTATGTGTGGTTTTCCTTTGCATTCTTTTTCATTTTTGCTTTTTAAAAGTGTGTTTGTGCGAATGAAAAAGCCATTACCACAAATAAAACTTATGCATCTACTTAAAATATAAGATTTTCTATCTATTTTTAAGTGTGCGTGTTATATCCTACGTCCACTAATGAGCGAAAAGAAACACATCCATACAAAGGCATTTAAATTTAGAACAGAATATTGAAAGAAATTATGGCGCGAAAATGTAATAGATTTTATTAAAAATGGCCAGTTTTTTATATCTTTTTAATATATATCCTTTTCGCTCATTCGGTTGGAACGTCGGTTCGTATGTCCATAAAAAGTAATGAATGTACACAATCTCTGTGATATGTCTCGTCGAACGTCATGGCGTATCGAATATTTTAAGATCAGTTTTTGTAATGACACTTTTTAAAGCCACAGACAATCTAGACAAGTGAATCGATGAATCTATAAAAAAAATATAACGTTAGAATTGTTTGAAAAATGTATTCTGCATTCGGCGATTTATTTTTCAGCCGTAATTTTAGTAAATATTTCTGTTAATGTACCTATTGACATGAATTTAGTAAATTTTAAAGTGTGATCTAATTAATAATATAATAGTCTAATATTAATATTGTGTAGTTAATTTTATGTTTAATCTCGAATATGACATATCTTTGGTCCGTCGTTGAAGGTAAATCGCCGAATTTCTGCATTTAAAACACTTTGTTTGAATAGTGTGTTGTGATAGTTACGTATTGTGTCAAATTGTTTCATATTATCTATGGAAGATTTACGAGAATAACTTTAAATTATATTTATGTTTGTGGCCAGAACTTGAAAACTTTGCAAACATTGAATTTGAATTTAGAATAATGTTTTTATTCATAAATTTTCTTTAACATGTAACTAGAATTAAAATAACTTGTCTGGCATTTGATTCTATTCATACTCTTGCTCTAATGGGAGTGTAAGCGAGATGGAAGACAACGCAATCAAGATTTTTTTTATAAATGTTTACTTTCGCGATCTTAGTTTTTTGCTGTTTTAATGGAAACATAATTTATGTAACGATGTTATTATTCTCGATAATTTTCAACGATTATATGAAGCAATAAGATGTAGTAGCATTGATATATGAAATATCTATAATTGTACAAGTAGACTAATAAACAAACCATTGTCTCCATAAAAAAAAAAGTATTGTAAGCGTACGATTGTAATTTAAACAAACGACTCTTAATTAGGTATTGTTATAAAACATATCAATGTGAATGTTACTACATCATAGACACAATGCGATCTGAATGTTGTACAAGTGAAAACATCTGATATCTCGAATGAGAAAATAAAAAGCTACGACTCTTATATTCGTATTTTTATTCCTCTGACCAACTTAAATTATAGGATACGAGTTATACCAACTCTAGGTATAACTGTCCTCTATAATGGCAACGTCTGAGCACCATGAACGTCGCATGATGACGTAATGGCCGTGGTGCTTAAATAAACATGCTGTATAAATCATATTTAATGTACCATGTCAGGTCAAACTCGGCGCGGTTCACACTGGAAACCATCGTGATAAATTCCTGGTGAATTTGCTATAATGGTCTAACTGATCTGTCCTCGTGTTTATCTTATCATGCACTGGTGCCCCGCCAGCGTAAACCGTTAGCGCAGGCGGTTGCATCATTCCATTATCATTAAAAAAAAACTTAGTTAAAGGAGAAACGTATTGGTAATGTGGACTCTTGACCCTATTGCTAACTATGTATTATGTCAGGTAGACCTCCACACGCAACTGTTGTTGTTGCCGGCCCGCGTGGTTACATGTTTTTCATGGGGACCACTTATACACCTGTGGGCATGACTTAAATTTAAATTTATGTACAGTAGTTTATTTTCTGGTCCTTCGAAGAGATGCTGCATAGTTATAGGATATAGCTGACTCAGTTTATTTGACATAGCTCACTAATTAACAATAAAAAAAATGCTGTTCCCTATGTGAGAAATAACATTTTTCAATGCGCTCTTCAACGTGTTAAATTATAGTCGATTTGCGAACACAGGGCGACTACTAGTATTTATGAAAATAAAACACAGAAAAAACGTTACAACAAAATTTTATTCATATTAAAACAATTCACAGAACTAGTGGTTTTCTCGATGGATAATAAATCAGAAATACATACACTATGTAGTCATTATATAAAAAGAAGTCTTTATTTTTAAAACAAAATATATACACTGGAGTAACGAAATTTTTTAAAGTTCCGACGGTCAGAAGTTAAATTCAGTATAATAATAATAATCAATAAAATCTACACGATTCTTTGTAAAAAATATAAACGATGCACAATTAAAAGGCGTTACAATATTATATAAAAAACGTAACAAAAGATTTATATTTCGTAAAAGGACAGCTTTATTCTGAGACAAATTAATAAATGACCATACGCCTTTATAATTATATTATTTATATGTAATAATAAAGAGACAAACCCCTTGTAGTTGTTCCTATTGTTTAGAAAACGTGAGACTGTACTTGTTAGAATTATTTAAAAAACTAACCTAATGTCGACATTTTAAAAACCCTTATAAGCCTACCATGCTATTTACAATGCAATATATATATTTTTCAAGATATATTCTGTTTTTAAAATATTGTTAAGTAAAAAAACATAGGTACTTATGTAAAATAAGACAACAGACAATAATAATACCTAGAAAAGTTACAATAATGTATTACTGTACATTATATTTGATATAACAAAAAAATTCATGATGGTGGGACTATTTTGTAAAATAACAGTATTTTAAGGATCAGATCCTAACGTACAATGAAAGAGATCAAATAATTTCTGACAATTTATTAGGATATTTTAATTTTTAAGTTAACGTTCTAATAATTTCATTATTACGTATTTTACGGTACAAACTGCTTTATCGCTCTATAACATATAACTAGTAAAACCATAGATTTCATTACATTTCTGTTGTATATCTTTTTATAAACTTAATATAAAATCTCTTAATATTATTCTCTTATTATATAACATGACAATTCTTACTTTAACATACTAATTCATTTTTAATGTATTCACGAAAATATAGGCAGAAACAGCAGAAGTTTACATATTCGTCATGTTTAATTTGGAATTGTAACTTAGTGTATTCATATTACTTGTTTTTATATCTAAAAATAAGAGGACTTTAAAATTACTGACACGTTTTTAATGTACTTTTTACGTGACTATTTATTTCGTGACAATATAGTTATAGAAGTAAATATCGTTTATATTGACAAAGATTAATTTAGGTTCCTTTTATTAAAGGTGTTGTAAATAAAAGTTAGTCTTAAAACCAAACTATTGTTGTTTATGGCAACTTTACAAAAAGTCTTAAATATAAACTAACAATAATTCTGTGCAACTTATTGGTATCCAATGTGCAATAAGTAAATATTGTTTCCATAACTATGAATCTGATGTTAATCTAAATGTCTTCTTATTGGTGTTTATGTGTATGAACAAAATGAACATGGCCGTCATAAACGGTTAAATGCTTGCGCGAATTAATACTTGAATTCTTTTGTTACGTTTAAATGTTTCTTCAAACCATAGAGGAGTTAGTTTTAACTTTGCTAAAACTATGTCTATGGCCAGTTAATCATTTTACAATAGCGTTTTATTTTTTTATTACCGTAACGGAATACAAGCATTGTCATTCTAAAACATTTGTGTTTCATATTCCTTACTATACATCTATCTAATTATGTACCTACAAATTGTTAGATCAGTTGATATGATAAGGTCTTAAAATTATAAGGTATAAAATTGTCACATTAAATATTCATCACGTATTTATGAATACTTAATTATTATCAGGTCTAAAAATATTACTAAAACAAAACGCATTTAAAAAAAGTAATTAAAAAAACTAGAATGTAAACACAACCAAAGAAACATTTCATACAGACAAAACAACTATCATGTGCTTGTTGCTTACATATTATAATAATTTCATAGAAATTACATGAAAAACAATTTCAACAGTTTGTTCGTATAAACATAAAATTAAAATAACATTTAAACCTTAAAAACCTTACAAACAGTTGGCTTAACAATGCAACTATGTATACATTCTTTTTGTAGTATTTTCTTTTTATTCATATCTGTACAGTTGAAAAAAATATACAGCCAAAATGAATCACGTGACATTTAAAAAGTAAACAATACAAATGTATTCGACAAGCCGAGTTTAAATCTATAAGATGTTACTAAAATAATTAGGGAATCTATTATTTAAAATCCAACAGTTAATTTTATATCCCCTAAATAAAATGTCATCAATAAAATTTGGCGCCATTTTTCACCTACAGATTACACGGGTGTGCGCCGATTTTGACAGTTCAATATCCCTTTATGTTTATTCTGTGTAAACATATTTGTGTATAATATAGATGCATACCTATAGGCTAGTGTAATAGTAACTTGAAATAGTTACATTTCAATGTTTTTTTTTTCACACAGCCGGCAAAGACATGTTTTAAAAATATATGTCTATATTTTCTCGCCAAAATTGTTCAATCATGTATTAACGGAATAGAGGTAGGCATTCTATATACGAATTAATAAATCCAATGTTTTTGTCATAATTTAATTTAATTGCGACATTTCTGGAGGAATTCCAACACCTCGTGCGGATGGTTTTGTCGTGTTTGAGATCGTGTCGCTTCACGGGCGTAGTCTAGAGGCGTCCTGGAGCTGTAAAAGATACAATTATTTATTTATTTATTAAATAATTTCGTCAACAATATTTTTTCTTTTAAACAACTTTAATGCACGTAATACAAAATTAAAAAGTACATATGGCGGCCTTAACACCTAGTGGCATTTTCTACCAGGCAACCATGAGTTGTGCAGAGATAAATCGCTGGCAGTGCAAATAATATTATAATATTTTTTTGATACAATATTATCTGATTGCACTAAGAATGAGTGATGATTATAGCACGCCTCTTACTTGTTATTGTGTAATTATTTATTTAAAATAACATTTATACAAAAGGGAAACACACAAGTTTCTTAGCGTTCCTAATGAGTGGTAGAATAAAAAAATATGACTATTCAAAAGTGTTTGTATTGAGTTTATTTGAATGAAGATTATTTTGCTTCTTTTTTTTTCTTTTTTCGGACTACTCTAATGCTGTTGGCCGCAGCTGGCCTTTACAGCTTCACCGGACGATACGAGACGAGTGTAGATAGCACTCCAAACCAGTCTTATTATTATTAACACAGCGCCATCTAGCCCCACTGTAAGCAGAGCTCGTGTTATGGATACTAGAAAACTGATATAAATACTTTGATATATATTTTTGTAAATACATACATATTATACATAGAAAACACCCAGACCGATACAAACAATCATACTCATGAATACAAATGCACCGTACGAGGAATCGAACCCGCGACCATCGAAAATAAAGTGGTATATTAAACCGGTACACCACCGAGGGCGTCAATATGCGCTATAGACGCCTGATAAACTGATCACATATTGGGGGGAAAGGGGATTGTTAGTAATGTGGATTGATGATCTTCTTGCTAGCAATGTACCATGTCAGGTTGATTCTCCATGTGGTTCTCCCTGCAAAACCATCGTGATAAATTCTTGGTGAATTTGTCACGATGGGCAATCTGACCTGACCTCGTGTTCATCTTACCATCCTCCACTGTTGTCCATCGTAAACCGTTAGCGCAGGCGGGTGCACCATTCCATTATCATCCATAAAAATACTAACCACATATTAGGCGTGTGCGCGAGTTTCCTCCACATTTTCCTGTCTACGTGTCTGAACAGCAACATGACCAGATTAAGGTCGCAGGTGCGGGAGTTCACCGCCAGGTGGAGCGCTGTGTCGCCGCTCTTGTTGTTCTAGAAATATCCAATTTTTTTATTAATCAATAAATCTGCAATAGTGCATCCCTCTTCTTACTTATCCCCTACAAAAGGGATTTCTTCCAGTCAGTTCCAGTCTTTTGTGTGATTCGAGAGAAATTTGTTTTACTTTGTTGTGTATTTGTGTTGTATTTTTTGATATAAATTATATAGGTTTTAATCACAATTAGTTTAAGTTTTTATGTACATATATAATACTAGCAGTGCCAGAATTTCGACCGCGTGTTAAGGAAAATTATTCAATTACTTAACCAATAAAAGTAAAGAGTTCTAGTTTCATCGTTCTAGCTGTAAAAATGACGACTTTCCATACAAACTTTCATCCTTTTTATAATGTCATATTTATATATAACTAGCTAATCCCGGCTTCGCACGGATGTTACATGTATTATCTATGTAAACCTTCATCTATAATAATAATAATAATAATAATAATAATAATAATAATAATAATAATAATAATAATAATAATAATAATAATAATAATAATAATCTCAGGACAATTCACACAGCGCCATCTAGACCCAAGTTAAGCTAGCTAAAGCTTGTGTTATGGGTACTAGATAGCTGATACATAGATATTTTTTTTTTTGTAAATACATACATATTATACATAGAAAACACCCAGACCGATACAAATAATCATACTCATGAATACAAGTGTTTGTGCCGTGCGAGGAATCGAACCCGCAACCATCGGTTGTAAAGCGGTGTGCTAGACCGCTAGACCGCCGAGGTCGTCAATCTAGAATCACTTTCTCTATTAAAAAAAAACGCTTCAAAATCCGTTGCGTAGTTTTAAAGATTTAAGCATACATAGGGACGGACAGACAGCGACTGTTTTATGCTATGTAGTGATTACCAACCTAAAAAATAAATTTCAATCTTCTATCTTTAAAAATGACGATACTTCCACACAACCTTTTAGCCCCTTACAACCCTATTTCTTTAATTATATTCAATAGCCTAAGAAATATATATTTTTTACGCCTATTATCACTATAGAACTTACCCCCTTCCATATATCCGCGTCAGCGTGTTGTAGGAGTACATGTGTGGCGTGGAGGCGCGGGGATTCCGCCGAGTGTTCCACGCACGCCACGTGCAGCGCAGACAGACCTACGGACAACAACATGTATTTAGATATATCAATAATACTGCAGCATATTAGAATATTAGGTCTCTTAATAAAAGTGGAAACTCTGACCAATTTATTAATTACTAGCTTTTGCCTGCGGCTTCGCTCGCGTTACTTTATCCCCTTAGGGGTGAAATTTATCGAAATCCTTTCTTAGGGGATGCCTACGTCATAGTAGCTTTATGCATGCAAAGTCTCAGCCCGATCTGTTTAAAATTGACAAAGTTTCATGCAAACTTTCATCCACAATTTATCCCTTTGGGGGTAGAATTAATCAAAATCCTTTCTTAGCGGATGCCTACGTCATAACATCAGTGGTTTGGGCTGTGCGTTGATAGATCACTACGTCAGTCACCTTTGAGTTATATGTATATATTTAGATTATATTACTCTCAATAACGAGCGTACATGGCAATAATTGTTCATGCACGGGATTTTATCTGGCTTTAAAAAAAAGAAATTCAATTGAGTTTCTTGCCTGTTCTTCTCAATTGAGTCTGTATACGAAATTTCATAGGTAGGGAAAAATCATAATAAAAAAAAACGTTTATAAGTGTCTGTTGCGTTGTAATAATATTTAATACACTTATACTTAACAGACAGTTATACTTATAGACAAACTAGCTGTCCCGACAAACGTTGTTTTGCCTTAAATAAAAATAAAAATTAGGGGTGGACTACCCCCAACATTTAGGGGGATGAAAAATAGGTGTTGGCCGATTCTCAGACCTAGTCAATACGCTCACAAAATTTCATGAGAATCGGCCAAGCCGTTTCGGAGGAGTATGGGAACGAAAACTGTAACACGAGAATTTTATATATAAGATAAGGTTATAAACCAGTTGCGTCTAGTTATATCACCGTATCGTTTTGAAAACGATATGAAGACGACAGATACGATATGACTAGACGCGACGATACGTTTGAATGATATGATACGATACGGCAAGGTGTACAATATATATGCATAATATAGCAGTAATTAAAAATTAAATATTGGAATTAGAAATTAAATTTATACTGGATTTGAGTTAAGCTGAAGCTAAACTGGATTCAGAATAAAATAGAATAAAAATTATTGTAACAGACATCACAACGCATGTTGTTATATGCTTTATTAAGTAGTGCTTACAACAATTTAAGATATTTACTTTTAATTAAGTTAAAACTATGCACCTCTTTCTAAGAAAATTGCGCGGACCGTGCAGTATGAAATTTCTCACACTTATAGGTTATATAGAGAAGGACATATAAGGATATTCGTTATTGTCCACTATTGTCTATACTATAGGTATACCGCTATATCACTATCTACTAGTGCAAGGTCTTCAACCCGCGGCCCGCGGACCGCTTGCGACCCATTGGTATGTTTTCTGCGGCCCAATATCATTAACGAAAACAATTAAGTAATAAAAAGTGCATTTAATATAAAATAAAAAAAATCTTATAAAAATATATAAAGCTGTGCAGATTAAAAATGTTTTTGGCCCTTGATTTATAAAATGTTGAAGACCGCTGATCTAGTGGTATACCGGTTCGAATCCTTGCACGGTGCAAACATTTGTATTCATGAGTATTATTGTTTGTATCTATATATATTCATTCATATGTATATTAGTCTATGAGGCGGAACGCCGAAACGAAGGCCGAGAAAGTGATGGATGGACTGTGTGGAAGATGGTAGAGAGTAAATAACGAGATGACTACGAACAGGGATGAATGTAAGAGAAATACATATTACGACGACCACAAATAAATGGGATATAGAAGAAGTAAACGGTGATGAATATGGGCCTAGTAGCCTGAAATAAACCTTTATATATAAAAATTAAGTGTCACGTTGTTTGTCCGCGATGGATTCCTATTCTACCGAATCGATTGCAAATTTGATTTGCACATTGTGTGCAATTTAATCTAACTTGAAAGATAGGATAGCTTACATTTCAACTTATAGTCGAAATATTAACCTCAGCCACAGCAACGCGTAGACCCGGCTACGCGTTACTACTAAATAATAAAATAATAACCACTAATTCTGAATCGGTAAGAGTGATTATTTAGTGACGTTAAGAAAATTCCTAATGCGTAACAGTAATGAACATATAAACAGTCAATTATGTATGACTGATATAGTGTATGTATGATCATCAACAATATTTTTTACCTTCCTACATGACTTTACATGAGTAATATTTACTGTATACATTCTAGATAGATGAATCTAAATTCTTATGATTACGGAGCAATGATGCCAACCGTAAGAAAAACTAATGGCTTTTTTATGGGAAGCCCTAGGATTGTTTACCATTCAATTGCATTTTTTTTTTGTTAATTTTATGAATGAAAGCAAAAACGATAAAAATAAATAATTAAATATAAGAAACATAAGTAAATTATGTTAAGTCAGTAATCTGCGTTACCCTAACGTCATGTTATATTTAAAAAAAAAGGGTTGAATAACAGATCTTACCTTCAGCGTTGATGTGATGCGTCTTGAACAACGGCATCTGATCGTGATCTCGACGTACCAACTCGCTGAGTACATCTGCGGCTGCGTCTCCGATACGCACGCACGCTATCAATAACGTGTCTCCTTGAACATCCACCTAAGAAAGACAGAAAAACCATTTATTGTCAACCATTATTAACAAACATACATATATTTATATATAGACAATTTTCATACACATATATGTACACACATGATGTATTTCTTTTAATTTATGATCACCAATCGAAATGAGTGTTCAATTTTGTTCACTAACCTCATGGAATACGGTGTTCTTTCCCTCAACAAGGCTTGAGTCCAACTTGATAGCGGTTCTAATGCACTGCACTAAGTACCTAGTGAGCAGCGGTCGACGGTAGCATCGGAGAGCAGATTCCTTCAATAGGTCCAGACCTGGAGAAAAATTCAATATTTAGAAACAAAGTAAACATAATACAAAATAAGTTTTTTTAATTAATTAATTATATTTGTTTCTCTACTGTTACGTTTTCTCATTGTATGATATATATTAACTGCTTGATACTGCAAAAGTTTTAATTGTTTAAGGTGTTTCTTTGGTGGGAATTCTAAGTTACGACTACATAAATACATGTGTTATAATATATTTTATATATATTAGTTACTTATATATATCTATATTTCTTTTTAATTAAAATATAATAATTTTGTGATTTTGCATATTTTATATTTGGTTGATCTTCTTTTAAACTACACAACGGATTTTAATGCAGTTTTTAGCAATTTTAGCAAGAGAATAGTTTATATGTATAATACATGTATATATGCATGGTATGGGCCTGTAATGCGTAGGAATGAAGATAATATTTTAAGAAGTTACATATGAATGTGGATGGTTATAAGAGCAGAGGAAGGCCGAAAAAGAGATGGATGGACTGTATGAAAGATGATATGGTAAGAAAGGAAGTAAATAACGAGATGACAGCGAACAGGGATGAATGGAAGAGAAAAATATATTACGACGACCACAAATGAATTGGATAAGGACGAAGCTAAGTAAAATTGAAGAGTTTATAAAAGATAATAATGTTTTTGTAGAAAATATTTGAATTCATAGCGCTGACAATATTATCTGATTACACTAAGAATGAGTGCGTAGCGGTTTCTATGTTGATTATCAGATGCCACTTACCTGTTATTGTGTAATTATTTATTAAAAAAAAAACATCTATTCAAAAGATCAACACAAGTTTCTTACTCATTCTTCTTGTGACGAGTCTGCGTTCCGAATGAGTGGTACAATAAAAAATATGACTATTCAAAAGTGCTTATATTGAGTTTATTTCAATAAAAATTATTTCTATTTCTAAGCAGATGAGTGACATGTACACCCGTGTGAAGCCAGGGTGGGTAGCTTGTGTTGAATAAATGTCTTATTATCATTAAATACATACCAAATTGCTGTATGAAGAGTGCCGGCTTCTGTGACAGGACTCGCTCGCAGATCAGCACGAAGAGGACATGCTGGAGGTCCTCAAGGTCGGAGCTGGTGGACAGACTCTGCAGTATACGTTGCAGTACTCTATAGACAGAAAACATTCAGTTGTAACACCCAGGTTTTGTATCTTAATAAGTTCAGGACAATTCACACAGCGCCATGTAGACCCAAGTTAAACAAGCTAGAGCTTGTGTTATGGGTAGTACAACTGATACAAATATAATACATAGTTTTTTTTGTCGTAAATACATACATATTATATATGAAAACACCCAGAACGATATAAACAATCTTACTCATGAATGCAAATTTTTGTGCCGTGCGGGGAACCGAACCCGGGACCATCGGAAGTAAAGCTAGACCACCGCTGAATACATAAAATTCTCGTGACACGATGTTAGTTACCATACTCCTCCGAAACGGATTGACCGATTTTTATGAAATTTTATATGCATATTTAAAATAGATTTTGGCCCATTTTCAGACCTCGGGTAGGTTTAATAAACTCTTCTATGATAAGAGTGACACAACCCTAATTTTTTTTAACAATATTGTTTATTGTCATTGTTCTTTTTGTGATGAGACAGCTTTCCAAACGAGCGGTAGATTAAAAAATGTAATGACTATTCAAAAGTGTTTCAATGTAAGTTTATTTGAATAAATGATTTTCTATTCTATTCTATTTAGCATTGACAAATACATAGAACAAATTTTCGCCCTTTTACAATAATAAAACCCTATTTTCAATAGCGATATCAATTTATATGGCAAAACGTTTGCGATGACGGATAGTTATGTATAAAAAAATGTTTTAAGTAGATATCTCTCAGTTAGTACTCAGTTTGTGACTAGATGGCGCTGTGTGTACTGTTATAGATTAATATTATAATAATTGGAGTTTTTCAAGAAGGGTTTAATGTGTCTTAAGGGTCGGCAACGCGCACGCGACACTAGCGTCAGGTGTCCATACTACAATAACAGTTTACCATCAGATGGGCCATATGCTAGTCTGCCAAAATCGTAGTATAAAAACATTTTTAAAACGATGGAATATTTTAATGTTTTTTTTTGCAAACGATAGGTTTTAAATGAATATCTCTACCGTTACATGTTATCATCTTTATAAATACTAGATGGACGCTAATAAACCCGTTTATTCGAAGGTCGAATCCATTAAAATTTATTAAACTAGTTTTGCGTTTACGACCACATGTAGATGTCTATGGAACTTGACTGAGACACTTGGAGACAGCGAGCGTCTTTTGTTTTTGTGAGACTGGAATAGCGAAGAAGTTAGTGACGGTCTGATGGTAAGTGGTCACCGTCTATATAGGACGGGGGATTGTTAGTAATGTGGACTAATCCCATTGCTAGCAATGTACCGTGTCAGGTTGACCCTCACGCATCCCCCTGGAAACCATCGTGATAAATTTCTGGTGAATTTGTCATGCCTATTTTCTATATCATGTAATTTTATTGTTTTACTAGCTGACAAGGCAAACGTTGTTTTTGCCATATCACTTAATTAAAAAATAGGGGTTGATGATAAAGAGTGAAAATTTGATGTTGAATGTATTTTTCAATGCCACATCACAATGAAATAGAAATAAATAATTTTGTCAAAATTATTCAATGCCACATAAAAGACAAAATAAATAATTTTGTTAATAAAAACAAATACTTATACGTCACCATCGACCGTCCATCAAAGTATCGACACCGACCATCGGAAGTAAAGCTACACCACCGTCAAACACATAAAACTCTCGTGACACAATGTATGTTACCATACTCCGCCAACACGGCTTGACCGATTTTTATGAAATTTTATACGCACATTTAAATGTTGACCGATTCTCAGACCTACAAGAAATGCACACAAAATTTCATAAAAATCGGTAAAAACATAAACACCGCGACACGAGAATTTTACATATTAGCTATCAAAAAAAAATGTTAAGGGTTGACAACCCTTATCACTTAGGGTTTATGAAAAATAAATAGTAGCTGTTGATGATAGGACTATATACTAGGATCCCCTGGTCGTATGGTCGGGCGGCGAAATAAAAATGCTCGGTTGTTATCTTGTACTTGGTAGGAAGGCACCTATCGGGTCGCTGTCTCGCCGGTGAATGCGGACCGCTGCGCGGCCGCGCTCTTTATATAGACGCCCGACGGGTGGCCTTCCCTACTGCAACTGTACGTTGCGTGATTTATTTTTATTAACAAAAATGATCTTACAAATTTTGCTTATACTAATTATATCTAATTGATTCCGTCGTGTACATTTCTCCCGCCGTCGCTATCCTGCGATTCTACTGGTAGCACGACGATTCGTTTTGTTGGTCTTCTCAGGGTGCGCCCGTTGCTCGTTGTGATGTCTACCACTCGCACCGTGTTGGGGTTATCTTTCCCGGGGTAGGTCTTCACAACGCGTCCCCGTGGCCATGTATTTCGGGGTAGGTTGGGATCGCATATGATGACTATGTCGCCAACCTTGGGGGGAACACCTGTACCTCGGGGCTCCCGCCGGTGTTGAAGTAAGGGTAGGTATTCCACCACCCAGCGCCTCCAGAACTCATCTGCTAACGCTTGTGCTCGTCGCCAATGATGTCGTGCGTTCATGTCTCCTTTGTTGAACACTCCGGGATTAGGCACGTGTGAGTTGGGGCCGATCAGGATATGGTTCGGTGTTAATGCCTCCGGATCGCTCGGTGTGACGGACACGTGAGTGAGAGGTCGGGAGTTGACTGTATTCTCCACTTCGGCTAGCAGGGTCACCAATGTCTCGTCTGTGGGATAACGCTCGTGCAGCGTAACTCGTAGGGCTTCCTTTACTGACCGCACCATGCGTTCCCATACCCCGCCCATGAAGGGAGCAGCGGGTGGGATGTACCTCCACGCGATGCTGCGGTTGGTGGCCTCCTCTTCTAGTGCTGCCATAGCCGCCTTGAGTTCCTTTTCAGCTGCCTTGAAACACGTAGCGTTGTCGCTCCACATTTCCGTTGGACAACCTCGCCGAGCCATGAACCTCCTCAGGGCGGCGATGGCTGAATGAGTGCCGAGGGTATGCACCACTTCAATGTGTATGGCTCGTGATGTCATACACGTGAAGAGGGCGCCGTACCGTTTTTCTCGGTGCCGTCCGACTGTGGTTTCAATGGGGCCGAAGTAGTCCAGCCCTGTGTAGGTAAAGGGGCGAGCGTGATGCGCTAGGCGGGCGGCAGGCAGGTCACCGGTCGGTGGGCTTGTTGGCTTCTTTCTTCTTATCTGGCAGACCAGACACCCCTTGATGACGTTCCGTACTGTGGGTCTTATTTTTACAACCCACAGCCGCTGCCGTAGCTCATTCACTACCGCTTCTATACCGCCGTGGTGCATTGTTTCATGTATATGTTGTATATACAGACGTGTATATCTGTGTTTCCCGTCTAACACGGGTGGGTTGAGTACATCTTTTTCTACGTTCGATGTTGCTGTAATTCGTCCTCTTAATCGCAGCATTCCGGTTGTGTCGATGTAGGTACTTAGCGCTGTCAGTCTGTCTTGTTTATTCAATGGACTTCCCTTTTTTATTCGCAATATTTCATTCCCGAAACTATCTTCCTGGCAGGCTCGCATCCACATTCTCTCGGCTTCAAGTAGGTACTGCGCTGGCACCGGGATGCTGGGCGTCGTTATTTTCGTTCTTCCATTTCTTGTTATGATTTTTTCATTATTCTTTTTTCTCCAGTCAACATCGCCCTTTTCATTCTTCTTGGTTCGTTTCTTCGTGGCGGCTACAATATTTCTTTGAGGTCGACAGAGATCGACAAATTGTAGCACGCGCGCAGTCGATTTGATGAGCGGCAGCCACCGCGAGAATCGGTCGATGTCAGGTAAGTGTGCGTGAGCCGTACTTGTAACGGTCACATGGCATCTCTCTCGCTCTTCGCCCGTGACTGATATCGCTGTCCTTGTTTCTCGCGGCCACTCGTTTTCTGGCTGATGTAAAAATGATGGCCCGTTGAACCATCTGTGCTGTGGTCCGAATTCGCTTGGTATACCTCGGGTGGCATCATCAGCTACATTTTCATGTGTAGGGACCCATCGCCATTCATTTTTTTTTGTTGTGTCTTCTATTTCAGCCAGGCGGTGAGCCACAAAGGTCTTAAAGGCCCTTGGTTCTGACCTTATCCATGCTAGGACTGTCCGAGAGTCGCTCCAGTATGTTTTACTCGCTATTTCGTAGTCGTGCTCCTCCGCCACGGTATGTGTGAGGCGCGCACCCATTAACGCAGCTTGAAGTTCAAGTCTCGGGATTGAGACGGGCTTGAGCGGTGCGACGCGACTTTTAGCGGCGGCCAAGGTGACATGTGTGGTACCGTCGGCTCTTTGTGACAGCCAGTACACTGCCGCGGCGTACGCCTCTTCACTGGCATCCACGAAGGTATGCAGATGATGGGTGACCACTGGTGTGACATCATAGCATCGTGGTATGCGTATCTTGTGTACAGTTCGCAATGATGTCAACCAAGTACTCCATGCTGGCTGCAGTTCTTCTGGTAGCGATTCGTCCCAGCCTGTTTTATAGCGCCATGTATCTTGCAGTAATCTTTTCGCTGGCGTTGTGATGGGTGATATGAGGCCAAGGGGGTCGAAGAGTGCCATGATGATGCTGAGCGCTTCTCTTTTCGTTGGTATCCGTTTGTTTTCTAATATATCTTGCGGCGTTTTTATTTTGTTAACTTGAAATCCAATTATGTCTTCATTTATATCCCATAACAAGCCGAGAGCTCGCTCAGTATCGCTCCCGCCAATCAGAACCGCTGTACTATTTGTCCCGCTCTCTGAAGTGTTGTCTCGCTCGCTTGCTATAAACTCGTCGATAGTATTGCGATTGTTTGATGCCCATCCGCTGAGTACGAAGCCGGTTTGTTTATGTATATAATCGACTTCTCTTGTTATTTTTCTGGCTTCTGAGATTGATGAGAAGCTTTGTAGATAGTCGTCCATATAATGATTTCTTCGTATAGCGATTGCGGCGTCGGGATATATATGCGCGTAGTCTTCTGCGTTGCGGTTTTTTATATACAGAGCGGTGCAGGGTGATGACGTCGCTCCGAATATTAATGACGTCATGCGGTACTCGTTTGGGTCGCCCTCCCGCCGGTCACCTCTCCACAGGAAACGGAGCGCGTCGCGGTCTTCTTTCTTAATTTTTACTTGCATAAACATCTCTTTGATATCTGCAGAGACTCCGTAGGCGTACTGTCTGAACCTCATCACCACCCCAGGCAGTGATTGCAACAGGTCAGGTCCAGAAAGCAGCAGGTCGTTTAGGCTGAGACCTGCAGTCTTAGCGGAGGCGTCATGCACCAGTCGCGGCGGCTTGTGTGGCTTCGCTGGGTTCGCAACCGGGAAGTGTGGCAGGTACCATGTTCTGTCTTCAGCTGGCGGTGTCTTGGCGTGCTCTGCATACCCCGACGTGAGTAGGTTATTGATTCGTTCGTTGTATTTAATTTTCAGGTCTTCATCTCTGTCTAATCTCTTTTCGAGGTTATGCAGACGTTTTCTTGCTTCGGTGTAATTGTTCGGTATTTTCATGCTGTCTTCTCGCCAGAGTAGCCCAGTTTCATATCTTCCATTCGGAAGACGGCGACTTTCTCGTTCTAGTATTTTCAAAGCTCGCTGCTCTGGATCATTTTTTGGTTTTCTGGGTTCGATGCATAGTGACTCCAGCTTGAAGTAATTTTTCATCATTTCTTCTATGTTGACGTCATCTTTCTTCTCCACCAGGTGCCCGCAGAAAGTCACCGGGTTGCTGAGAGACGTCTTGCAACCATGCAGAACCCAACCTAGTAGCGTGTAGGATGCTACCGGTTGGTCACGACGTCCCGCCCGTACCTCTCTTGACACGATGAGATCCCAGTTATCTTGTCCTATTAATAACTTGGGGGAAGCACGGTGGTAGACGAGTTCTTCTCGTATTTCTTTCAGGTGACCACACTCCTTTATGTCGCTGTCGACGACCGACTGGGTAGTGATATCCAGTCGATCCACTGTGCGGACTTGATCTAGCTTGAAGATGGTTGAAGAGTGTTTGCCCTTGATTTTCACGCTGGTTGTCTTGCTGTGTTCATGCTTGACCATGGCGCCGACGCCCTGTATCCACATCGTGTTTGCTGGACCATCAATACCCAGGATGTCAGCCACCGATGTATCGATGAGTGTCACTGTGCTGCCTTCGTCGAGAAGAGCGTATGTTTCTATCTTGCTCTTCGGCCCTTGCAATATGACAGGTACTATTTTCAGATAGGCGCGACGTCGGAGACATTCTTCATTGCCTTCCATCGTAGAAGTTACCACCCCATGCTCTTCTGGTGGTTGTTGAAGCTGGTCCTCTTCTTTTCTGTCATGATGCAACAAGTGATGGTGTTTCATGTGGCATCCAGATTTGCCACACCATGGAGCTCTGCAGACGGCGCGTCGATGTTTACTTCTCAGGCACTTGTAGCATATGTTATTCTTCTTTGCAGTTTCCCATCTTGAATTAACGTCGATGTTATTGAAATGCTCGCAGTCAGGCAGCTGATGGTTGCGTTTGCACAGCGGACATACATTTTCATTGTTTTGCTTCATATTAGTAGCAAATGAATGTTCGATCTTCCGTCTCGCTCTCTCCCTTGTTGCCGTCTCGCTCTCAACGAGACGTTCCGGCGCGGCGTACGCTGCACATTTGTCTGCCTCTTCGTTTAGGAAGACAGACATTTTCTTCAATTCCGGGATGTCTTCCTTTTTCAGCGCGTAGTCGTACCATTTATTTTTTATTATAGGTGTGAGCTTCTCTATGATGAGACGTGTCATTTCTGGGCTGTGTAGATATTGTGTTTTCTTCAGTGCTTCAATCGTAGCGACTGTGTTCGCTATTTTGCCGGCGAACACGCAGAGATCCCGTGGGTTATCGGTGATCTTGCTCAGTGACTTGATTCTATCCATCTCGATGAGTATGAGTGCTTCTGGTCTTCCGAATCTTCTTTCCAGTGCTTCTATGATGACATTTGGTTCATGTTGACTCAGGAGTAGGCTGCTCACGGCGTCTAGTGCTGGTCCCTTTATACATTTTCGCAGGCGTGCTACGTTTTCTATCTTCGAGAAGTATTGCTGTGTATCTTCGTAGCTTGCCTTGAATGATAACCATTCATAAGAGAGGCCCCTGAACATAGGCAACTCTTGTATATATGCAGGCGGCTCCCTTGGTCGTCTTCTTGATGCTTGCAGTAGTGCTGTCGTTAATGTCGAAACGTCGATGGTTTGCTGCGGTTGCTTGAATTTCCTCTCCGCGGCTGCCTCATCTTGTTTCTCCTCCCGTGGCATAGGAACTTCTTTTTCGCGTGGCTGTTGATCAAACCACGCATCCACCCACGTGGAGTCTTCATTTTCTTCTTCAGAATATTCTTCCTCGGAGTCTTTTTCTGCCCGTAAACGTTGTAATCGCGCTATCTCCATATCTGCCTCTGCTTGCAGCTGTTTGATTTTTAACTTGGCCAGTCGTTCTTTAATCTCCAATTCTTCCAGTTTTTTCCTTGAGACCGTGGAACGGTGTGACCTCGCCTTCACTGTTTTCTGGGAGGTGTCTTCTCTATTCGGTGAGTCCTCCACTTGACTTGACTGCATAGAGGATTCGGCGCTTGTTTCGTTTTCGGTGGATTCATGCGAGTTTTTCGCTTTAGTGCCTTCTTCATTCATGCTTCGCGTCACGACCATCTTGATTTTCTTCCTGGTGCAGGGATCCGGCTTCTCGAAGGACCACAATGTTGATGATAGGACTATATACTAGGATCCCCTGGTCGTATGGTCGGGCGGCGAAATAAAAATGCTCGGTTGTTATCTTGTACTTGGTAGGAAGGCACCTATCGGGTCGCTGTCTCGCCGGTGAATGCGGACCGCTGCGCGGCCGCGCTCTTTATATAGACGCCCGACGGGTGGCCTTCCCTACTGCAACTGTACGTTGCGTGATTTATTTTTATTAACAAAAATGATCTTACAAATTTTGCTTATACTAATTATATCTAATTGATTCCGTCGTGTACAGTAGCCGATTCTCAGACCTAAATATGCATATGAAATTTCATGAAACCTGTGAAAATTTTATATCGGTAAGATTTCATCTTATAACCTAAACGCATTATAAAGCAAGCTGCGATTCAAATAGGAGAGGTGTAAGTACCTACATTTAACCTCTGTACTTTATAATATACTATTTAACTAAAGTTAACTTAATCACAATGGCATCTAGATCTGTCCAAATTGAGAAGAATACTGTATTAACCGAAAACAGACATGTATGTCAGTTGATTTGAACATATATGGTTCGTTTAAACTTTTAAAGGTATTTAAAAAACCTTATAAGATGTAAAGATTTTAAGCTACCATTCAAAATAGTAACTATAGGCATATAGCAATGAGTTCTAAGAAAACTGAATGATGAATATTATTAAAATTAAGATATACATATTTAGGGTACGTTGTCGAGCTGCGAACGTATGTTATAAAAAATATATTTAGCATAATATTAAAAATATATAGTAAAAACCCAATAACAATTTCTTATGTATATATTATATGATGAACTCATCATATAATATATACAAAAGAAATTTTATTGTTACATATTTATATAATTTTTTTTATACTTTGACGGTGGTCTAGCGGTTTAACACACCGTTTTACTTCTGATGATTGCAGGTTCTATTCCTTACCGTATTGTAAGACTATATAATGATTTTAAGCTACCATTCAAAATACTAACCAGAGGTATATAGCAATGTGTTCTAAGAAAAATAAATGACGTCCGCGTTGGTATGAGCGGTTTATAACACCGTTTTGCTTCTGAGGGTTGCGGGTTCTATTCCTCGCAAAATACGATAAGGCTATGTAAAGCAGTGATTCCCAAAGTGGTGTATGATAAACTACAAGGGGTCATCTTGTTTTACTTTATGTTTTTAACACTAAACTTTAGTACAGTTAGAAATTTACAAAAATTCAATACCGAAAACCGAAAAATATATACCGAGGGGTCTACGCAACAAAAAAAAAAATTGGGAACCTCTGATTTAAAGATTCTAAGCTAGCATTCAAAATACTAACTAGAGGCAGATAGTGGAAATATTTTAAGCGGTGTGTTAAATAGCTAGTTTAACACACCGCTTAAAATATATTCACTATGCGAGCAATCGAACCAGTGACCATCGGAATTAAAACGGTGGCGTTAACCGCTAGACCACCGCGGATGTCAAAGTATAAATAAAATGATATAAATATGCAACAATAAAATTAACTCATCATATAATATATGCATAAGAAATTGTTATTGGGTTTTTACTATATATTTTTAATATTATGCTAAATATATTTTTTATAACATACGTTCGCAGCTCCATAATGTACACTAAAAAGAATGTGTATATCTTAATTTTAATAATATTATAAACGTTTGTAAGTATGGATGTTTGTTACTCTTTCACGCAAGAACTACTGAACGGATTTTAATGAAACTTTACAGTACGCTCATGCATCAGAACAACCCATAGGTTATATTTTATCTTAAAATTTAACGCGAGTAAACCGCGGGCACAGCTAATATTATAATAAACACAATAATTCTAATATAGTAGATAATGGAGTTTTTTTAAAATTCATAATAGACATATTTTTATCTGTAATAAATTTTACTAGTGGTCGAAATTCGATCATACTAAAAAACAGAAAAAGATCTTTGAATCTGCAATAACAATTAAATAAAATTCTTTTTTATTGAATTAAAGTAAATAGATAAATGAAATAAAAAAAATACACTTACTACCATGTATTTGACACACACTCTTTTGTTTATTGTTAAAGTCTGTGGTTAAATATAGAATAGATTAGTATTGTTTGTCTATAGTCTTCCTGAATGTTAAATTCATTATGGTCGAATTGGGAATTTGGGAGACTACTAGTATTATTAAATATTTATAATGCATTCTTACCCAAAAGCAGCTTTCAAATCCATCTTCGCAACCTTCAAACAGAGCCCGGCTCTCTCCTCCGTCTTTAACTTTTGCATGTACTCCTGGAACACCGTCTTGCAAGGTTTCCTCGACAACTGACAGCATTCCTTCTTACTGAATCTATTCCCAATCTCCTTCTGTAAATCTTTGTACTCCTTCATGCGCTTCTTCAACGACCCCGTCGATGAGGTCCTATTCCTCGATTTGATGACGTCACTATCCGCTGATACACAAGTCGGGTAATCCAATTGTTCTATTCCATGTGGAATGTCCTGGAACAATTCGCAGTCGCTGTTCCCAATTGGCGAAGACCTTTCTGGTGACAAAGTATATTCTGATGTATTACGATACATAGACGCTTGTGAATCTGACATAGGACTTGCAACCTCTTCTGAATGTGGTGGAGTCAAGAAGACAAATGATTCTTCTTGCCTACAATACTCCTCGGCGTATTTATCGTTGATCAAATTGTAAACGTCATCGTAATTCGAAAGCGTCGTGATATCATTGTCTAAATGATTCTCGAACTCTTCAATAGGGTTGGTGGTTTCTTCTTGGAGATAGCCATTGTACTGCACGAAGTTTATATCATCTGTCTCGTTCAGACCGAATAGATTCAGCTCTGAATCCATATCGCTGTTCTTTTCTATGCTGTCTATAACTTCGTTGACGGTATCCAGGAGCCAGTCTTGGCCGTATTCGTGTTGGGAGGTCTCTGTTGTTTTCTGGACGTGTTCTATGGCTAGATCGAACTCGAGCCGGTTGTCAGGTTGGTTTCGGACGCTTGGAGGGCTTTGGACTGGTGTTATTTGGCCGGTTTCTTCGATAGATGGGACTGAATTCTCGATGACTTGGCCGCCGCTGAAAAACTGCTTGTTTACTTGATTGATCTAGAAAAGAAGAGAGTTGTCTTAGAATTTAAGTTTTAAATTCGTGTATGATAAGTGTTTTTTATACAACTAAGGTAGCAATCATACGGCCATTCTGATAGTAAACGGTTATCGTAGCTTATGGATGCCTGAAACATCAGTGGTGTTACGTACGCGTAGTTGATTCTTAAGTAACCCTGATATAATGTTCTTGAAAAACTACATTCTGTAGTCCTGTGAGAAAACCTCGGCAGTATGTAATTTCATAATGAACGTGTTGATTTTGTTTTTGTAGACATGAGCTGTTCAGAAGTAATATTTCAATTTAAAATTTATATAACTAAAGTTCGATGAAGATTTTGAAGTACGTTCGTTCGTCTGCGCTAAGTAACTTGCTTTGTAAGTTGTATTTTGATTGTATGGTGACATACTGCAGTGATATTATGGGATAAGCGGGATGAAAAATTAAGTTTTTTGGAATGGCAACGCTTGAGTGTTGCCAGTCATATCTTATACCCGATAGTTAAAAAATTTTTTTTTTGTTATATATGTAAAGGCAGTATTTTGCATTAATTATCTAACATATTATCGTGACAATTATTTTAAAACTTGAGGCGAAGGAAATCCTATTGCGTGTCCATAGCGCAGTGACGTATTTTTTGCAATTATTAAAAATCTTCATTTATCCTCGTTGTCCATTACGGACACGTCAGAATTTATTATTAATATATATATATCCTTGTGAAGGAAATATTCCTTGTGTTAATAGTAATAAGAAACATATCGGCCATTTTTGTTTTGTGGTGCTAACAATGCGGAAAACAGGTGGTTTGTTCAAATCTGTTTACACGCTGGAATTTTATTGCAGTACTATATGTAGGTATCTAATATGTATATTGGACAATACACATTTAGATTTATATACTTGCTAGGAAAATTAACACATCCATATAACCAATTAACACTTGTGTCTAACAGTGACTTAAAGAACTATCAAAACACAATTAAAACCCGACTCCGATAGATCACCCGTCCAATACAAACGGGGATCGAAATTACAGCCTGAGTCGAGGTTTAAACCCCTAGCCGTGTCCTCAGATTAAAGTCATATTCGTTAGGCAGCGACCAATATAAAAGGGGGGTCTTCAGACTAAAGTCATATCCGTTAGGCAGCGTCCAAAAGAAGCGGGGATGGAAACTATAGCCTGAGTCGAGGTTTAAACCCCTAGCGGTGTCCTCAGACTAAAGTCATATCCGTCAGGCAGCGTCCAATACAAACGGAGATCAAAATTAAAGCCTAAGCCCAGGTTTAAACCCCTAGCAGTGTCCTCAAACTAAAGTCGTACCCGTCAGGCGGGCCTTCACTCGCTCCGTAAGTCCTTCCGCGGGTTTGGAGTGCCATCTGCACTCACCCCCTATCGTCCGGTGAAGCTGTAAAGGCCAGCCGTGGCCAACAGCATTAGAAGTATTAGAAAAAAAACGATTAGAGCTCTGAAAGTTGAGCTGATACTATTACCATTAAGGAGGGAAAAGATGTTATGAGAATATAAACACTAGAATGTCATAGGAGCCTAGCAGCTTGCTTTGCTTACAAGAGCCGTACCCTGTAATTTCATTGTAAACTTCATAAAAAGCAAGGTCATTAACTCTGTACTTTTTTTGAATTATGTTACCCTTCAACCTAGACACATCTTACAAAGCAAGGTGCTTTACTCTGTAATTTCTCTGTAATATCACCCTTTAGTATAAACACATTTTGCAAAGCAATCTGCTTGGCAGCTGAAAGGTGAGACTGAAGTACCGTAGAGAACTTTGTATTACTTTTAATTCTATAACCACAGACTACTGAATGAATGAATGAATCAGCATTCATTCATTCAATAGTCTGTGGTTACAGAACTTTACTATATCTTCATGTTTTAATAGTAGTAGGTTTACTACTTATATTTTCGTTACGAATATAAATGATGACACAAGGAAAATATATTAATAATGTGCCTCTTACAGTTTTTTGTGAAGATACTATGTCGTGGTAGATTAGGTTTCATCATATAATATTATATATTAGGTAGAGATAACAAATACAATGATTTATGTGGAGAACTGTATTAGCATGTATAAGTATTATCTAACAAGAACTATCCCCCGGTTTTACTTTATATTTTAAAGTGTGAATGAATATTTTATACAATATATTCACATTTAGAATAATAAAAGTAAAAATCTTACTAATATTATAAACGCAAAAGTTTATGATTATTAATGGATGTTTGTTACTCTTTTATGCAAAAACTACTGAACGGATTTTGATGAAGCTTTACAGTAATATATAGCTTATACAGCTATTACTTAATATTTATTAAAATACGTTTTCCGTTATTTGTTATCTAAAAAAGTGTTAATGTCTGCTTTTTTTAATTTAATGATAGCCTACGTTCGTCCTCTAGATACTATTTATTTTACATTAAACAATAGTTTTTATAAGTTTGCAATTGCAGTGGCCAGCTTGCAAGCACCTATTGCATTTCTTACGGAATCCTTAACATTGAATGCAATAAGTAAAATTGTCTCAAAACAGGTAGAAATACGCACAATTGAAGTTTTTACCTGCGACTGAAGTATAAATTTAAATTTGTAAAGGTTTATACCTGAGCCTTTGTTATTTAAAAAGTTAATACTGGCAAAGTACTTGAGCTTTGTTGCCTTTTAAAAGGTTAAGAAAAAATAAATTTCATATTTAGAATATCGATGACCGTGCCACTTTTTATCGCGCCAAGCGACAATGTCTTTGGTGTATCAAAAAGATATGAAATTATCTATTGATTGATTTTATTGTTTATATTTTTTTATCAAAATGAAGGGTGTTGGAACGGCAAGGTATTATAACTGTGGGTCTTCCTTTTATCAAATAGATATGACGGTTTATTTTTTAATGATTTTTTTATTAAAATGCAGGCTTAGTTGTTAAGTATATAGAGCCAATCGTAATTTTCCTAGCATTGAATAATGTTCCCCGTAGTTAAACTCGTCCTATAAACTACAAGGGTACTATAACCCAATTACTGACAGAAATATTGCTATATATTATTCAGGTGCCTTTACTTGCCAAAAGTTGACTATAAAGTCGTCTGCGTTGTGGAACCCCAGTCTCACCTGTTTTCACAAGATTACAAGATGTTCGTGGTGCTGTTCACGTATATAGTCTATGGTTACCGTTTACAATTAGGTGGGTCGTCACCTTTTTACCATTGGATTTTTTTTTCGGACTACTCTAATGCTGTTGGCCGCAGCTGGCCTTTACAGCTTCACCGGACGATAGGGAACGAGTGCAGATGGCACTCCAAATCCGCGGAAGGACTTATGGACCAGAAGGCCCACTCCCGCCTGACGGATACGACTTTAGTCTGAGGGCACCGCTAGGGGTCCGAACCTCGGCTCAGGCCGTCGTAACATCGCACCCCGTTTGAATTGGACGGGGGATCGATCGGAGGGGAAAATGAAACATAAAAAAAGTAATGTTATACATACCTGTCTATAAGCGAGATCCGTCGACTGTGCAGGATATGGTCTAGCATTCGATCCGAAATCACTGACTCTATTTCTAATCGGCGTTCTAGAAACAACGACCGTCTGCAACTTCTTCTGTTTTCTGCCGTCGTCTATCTTCAAATTGTTTAAAGACTCTACCAATTCTTCTTTATTTCCCTCGTCGATCTCCTCGACCTTCTCAGAGAAACCGCTGTCTTCAGAAGAATGGGAGTCTATCCTCTCCGCTCGGCCTTCGTCTTCTACGACTTTGAAATTGAAATGCTTCAATTCATCATCCTCATCATTGATGTCGGAATCATCGTTTTTAGCGTTCAGTTCGAGTTTTTTCATATTCTCAAGTATACAGTCGACGGTAGTCTGTTTAGGTGGCGCCGTTTCCGGCGCTTCTTCTGTGCGTTCGTTCTTTTTGAGTTCATCTTTCTTTTTGTCCTTCCTGAACAGTTTCTTTATTATTTTCGCTATGGATTTCTTGTCTGCGCTATCGGCCATTGGTAATTGTGGTTTCGCCTGAGATACTTTAGCACTACCCATATTTGTTTTATGTTTGTGTTGTTTCAGATTTTCGTGAAGACTTTATGCATCCTGGAACAAAGAAATATGTATGTTTAGTTTATGTAATGCTCACATTTAAAGATATTATTACTGAAATAGATTTTGTACAACGTATAGGAACCTCTGTCGCGCCTACTTCAGCCGCCAAAGCCAGAAATGACAGTGAACGGATGCAAGACACCACTCATCCGGAATGGCAACATGAGTAGCACCATGGCTGCAATATGAAGTCCATGGTACTGATGGTATAGCTAGTTATGACTTACCATCAGGTAGGCCGTCAACAAACTTAGCAATACCACTTCAATTAAAAATCAACCTTCCACGTCCACTAAAATGTCGACAATTTTAGTATCGCCAAGCTGTTTGTCGCATTTACAATTTTTTAAAAACACCTGACGTCAAATGAATGTCTGCTAATTTCTGTGACGTTCAAAGTGCTGTTCAGTTGTGAGGGCGGCGGTTACCAAATATAAACGAGTGGGTCGCATCAAATTGGTATACTTTATATTGCATTATGTACTTTATTCATTGTTCAATAAACTTCAGTTTAAGTTATCCTAAAAGTTGTGTTATAATACTTTATATTTTCTTTTATCTTTACAGATAATTCTTCTTTTACATTTTGATTTGTACGTTGTGCCGATTTTAAAAATTCTTTAATATCATTATCAAGGCTGTATAATATTACGTGATGAACTATAGGAGTAGAACTGCAATGAAAAATATTGCAAAAAAGGGAGACTATATAACGCAGACAAAGTTGCGTGGATCAGCTAGTTAATATACAGTTGCCACTACTATTGACTACCGCACAGTTGATTACAGTTGTAATAGTATGCCATTATCTTATTTTTAGTTAGTTTTTATCTTAGTATAAACCAACATTTACAGCGTTTTTAAATAAAAAACGAATCTATTATAAAAAAAAACAAAAAGTCAATTATAGCTTATCAGAGGTACACACTGTAATTTACATATAGGTCACAAAAGATGTATTAGAAATACAACTTTAATATTAAATCTATAAGGTCGAATATCGAATTTTGTTATTTAGTGCGAGTATGTTTATGTATCTATTTTTTTTACTGTTACCTATTCTGTGATAGTATGTTATCGTTACTATATACATAATATTTTTTATCCACAAATGTAAAAGAGAAGGTACAAGTCAGTGAATATTAATGAATTTCAATGTTATTTTGATTTTGATTAATTTAGTTTTATTTGGTATAAATTGTTAAGTTTTAAATTTATAATATATAGAGCGGAATACCTATAGTGTTAGTAAAAAAAACACGGACAACTTAAGCTTGTGTTCAACAATAATTTGCTGAAAACAAAAATTTGGTTGTAGTCCACTCCTGCATAAACGAAATATTTCCTTCGAAAAGTATACACTCTATGCTGACGAGATAAAAAAAACTATCGCTCCTAAGAATATCCTTCAATTCTTGTCACTGACGGGTCTAGGTAGCGTACTTTGAAAAAAGGGATCTATGTAGGTCGCAGTGCTACAGGTCTAAAGCATCTGACAATAGCCCAAACACTTCAATAAAAAAAGATACCATCTACCATCAGTAGTGCTAATTTAATAACATAAGACAAAGTCAAACTTTTAAAAGACTACTTGATCTAAATAAATAACACGGTTTCTTGCAACTGTACTGTATAAAAAGTGAATAATATTTAAATATAAAATAATTTGAAGAAAACTGTCGTCACCATCACGAATTGTCTATGGCCAGAAGCCAGAACTGTTCAAGATTCCCGAAAGAATTTTAAGTACTATAAACAAATTGTCACTATGACATAATTCAATTTGTCTAGTGATGCATTTTGGCGGGAAAAAAGTAACCCCATGCTTGTGACAGCTTGCGTCATTTAGAAGAAATTTATGTTTTTAAACATTTTACAACAATTTTTGTAATCACGTGACGTCTCCAATGCATTGCTATTCCGGAGAACTGAAGAATCTGTTCGCTAAATTTCACCCTTCATACGCAGTTAACAAAGCGTCTGCTTGGCTTGGAGAGAAGAGAGGGGTACCTATGCAGATGGCTTTATGCGCCTAGAAAAGATATCTAGATATCCATCAATCAATCAAAATACTCATTCATGTAGATCTATTACAGACTCTAATGATATGTCAAATCTACCGTTAGTTCGGAATGCTTTCGAGATGAGAAGAACTGACAAGAAACTCAGCTCTAGATATTATATCTAGAAAGATCTGTAAAAAGAAATATAATTCAATATAGAATTAATAAAAGTGATTCTGTATTTCGATTATATTATCTAAAAACCTAAAATATAGCAATGATCTATAAAAAAAACAACAAGACAACTCAAAGGGTCAAAAATTAGGGTTCTGAATAATTATCGATTTTGGAAGAATCGATTATAAAACATCACAAATTGCAATGCGCTCTAAAATCAGGATTCCCGAAATTTATCGATTATGGAGAAATCGATTATAATTCAATAGAACATCGACTTTTTTATGATCGATTAAATTGTTCACAAATTTTATCGATTATTTACTAATCTATTTTTTACACAGAATACCACATACTTAAGTCTACCTTTGTCAGATGCAACTACAAAGATTTTACCAACTAGCTTCTTTTAAAAAAAAACCACATGTATGGTAGTGTATATGGAAGAGCGGGATGTACCTGACACAGGCTATGGTTACTAAATCATCCTAACACTGTGTTATTGTAATACAATTGTTTTTTGCGACTTCGTCCGCGTGATATTAAACTTTTCATTAAAATAATTAAAAAATCTATTATTAACGTTTACGTGACTCTTTATAACATTAGCTATTAATGAGTGAAAGTACCGTCAAAATCGGATGAACCGTTTTAGAGATTAGCAAGAACAAATACACAGTTTTTTTTTATTCATATTCTATACCAAAAATGTTTATTACCGCCAAATATTATTCTCCCCACTAACCGATGGTTGACTGGTAGAAAGTACCGTATGGTGTTAAGACCGCCAAATGTATTGTTACGTACTGTGTGCCTTAAAGTTATATAGATAAAAATAAGAATTTATGAAAAAGATTTTTTTTATGTAAGGAAGTATACATTTCATATGCATTTAGAGAAAAGCTGTTAATTTCAAATTACAAAGGGACACTTCAATTTTATATATTTGTATATATTCCCACATCATCACAAGCGTACACAGAACATAACTTCCCGCCTGTCGATTTAATAAATCACAGAACGCCGTCAATCGTCCGCGAATACAATTTTAAATTGAAACCCGAAATTATTTAGAAACGTAACGGTGGGTATTTCTGTGAAATTTTTAATAGACGCATATTGCGTATATAAATATATTTATGTATATGTGTAGGCAGGTTGCCAAAGACTATATAGATCCGAGCAGGGTTGCCAACCTTAAAACATTTAGCCTCGTAAGGAAAACTTAAAATTCTGATAACATCTCCTACATTAGCTCTATAAACATATTACAGTTTTTTTTTAATTTTCGATCTATTGTGATGTCTTTACAGTTTCATAGGACGTATAGAATAGAATAAATCTTTATCTGTGTGGGTACATTAATTTGTAAGTGGTCAAATAATGTAACCCTGGACAATTAACACAGTGCCATCTAGTCCCACGGTAAGCAGAGCTTGTGTTATGTGTACTAGACAACTGATATATACATATATTTTCTAAGTATATACTACATGTACTCCAATTGTCTTTAATTTGCTTGATGTAGCTGTGCCTTGGTCTTCCACCCCCCCTCTTCCTTCTTTTTCTGCCTCAATAACAATTTTCATGAATTCATCGTGCTGTATCGAGTCTCCTAAAGTTTTCACTAGTCGATATACTAGATTTTGACGAAAGTGAAGTCTCTTGTATGAGATTTTTTTTATATATAGCATAGGGCACAAACGAGCTTGTGGCTCATCTGATCGTAAGTGATTACCGCCGACCATGAGCACCTGCAACACCAGGGGAATTGCAAATGCGTTGTCGGAGTTTTAAGAAGGAGTAAGCTCTTCTTGAAAGTTTCAATATCGTATTCGGTTCGGAAATAACATTGCTGGAAGCTGATTCCAAAATGTGGTTGTGCGTGGCAAAAAATGACTATTTTATATTTGTATGAGATTGTACGGTTGGCATCCTTGGTTGTGAGTCCGACCGTGAGAGAGTCGAGACCTACCCTACTGCAAACATGTGATGCTGTGAAGGCGATGATTACCGCTGTTTATCTGGTAACAAAAATTGGTTGCCATTTAATCGTTGTAAGAAAGTCGATAGAAATATTTTTTTTGTAAGTACATATCTAATATCTACACTTATAAAATATCCAGACCAATACAACCAGGGGGAGAGGATTGTTAGAATTGTAGACTAATAAACTCATTGCTAGCAATGCTCCATGTCAGGAACCCTTGAAACCATCGTGAGAAATTCTCGATGAATTTGCCACGATGGGCTAACTGACCTGACTTCATGCTCATCTTATCATCCTCCACTGGTACCCCGCCAGCGTAAACCGTTAGCGGAGGCGTGCACCATTTCATTATATCATCATCTGCTTCTTCCTTATCCCATTTATTTGTGGTTTTGTGGTCGTTGTAATATGTTTTTCTCTTCCATTCATCCCGGTTCGCAGTCATTTCGTCATTTACTTCCTTTCTTACCATTTCATCTTTCACACAGTCCATCCATCTCTTTTTCGGCCTTCCTCTGCCCTTAGCCAGCGTAAACCGTTAGCGCAAGCTGGTGCACCATTCTATTAACATCCATAAAATACTTCAAGGTGCGAGGAATCGAATCTATTGAAGGCGGTGAACTAAATCCTAGCCCGTTAGAATGACTTTAATAACCACATGTACCTACAAGCCCTATTTTTATTGGGTTGTTTGGCCCATTGTCAGGTGCTAGGACCTGTAGCACTGCGACCTACATAGATCTATCGTGCTCGCCCATTTTCAGAGTAAATAGTTAATCTCTACCTAGATCTGTAAGGGACAAGAAATGAAGGAATGAGTTCCTGAGGAGATAAAAACCATCGTACTTTCCAAAGGAGATGTTACGTTTATGAACGATATGTAGTGGCGTTTCCGATTCTGTTTGGCAAAATCTGCAGATTAATGTTACGTTAAGACCTAAATTATTCAGTTTTCAGTGTCCAATGAGGGCCCTAGTCATGATGCATATATTGTTTTTACTTCATAGTACTAATCTATTGGAGTACTGAGTCGTATTAAATGTTAGATGTGTTTTGTACTGCGAGTTTCGTCTTCCAAATTCCGCCAATATAAAAAAATTTTGAATACAGACTAAAGAAAATTGTTCCAGAACTTTATAGGACTAGTTTATAGAGTTCAGACCAGTCAGGGACAAGAATTGAAGGATATTCTTAGGAGCGATGGTTTTTATCACCTCTGGAAAGAGTGTAAACTTTTCAAAGATATTTCATTTATGCATGAGTGGGCTACAACTATATAGGATGTGTAGTGGCGTTTCCTCTTCTGGTGGCAAAATCTGGTACAAGTCCTAACGAATATACAGTAAGCTACTTTCATTTCCTAGGCGCGGTTGTCAACGAAGTAGTTTCACAACCAAGCAGAATGGGAGATCATGAAATCGGGGTCGCTTAACTTGTATAATCATTAGCTTAGTTCAATTACCGGTACCAATTAAAAATTAATTCATTGATTTTATTATAATCTTGCTAATATTATGAATGCGGATGTTTAGAGCTTCAGTGTGGATGAATGGGTGGATGGATGTTTGTTACTCTCTCACGAAAAAACTACTGAATGGGTTTTAATGAAACTTTATAATACTATAGTTTATACATCAGAATAACACATAGGCTGCAGTAAATTATAAAGATAACATTTTCTAAATAATATATACAATAATAAAAATAATATAAATCACATAACGCCATCTAGTATCTATCTGAGCAGAGCTTGTATTACGGGTACTAGACAACTGATATAAATACATAAATACATTTATTTGTAAATACATACACAATATAAGAAAACACCCAGATCGATGCAAAGATCTCACGTATACAAATATTTGTACTGGGCGAGAAATCGAACCCGCAACCACCACGTAAGGTGGTGTACTAAACCACAAGACGACAGAGGCCGTTATAAAATTGTCAAGAAATATACATTTATAAAAATGGTACATTATATTTCATAAAAAAACAGCAGAAAGTAAAAAAACGATACAGTATTATGAAAGTTGTCTTAAAATCGATCCACAGTATCTTTAACATCGGCTATCTATATATAGTACAGTGGTACATATATGTGTATCAAAACACACAGGTATTTTACCTCTTAAAATATACAAAAACCACATTTATCCGGCCGTGTGGGCGTGGCGTTCAATTTTCAGTCTTACTGTAAACACAAATAAGTCGTATATCGTATAAATCTGCATATCCAGTATGCGAAACTCGTCTGATGACGTCAACATTAGCACTTTAAGCGGCAAAATTGTATTCCTAATGAGATTACAGAGTAGCTTTATATAAAACTTGTCGTTTGTAATAAGGTTCATTTTTGCATGTAAATTATATACTTATAGAAACATGTTATTTTTTACTACAAATATATAACGATAAACTGGTTCTGTAACAGGTATTTAAGTAAAACTTAATAACGTTTCTTAATATAAATTCTAAATGCCTACGTATTACACTGTTGCAATAGTCATTTCTAGTTTCTTTGACATCATTATATCGCGCAATGTACCATAAATACGCATAGATTCTGTTTATTTTTTTATTTGTGTTTCATGTTACGTAGATACACAGCTTTATTATATCGATTACATTAATCGTTAAGAAGTCTCAATTTTAAAAAAATATCGATAAATTTACATTTTAACATGGAATATTTTGTTTATTTAAAAAGTTATGATTATTAGAAAATAGTTTATAAAAATTTCGATGTACCTTTCAGTCGAGCTGTTTTGTTTTTTTTTTCCGATTTATATTCGTGATTTTATAGAAAGTGACAAAATATTCAAATGTAATTGTAGATTTTAGTATTTATTACAAGGTTGTTAGTTACTAGCGTATGCATTTATTTCCTTTGCCTTAAACGTGTTTCATATTCTTCAATATTTCCCTCCTATTGCTGATCCATGTTTATCCTTAACCATAACGTGTAATTATTGCTTTTAATGTATTAAATTAACTTGATTGTCTATTCCCCGTGCTTATATAAATTAATATGTTCTTTAAAGGTCATAAATAAATTCCATATACTATTTTCCTGTATATGAGATAATCTCACGTTTATTTTAGTATACGGTCCGCCATTTTGTGCGAACAAAGAAAATGGCTGAATAAAAGATTATAGTTTTTGTTATGTTAAGTTGAGTACATAGGCACAGGAAATATTGCATAGGTTTTATTTCAAATGGAAAAATTGTTACTTTTTAATTATTTTTTTACCCATTTAGAATGTTATTCTAATTTAAAATTTAATAATGTTCTTTGTTTTAGAATTATGATGTCCCTGAGCTTGGTACCGGAGACAAAAATGTTTGTTTTAGTTTTTTATATTAATCAAGCTGTGTGAAATTAGGTATTACTTTGGCGCTTCCTTTTTACATCGCTAAAAACAGATGCTTATTATATTTTAATAAGTTAGGTATTATTTTGCGAAAATTCATTTCATTACTTTCAGACACTATTCTCGCTCACACACACACTACACGCTCACACACTATCTGTGCGATTATGACCAACAAACAAACAAACAAATGGTTCTCTTTAAAAAAATTCATTAACGCAATATTATTTTTACTATCTCTGTCCGCCATACCAATGTAAATTTCACTTGCTTTAACTTCCACACACACGCATAGCATAGTGTGGGGTCAAATATATATTTTTTATTAATCTTCAGATTGTAGCTACTCACCCCGGTTTTGGTCATGTGTTATATATATATATATATATATCTCTATTCTGATCCGTTGGTAAATGACGGACAGACAGCGACCTAGGATGTAATGATGGGTTAATACTATTTTGCAATAACCGCAACTAAAAGTACCTAGCACGTATACGTAACGTAAAAATGTCAATGAAGTCGAGTGTCGATTTTTGATAGCACATAAAGTCCTTTCACTTAATAGATTGCAAATGTAAAAAGTCGATGACCGATTTAATGCCCCCCAGGCGATGAAGTCGCGTCTTTTCATTTGACCACAAAAGGGAACTTCTCAAATCAACTGTTATACAATTGTATTAAAAGAAACTTCATTCGTAACTGGCAGTGAATAATTTCGTCCAAAGATTACTATTCGGATATAATATAAACTATATTCGTTTATACTAGTAGTTCGTGCGTTCCAAATTCAAATCAAATTATGCAGTGTCATTTATTTTATTGTACAATTGAACGAATGATTAATTTTTTTAAATATTGTAGTAGAATTCCTAAGGAATGAAGTTATTTTATATAACAACTAATTACTACTAGAGGTGACCTTTAGTAGTAATTAGTATAAGAAAGATCCTACTTACTCACGTACGTCTCACATATTTCAGATTCGTATGATAGTGTAAGAAATATAAATTATATATATAAAACTTCCTCTTTATTTATTTGAATCACTCTATAATATTAAAAGCACTTCATAATCCGTTGCGTAGTTTTCAAGATTTAAGCATACATAGGGACGGACAGACAGCGACCGCGACTTTGTTTTATACTATGTAATGATGGGTTAATACTATTTTGCAATAACCGCAACTAAAAAGAAAGTCTAGCATAATTGTGTCATTACGTATTTTCGTAAAAATGTCAATGAAGTCGAGTGTCGATTTTTGACAGCACATAAAGTCCTTTCACTTAATAGATTGCAAATGTAAAAAGTCGATGACCGATTTAACTGATGACCCCCCCAGGCGAATATATTATTAATATGAAGTCGCGTCTTTTCATTTGACAACATCACCGTTCCAAAAGGTTCGAAATACGCGTTTCTCCATTCTCAAATCAACTGTTATACAATTGTATAAAAAAAAACTTCATTCGTAACTGGCAGTCAATAATTTCGTCCAAAGATACTATTCATAAGCATTATAATATAAACTATATTCAGTTTATACTAGTAGTTGCCGAGCGTTCCAAATTCAAATTGAAATTATTTATGTGTCATTTTTTTTATTGTAATATTGAACGAATGATTAATTTTTTTAAATATTGTAGTAGAATTCCTAAGGAATGAATCTTATTTTTTTGCGTATTGATTAAATATAATTACTACAAAAGGGGAATTAAAATAGATGGATGTATTGTCATTTTTTTAGTAGTAATTTTTTAGGCTGTGAGAAAATAAGAAAGACTCAGCCATAAATGGTTACAGTTACATCTTATCATTGGTACATGATGACACTAATATTAGCATTAAAAAAAACAAGATTCGTTACGATAGTGCAAGAAATATAAATTATATATATTTTTTTAATTTTTGTACGATGTAGATTATTAATCATATTTTTTATTTTTTCTCACTATTTTATTTATTTAGCTAGTAAAGATATAAAGATTACTATAGCGAACACGTTAGCACCATTATAGCTTCTAAATTATTCTTATACTTTACATTTATATTCGTCTGCCTGAGTGCCTCCGTCTCACCAATTTCAGCTGCCAAGCGACTTGCCTAGGAAGCTGTTTTTGTTGTAGAGTGCAGATTAATCGGTGAAATTACTGGCTAAGAGGCATCTCTTAGTCCTCTAGAATGGTATCTAATGAGCGGTATATTAAGTATTAAGTTCGTAATGCTGATCATGTATAAGCGACGGTTACTGTTTACCATCAGGCGAGCCGTCAGCTTTAAATTACACAAAAAACCTTTAGAATCCGGACTAGAAGAAACGCTAACCAAAGTTAAGCGCGGGCGGGCGATGTAACGTGATGCGGCGGGAAGATTGCGGTTGTCTTAAGTATATAGCGAGTGACTTCACGGGGCATTGCTAGTATTATTATAAGCGTGATCCACAGTTTTTTTATTCTATGTACTATACAAGATAATGTAGCTATTCTTAGATTTGCAAAATACATTTTCCTTAAAATAAGCACGTACTTTTGAAGGACAAAAAACCCGGCACGAGGCGAGCACCCTAAGAAACTTGTTCTACTACATGTCACAAGAAAAAAGGATAAATTACTTACAATGTTTTTTTAAGTAGCTAAGGCTGTTTTTTAGGTAACTGGAATGGTAATCTAGCTGGCGGATTAAATAAGTAATTCCCAAAGTGGTCTATATAGACCTCCAGGGGTCTATGACAAACTGCAAGGGGTCTACGACAGTGGTCATTTTGTTTTTACTTTATGCTTTTAACACTAAACTTTACTACAGTTAGAATTTTACAAAAAATCAATACCAGGAATGGGGGGTCTACCCAAAACTGAAAAATATGGCATAGGGTCTACGACACAAAAAAGTTTGGGAACCTCTGGTTTAAAGTGGTCAACGTCGTATATACATAAATAGCACCAAAGACATCATATAATTCCCCTCCGATTGATCCCACGTTCAATTCTAACGGGGATCGAAATTACAACGGTCAGAGTCGAGGTTTGAACCCCTAGCTGTGCTCTCAGACTTAAGTCGCATCCGTCAGGCGGGAGTTGGCTATCAGCCGCTCCATAAGTCCTTCCTTTGGTTTGGAGTGCCATCTGCACTCGCCTCCTATCGTCCAATGAAGCTGTAAAGGCCATATCGGCCTTCTCTAATGCTGTTGGGCGCAGCGTGCACTCGCTGCGCTCAACATGGCACTCCAAACCAAAGGACGGACTTATGGAGCGGCTGAAGGGCAACCCCCGCCTGACGGATGCGACCCCCTAGGGGTTCGCCTGACGGATGCGACGTTTTGGAGTCTGAGGGCACCACTACCGCATTAGAGTAGTCCTCAAAAAAATTACATGATTATAAACGGAAGTTGTGAGTGTAAAAATTACTGCATGGATTGTAATGAAACTTTACAATATCCTCCACACGGTTGCGGATGGCAGCAACGACAGTGTGAAAGATGATATGATAAGAAAGGGATAAATAACGAGATGACTGCGAACAGAGATGAATGGAAGAGAAAAACTTATTACGACGACCACAAATAAATGGGATAAGGAAGAAGCAGATGATGATCTTATAAAGCTAGCTAGCTGACATGTGTAAGATAGACTTTGACAAAGACTTTGTATGTAATATTCGAAGTAGACTTTACTTCGAGTATTTCTAATCGAACGGTAAATCTTAATTTAGAATGTTAATGACAATTTAACTCGCTCCAATTTGAAACGGTTAAGATAATTACGAGTAAGTAATATTAACTTAATTAAAAACACATTTGAAGGTATGCGACCTAAGGTAGAGCTAGATGTTGGCAATAAAGAAATCTATACATATAAATAAAATTGGAGTGTTTGTTTGTAATATTGAAATAAACGTTTTTTACTACATACATATGAATATAAATACGGCACATACACCAAAATATCATTTTTTTACAATTTTTGTCTGTCTGTCTGTTTGTTCCTGTTAATATCTGAAATGGCTGGACCGATTTTGACGGGACTTTTATTGGCAGGTAGCTGATATATTAAGGAGTAACTTAGGCTACTTTTATTTTAGAAAAATAAAGTTAAATTCCACGCGGACGTAGTCGCGGGAACAGCTAGTTTAATATATAATGTATTATGAGCAATTAATTAATTATTACAATATTTATTTGGATGATCGGTGGTCCTCGATAGTGCGGTTTTCTAGAAACTGTTCATGCCACGCACAAACACATTGTGGAATCAACTACCAGCAATGGTATTTCCGAACCTTCAAGAAAAGAGTTACTCTAATGCTGCTGGCCGCTACTGGCCTTTATAGCTTCACCGAAAGATAGAGAGCGAGTGCAGATGGCACTCTAACCGCAGGTCTCTGGTCTGGCCGCAGAAGAACTTATGGAGCGGCTGAAGGCCAACTCTCGCCTGACGGCGCGCGCTTGATTTCCCGCGTACTCCTAATCGCCAGAGAAAGAAAATAACGCTAATAAAAGAACCCTAAAATTATATAAGGTTACTGTTTAAGGTAGTATCTGTCGCTTCTTTCTTTCCTGTATGTGTATTCCTAAGTTACACCATTGCTATTTTTTTTTCAGTAAATAATAATGTAATGATGCACCCGCCTGCACTAACGGTATACGCTGGCAGGGTACCAGTGGAGAATGATAGAATGAACATGAAGTCAGTTCAGTTAGCCCATTGTGAGAAATTCACAGGGAATTTACCACGATGGTTTCCAGGGGAAACCGCGTGGAGATCAACTTGACATGGTACATTGCTAGCAATGAGATCAAGGTCAATAGTCCACATCACTAATAATTCTTATCCCCTACATCATTACTATTAATATACATATGCGATTCCTACTGGAAACCATCATGATAAATTCCTGGTGAATTTGCCACGATGGCCTAACTGACCTGACATCATCTTATCAACCTCCACTTTGTGTCAAAGATACCTAAGCAATATCTTGGTTGTGATTTCCTTGACTTGATTCCTCGCGTGGCACAAACAATTATATTCATGAGTATGAGTGTTTGTATCCGTCTTCAATGTACATTATGCATGCATTTACAAAAAAAAGTGTAAATGTATTTGTATCACTTGTCTAGTACCCATAACACAAGCTTGCCTTAGCTTGGAACTAGATGGCTCTGTGTTAATTGTCCTGAAATATTATTAATAATTATTATTAATAATTATAGTCTTTCACCATCTCTTTAAAAGTTGATACGTCATGGTTCTAATTTTGTCTTCAATTTGCTTGATGTAACTGTGGCCTGGTTTTTCCTCTACCGGCTTCTTTCTATTTTGCGCTAAATAATAATTTTCATCGTGCTGTATCGAGTGTCTTAACAGTTTTCATTAGAAGATGAGCTCGAAATATAAATTGACTCACAGTTTTTTTTATATCAACCAAACTACAACCTAAGACCTTTCAAGGCCAGTAGTTAACCACTGGGTTATACGCTCTATTTAATTATTTTTTACTAAAGATACCTAATCAATATATTGATTGAGATTTTCTTGATTTAGTTTTTAACTGTACTGTGGTGTTAAAAAACCGGATCGCCTGCGTTTGGTGTGATTTTTTATGACTTTCAAAAATTCTGTTCGTTCAAAGATTGTTCTATTTATCCTCTATCCGGGGTTTTTTAAGTAACTATAAAGTATTATCTAATATCCACACTAATAAATCGATCACCTATATTCTTCATCCTTATCCCATTCATTTGGGGTCGGCGTAATATGTTTTTCCCTTCCATTTATACCTGTTCGCAGTCATCTTGTAATTTACTTTACATATCATCTTTCACACAGTCCATCCATCTCTTTTTCGGCCTTCCTCTGCCCTTATAACCATCCACATTCATATGTAACACCTTTCTTAAAATATTATCTTCATTTCTACGCATTACATGCCCATACCACGACAGAGGATTACTCTTCAACCTCTCCGACACCGGCGCCACTTTCCTACTTCCTCTAATATATTCATACTTTATCTTATCTATTCTTGTCACACCACACATCCATCTCAACATTCGCATTTCAATTGCATGCAGTCGTCTTTCATGCGTCACATTTACAATATACAATCCAATAAAAAAATATATAAATGAATAAAATAATAGATAATGAATTAGAACGTTTGTGGTAATTTTTACTTTAATTTTCTTAGCCAATAATCTGTCATGACTCTATAATTTCGCTGCCATATCTCACCCTCAAATCGAACACAGCTCATAAATATAAAGCAAGGAAATTATGTTAAGTTCTGAATATTAATAAAACAGACAGTTATAAGGTTCATTTTAAAAATATTTTCTACTAGCTGAGGTCATAGCAGCAGCTGTGTGATGCAGATTAAGCGCACACATGACGTTTATCATTATATTTCACACAATTTACTATTTACATATTTAAATTATAGTCTATATGTTATTCTGATGTATAAGCTATATTACTGTAAAGTTTCATCCAGATCCGTTCAGCAGTTTTTGCGTGAAAGAGTAACAAACATCTATCCATCTAACATTCGCGTTTCTAATATTAGTAAGATATATGATTACACTAGCTTTTGCCCGCGGCTTCGCTCGCGTTAATTTATCCCCTTAGGGAGAGAATTTATCAAAATCCTTTCTTAGGGTATGCCTACCTTATAGGCTTTATGCATGCAAAGTCTCAGCCCGATCGGTTTAAAATTGACAAAGTTTCATATAAACTTTCATCCTCTATTTTATCTCCTTGGGGGTAGAATTAATCAAAATCCTTTCTTAGCGGTTGCCTACGTCATAACATCTACCTGCATGCCAAATTTCAGCCCGATCCGTCCAGTGGTTTGGGCTGTGCGTTGATAGATCACTACGTCAGTCACCTTTGAGTTATATATATTTAGATAAACAGATTAACATGAAAGGAATAAATAAAAGAGTCTTGGCGGTAAAAATAGGTAACTTTAAACCAATCGTCATCAACAGGGAATTCATCCTCTCGGACAGTCCGGCTTCAGGAGCTCCCTCCCGCGTTTCTTGCCGAGGTTTTCTCACGAGACTACAGCATACTTCAAGAAGGTTATATTAAGGGTCGGCAACGTGCACGTGACAATACTGGTGTTTCAGGCGTCCATAAGCTACGTTAACCGTTTTCCTTCAGAATGGCTGTATACTCGTTTGCTACCATCGTAGTATAAAAAAATAGGTAAAACAAAAGTATTAACACAGCTGACTTTATACAAAAACTTTTTGATACATTGTTTCAGAAATACGATTAAATTGTTACCTTCGTTTTGTTATGAAGAATTACATCGCGCAGTGACGTTTTCACTTACAAAAATTACGCACACATCCGTAGAATTCCCGCTTTTCTCACACTATGTATATTTTTTTAGTTTTCATGACCATAGACTCAGCTCTGTTTGTTTTTTATGACCACAGACACTATATTGCATTTAGTCCAGTCACGCGTATTTCCGGTGTGGGAGCATTTATCATCGAATGTTGGTGATAACAGGATTGATAAGATTACGGTTGGTTTTTTCTATCGAATATCTGTCAATCGGATGGCGGGAAACGGTGATTCTAAGTAGCTGTTTGTTAATGTTCTGCAATTATTGCAAATATATTTACTTAATGGGAGTGGTGTTTGATTGCACTGTCTGAATGGTTTTTTTTAATGATAACTGCATTTTAATAATAATAACAGCACATAACAATATATTTATATATTATATAAATTGTTAATATATATATTTCAAAAATTGAAACTTGACATTGCCATCCATGTACATTTATGAAATGTGGCTATTTGTTAAATCGCATCCAGAATTATTTAAGAAATCTAATTAACATCTGCAATTATTGCAAATATATTTACTTACTGGGAGTGGTGTTTGATTGCACTGTCTGAATGGTTTTTTTTTAATAGCACATAACAATATATTTATATATTATATAAATTGTTAATATATATATTTCAAAAATTGAAACTTGACATTGCAATCCATGTACATTTATGAAATGTGGCTATTTGTTAAATCGCATCCAGAATTATTTAAGAAATCTAATGACTTTGAGACTAAGTACACAAGAAGGCGTCCTGATAAATTAACATATCTGCTAATAAAGTCAACATTAGCAAGTGCAATGGCCATAAACTCTGGTCATTAATTTCTCTGGTAAATTTTTAACAAATTACCAGAGAAATTAAAACATTTAAATAGAAGCAAATTAAAAAAAGAACTATATAATTGGTTGTCATCTATGTGTTTTTTATAATGTAGCTGAATTCCTTTCCCAAATGGTAAAAAAGTGACCATTCAAATTGACAGTTATCTGTTGTAGAAATGATTAAATGCGCGGAACAAAATTTAAGATTTAAAATACCACAACCAATGTACCATACTTAATGCAATAAAATTTCATTTCATTTCATTATATATATATATATATATATATACCAGCTATCCTAGCAAACATTGTGTTTTGCTTTCAAAATTAAAACAAATTATTTGGGGTGGGCCACCCTTATCGCTTAAGAGTATAAAAATAGATAAAAACCTTTTCTCAGACCGGAGGAGTATGTCAACAATAACACTGACATGTGTATATATATGTGAATATAGCTTTAAAATTGACGTAACTTCCATACAACCTTTCTCCCCTTTCAACCCCTTACAACCCTTTTTTCACATTAAAATGACCTTTCTCAGGGTCTAGACTAGGTGTGTACCAAATATCATTTAAATCGGTTCACTAGTTTTGGCGTGAAAGTGAGACAGACAGACAGACAGAGTTACTTTCGTATTTATAATATTAGGAAGGATATATATAAATATATATATATGTTATATATTATAATAAGCTGCAAACCAAATGCCTGATAGCCGAAAATGATATCACCGTCATTATCATCGAACTAGTAACTCACTAGTTGCGTGGTAAACATCGAACACGTCATTATTGAAATGTAGGGAAAACATATATATACATTTTTTTATTTTATTTATTTATTTAATTCAGGCCACATGGCCCATATTATACATACCTTATAGACTAACATACATAAGAAATAATAATAAAAAGTAAATAAAATTGTCTCTATGGTCACGGCACTGACGAAGGCAATCTGCCACGGTAGCGCCGATAGACCACCCTCTTCGGCCAGTAGTCCTCCTTCATGAAGGTGGGCAGCAGTAGCCCCTTCCTTCGGAATCGCGGTAATGATACTGGAATGATGCCCCAGCCTGCGCTTTACACGGTTTACGCTGGTGGGGCACCAGTGGAAGACAATAAGATGAGCATGAGGTCAGGTCAGTTAGCTCATCGTGACAAATTGATCAGGAATTTATCACGATGGTTTCCAGGGGGAACCGCTTGGAGGTCAACCTGACATGGTACATTGGTACCTCCATGAATTTCCCCATTCCTTGCAATTAGGAATGGGGTCAATAGACCACATTACTAACAATTGCCTTCCGGTGTGAGGAGATTGTTAGTTGTTTTTTTTAATGGATGATAATGGACTGGTGCGACCACATTTCTTGCAATTTTTTAAATGGGAACAATAGCCCACATTTCTGACAATGCCCTTCTGGTGTTATGCCCGTCTGGGATTGTTAGTGGTTTTTTAAATGGATGATATTGGTACGCCTGTTCTAACGGTTTATGCTGGCGGGGTACCAGGATGATAAAAAAAACATGAGGTCAGGTTAATCAGCCCACCACACCATTGACTCACACTGATTCTGCTAGGCAGCTCCGAATTCGTACTTCGTGATCGATTTTTTATGACTGTATTTGTTTAACTCCAGTTTCAAACATTCCATAATATGAACATAAACAACCTTATACAAGAAAACACTGAGCAAGTAATCACTACGTTATAACGTACGCACTCTCCCACCAAATTGCGGGAGAACTATCTAAAAAATATTTACGAATTGAACTTTAAAATTAACAGATTAGAGTCGATTTTAAGATTGTAAGTCAAGAAAGTATCCCCCATTTCCATACATTAGAAAACCTACTTTATTGCGAACACGTTAAAGTTGATTTTAGAATGTTAAGCTGAGAAAGTAGCCGCAAATTCCATACATTTGTTTTTATGGTTGGCGGCAATGACGTAAACATCACGTAAATTCAGAAATGAGAGTTGATGCATTAAAAAAACTTTGCATAAATAGACAGTCAATATTTTAAGGAGGATGTTATATATGAAGGTGTGGTTATAAGGGCAGAGAAAGGCCGAAAGTGATGGATTGTGTGAAAGATGATATGGCAATAACGAGGTGACTACGAAGGGATGGAAGAGAAAATAGTACAAAACCATGTATGACATGCATATGTGTATTAACAAACAAATAAATGGAATAAGGAAATAGTAGATGATGAGACTGTAATTTTTTTTTAACATGCAAATATGTCTATAGCGCAGAATTGTCATGTAAGCCCCGTGGTAAAACGGTTTACTACGCTGAATTACATACAAGAGGTAGTGAGTTTAAATCAAATGATTGTAAACGTATTTAATAACAACATGGCGGCGATAATGGCGGGAAAATTGACATTACTTCATTTCTGCAAATAAATTTTGTTTTGTTATCAGTTTATTTTATTACCAATGTTCATCATAAGTAGATACTTATCAGACTATCAAAATGTCTTCGATATACGAAGAACATTTCAATAATTTTATCTATTCGGTAATTGTTACTATCCGAAACTGCCTACAGATGTCATAATAACTCTGGACAATTAACAGCGCCATCTAGTACCAAACTGAGCAGAGCTTGTACTACGGATAAACAACTTATATAAATATATACATGTATATATAATCTATATATATATAAATGTATAGCTCTTCGTTAGTCTCGCTTAAACTCGAGAACGGCTGAACCGATTTGGCTAATTTTAATCTTGAAATATTAGTGGAAGTCTAGGGAAGGTTTAAACGGTGATAAATTATGAAGAAATTGCATGTAATATAGTAAAAAAAACAATATTATTTTCTCATACAAACGACTGATACCTATCAAACAGGGTGCGTTCAGAAATTTATTGCGTAAATAAACTTACAAATTTTTTTATATATTTAATTTTGAGGCGGAATGGAGTTTGCGGGGATAGCTAGTACATAATACAAATCATTAGGGGGAAAGGGATAGTTAGTAATGTGGACTGATAACTCCATTACTAGTAAGGTAACATGGCAAGTTGACCTAAATGCGGTTCCCCATCACGGTGACGTGTCATTTGCCCAGATGCGCTAATTGAATCGACTTCATGCTCATTTTATATATTAGGGCAGGTGAATGCTTCATTCCATTAGCATAAAAGAATTAAAAAAAAAAAGTGAATTAGTTGTATATTTAACTAGCGACCCCAAGTGCGAATGCGCATGACTGCGGCGCGAATACAGCTCCTCCGATCGCGATCTCCTATTTGTCCAATTCAAACGGGGATCGAAATTACGACGGCCTGAGCTGAGGTTCGAATCCTAGCGGTGGTCTTAGACTAAAACCGCATCAGTCAGGCTGGAATTGGCCTTCAGCCGCTCCATAAGCCATTCCGCGAGTTTGAAATGTTATCTGCACTCGCCCCTTATCGTCCGGTGAAGCTGTAAAGGCCAGCTGCGGCCGACAGCATTAGAGTAGTCAAAAAAAGCATGGATGCATTACAAATCCTTGCATTTCTCGGCTTGTTCTGTACAAAAGCATGCAAGTATTATACATATAAACGTTCCTATTGAATTGCTCTGTCTATTGCTGAAAACTGCACTAAAATCGTATGGGTAATTTTAAAGATATAAGCGAACAGAGAGCGGCAGTGCTTTGTTTTATGTAAAGATTGTTATGTTCTTTAATTAAAAAATCAACAGAAACATGGATGAACACAAAAAACAACGATTGCGTTATGCATATTTCGTGTTCATTGAACGAATAAGCGAACATTGTAATCAATTAATACGGTTTACCCTTGATTGCGTTTGGGAACGGTACAAAATTGAATCGGATTGAAATCTATATTGAGATTAGATCTGCTGTTCTCAAATTGATTTTGAACTGAAGTATTTGCGATAGAGAAAAAATGGCGGACGTCCCAATGACATTTTTTTTTCCACATTCGTCTATCTCTTAAACGATCGAATAGGCAAAGATAAGACCGTACAGCCTAGCCCAATTTTAAAATTTGGACGGTAGGGAAACAAAAAATATATTGTAAAACCTTGACGATCATAAGCGGCTAAAATGTCCTACATAAATAGATTATTTTTTAATTTGAATTTGAATTTGATAAATTCTAAATTCATTATTAATTCGATTATTTGTAAAGGTAATAACGGTGCAACAGGCAAAGATCCTTAGACCGTACAGCCGAGTCCAATTCTAAAATTCATCATATTTGTAGTAGGTAATAGATAAATAGTATATTAAATGAAATTGTATAGAATGACTGATCAAGTGTGAGTCAATTTATACAGTTTATTATTTACTAATACTAGTGGTCGCCCAATGGTCTAAATTCGATCATAATTAATTTAAATTACTTATATCTTAGTAAGGTTCTATTGTCAAAGACTACTAAATATTTCGTTGTGTATTTGTGTGTCAAATACATGGTAGTATAACTTTTTTTTTTATTGGAATAATATTAAAAAAAATATATTATTCTGCCCTTCTCTGTATAAAATACTCATACTCCTCCATCTGTACAATATTCGTAAAAACGGAGAACAAAGTGATTGCTACACGTATTAATCCCCCGTCCAAAAGGGGATCGAAATTATGACCGCCTGAGCCGAGGTTCGAACCCCTAGCGGTGCCCTCAGATTAAAGTTGTATCCGTCAGGCGGGAGTTGTCTTTCAGCCGCTCCTTAAGTCCTTCCGCGGGTTTAGAGTGCCATCTGCACTCGCCTCCTATAGTTCATAAATACGATGGGATCCCTTGATAGCAGCCTATGTAGGCTAAAATTATCATAAAAACAAACAAAATCGCGGGTTTGTTAATTAAAACAATGTTTTGTTTACCAAATTTATTTTTGTCGGCCAGATTAGAACTCAGGACCCTTAGTCTCAAGTCGGGGTACTCAATCACTAGATCATAACGCTCTCTTTAATTCGTTTATTAATCTTCTAAACAAGTATCCAGTCACGCATTGAACGCGTGCTTATTATGTATACGCAAACGACCTTGCATTCTGTCCCAGAAGCGGTTTACGCGGATATAACTATCCCTTTCTGACTTTACTAATTCGCTTATATCTATCCTATTCACATCTGGCTTGAGTCCATCGTCTTTCTTTATTATAAGAAGATTAGTATTGCTATCTCGTTCTTTATTTTGCATTTGCGATTTCCCGCCTTATGGAATGAATATCAATGTATCAAGTTAATATGAATATAGATTGTATGGATTTACCGGCGTGCATTTATATGCTAACAATTTAGTACTTTGTCATATTGACATTATTGATATTTCGAAACATTTTGTAAACTATCTCGTTAGTTTGTTACTGTGAAATGGTACAAAAGTTGGAATTTGTTACTAGGCGAATCTACCAGAACTATAGACCATATTAAAAAGTAATTATGTGATGTCTATGGTACTATTCATGTATATAGACAACGGTTACCACTTACCATCATGTACTCATGATAATTCCAAATTCAGTTAGGCAAAAAAAATGTATACTGATGTTCTACGAAATAAAGAGCTCCCATATGTAAATAAACAAATCGTACCTACATATGTGTGTATAATACTTGTATTGAGGGGGAAAGGATTGTTAGTAATGTGGACTGATGATCTTATTGCTAGCAATGTACCAAGTCAGGTTGATATCCACGCGGTTTCCCCTGGAAACCATCGTGATAAATTTGTGGTGAATTTGTCACGTTGGGCTAACTGACCTGACCTCATGCTCATCTTATCCTCCACTGGTGCCCCGCTAGCGTAAACGTTAGCTCAGGCGGGTGCACCGTTCCATTATCATCCATAAAAAAAACTTGTTTTGAGTACGCACACGATGCGAGATGCGTAGGCGCATATTAGGATGCGCGTGGGTACAGTAATTGTTCATCTAATACCTTCTGTATAATGATTATAAAACTGTTTTTTTCTTAATTTTTTTTTAATTTTTGTACACAACAAGTAAAATTCTAAATTAGTTTTTGGATGTAGTCATAATAATAATGGTAGTAAGTGCATTTAAGTGTAGTTATACTTCAAAAAACCATCGGAGGTGATTTGTAACCGTGGGCAGGCCCCGTGTTTTCCATATTGACATACCCTTTCTGTTACACCCTGTATAATTGTATACTAGCAGACCAGGCCACGTGTAGCTGTGGCTAAGGTTCTTGAATAAAATAATATTGCGACTATAAATTGAGATGTAAGCTATCCTATCTTTCAAGTTAGATCAAACTGCATACAATGTGCAAATCAAATTTGCAATCGGTTCAGCAGTTTAAAAGTCCATCGCGGACAAACAACGTGACACATAATTTTTATATATAAAAATATATCATATTTCTTATCAAAATAAAATTATATAAAAACACGTTTAATACAATAATATAGATATTATGGATACGTTAATATAAAGGCAGACAAGATGACAATACACTCTCTTTTCAAATATTCAAACATACTTCGTCTGCCATACCAGCCAGTCTAATTAGAGATACGTAATTTTTATATATTAAGATATATATGCATAATAGACTAATTGTTCGTGTAATTAGTATGTCGTATTCTAAACTGATAATGTATTGGTACATTTGTTTTACATAATAGGGAAGTAAATTGGATTAATTAAACGGTAATACCTATCGTAACTAATGATGTTTATTTATAACAGGAACACTTCGACGATAAACTAAGTTCAAATACGGTTTTTAACACTATTACATACCCCAGACAGACATCTTTATCTTTATTTTTCTTTATCTTTTATTATTATTATTAATATTATAAATGCGAAAGTTTGTGAGTATGGATGGATGTTTATTACTCTTTCACGCAAAAACTACTCAACGGATTTTGATGTAACTTCACAGTAATATAGCTTATACATCAGAATAACATATAGGCTATAAATTTCACGCAGGTAAAACCGCGCGCACAGCTAGGTTAGTATAAAATAAAGTCGCCACTGTCTGTTCGTTTGTATCTTTTAAATTACGCAACGGATTTTAATGTAGTTTTCAGCAATAGATAGTGATTCAAGAGGAAGGTTTATGTACAATACATGTACACCTGTGTGTCGGGTAGCTAGTGTTAAATAAAGATTAATTTAAGAGAGATGAACGTCTTCTACTACTTCAAGGATTTTTTTCTTATGGATGATAATGGAACGGTGCACCCGCCTGAGCTAACGTTTACGCTAGCGGGGCACCAGTGGAGGATAAGATGAGCATGAGGTCAGGTCAGTTAGCCCAACGTGACAAATTCACCACAAATTTATCACGATGGTTTCCAGGGGAAACCGGCTGGATGTCAACCTGACTTGGTACATTGCTAGCAATAAGATCGCTGGCGGGGCATCTGTGGTATATGATAAGATGAGCATGAGGTCAGGTCAGTTAGCACATCGTGATAAATTCACCATGAATTTAACACGATGGTTTCCAGGGGAAAGCAGAGCTTGTGTTACGTGTACGAGACAAGTGACAGAAAAACCTAAATATATATTTTTTTAAATATAGGTATACATAGAACACACTCAGACCGATACAAACAATCATACTCATGAATACAAATGTTTGTATCGCGAGAGGTATCGAACCTGCGACCACCGCAAGTAAAGCGGTGTGCTAAAATGCTAGGCCGTAATCTATGTATACATCTAAACATATAAATAAAATTGGAGTGTCTGTTTGTAATATTGAAATAACCGTTTTTTACATATGAATAAAAATACGGTACATACACCAAAATAACATTTTTTACAATTTTTGTCTGTCTGTCTGTTTCTTCCGGCTAATCTCTGAAATTGGCTGTTAAATTCTACGCGGACGAAGTCGCGGGAACAGCTAGTTATGAATATAAATACGGGACATAAAACAAAATAACATTTTTTACAATTTTTGTCTGTCTGTCTGTTTGTTCCGGCTAATCTCTGAAATGGCTGGGTTGTTTTGACGGGACTTTTTTTTGGCAGGTAGCTGATGTAATAAGGAGTAACGTAGGCTACTTTTATTATAATTATTCTAATTCCACACGGACGAAGTCACTGGTACAGCTAGTGTAAAATATTATTATTACATTATTAGTATAGATATTAAAGTGGAATATTCTGCATTCCCTATCTACATAGGTATGTAGGTATACATGTACTGACGTGCATAAGTCTGTACTGGACCGATAAGAATACACCTGTTTATTAACAATAATATTAATTAGGTATAATATATACGGCTCTATATTATGATTAATAAATGAATCACTAGCCGAGCCCGCGGGTTTCAGCTTTAATAACTATTATGTTTATAATAAGTTATATTTTTTCAAATTCAAATTCATAATATCTTTATTCATGTAGGTCTATTACAGACTCTTATATGTCAAATCTACCGTCAGTTCGGAATGATAAAGTCAGAAGAACTGACAAGAAACTCAGTATCGTATTATTTCAAATAAATGTTTATATAGATTAATTATAAATTCAAATTTGGGAGAATAGAGTGACTATAATATAATAAAATTTATTATTATTATTTTGAGTTCTAAATTAGGAAATGCAATTAGAAAAAATCACGTTTTAGTTGAGTTTTATGTCCGTTCTTTTTAATTGAATCTGTATACTGAACTGGACGGTAAGGAACAAATATTATTAGAAAAAAATTGACGTTCATAAGCGGCTAAAGTGATCTAAGTATATGGCTAAATTATTTTTGATTTGATTTGTGCGTAAAAATATAGAACAAGTCGCGAAATTAAAACATGTCTAATGCATCCGTGCGAAGCCGGGACGGACAGCTAGTACGCTATAAATTTAATGTGGGTGAAACCGCGGGCACAGCTAGTCTCTCATATATGTTCATTTTTACTTTTTATTGCATTGACGGCCTCGGTAGTCTAGCTGATTAGTACGCCACTTCTGAGGATCGATTTCTTGCACTGTGCAAACAATTGTATGATTGTTTATATCGGTCTGAGTGTTTTCTACTATGTTGGTATTTACAAAAAATGTATCTACGTATATATCAGTTGTCTAGTACCCATAACATATGCTCCGCTTAGCTTGGGACTAGATGGCGCTGTGCCTAGGCCTGGGTTATTATTATTTACTTTTTTTTCTTAATTTATTTTATTCGATAGTCATAGACTATAATAATTTATAGTCTATGACTATCGTCATTAATTATAATAATTTATTGATCTAAATTACAAGATAAAAAATGTATGTACACAATCATAGCTCGCAACTTGGCAATAATTACCTCCCATGAACCTTGAACTCTTATTTATTTCAGTGATATCATACCACACGAGTTAGGTAGGTCCCCAAAATAAATGATAAAGCTGTTTACAAATAGTTCCTGTGCACTTAGTTTAATTAGTAGAGATACTGACTTATCTATTCCACGTGATATTGGGGCGGGAATCTACTTAAAATTTTATATGTATCTGTGGTACGTTTAGGGAGGAAATTCCTTTTTGAGAATCATACAAAAATATAGTAGAGAGAGAAAAAATATAGGTAGGGAATTTCTTTTCGACACTTCTTAAAGTATACAAATTCCACGGTTAGCGGGAAACAAATAAAAATAATATATGTGACTATGATACATATAGGGAGGAAATTTCTTTTCGCAAAAATTGTTATTTCTACATTCAAAATTTTGGTTGTATGTTGGTCAACCTGGCTTTGACGTCCAGTTGACAAAGACCCCTATATTCTAAGCGATTTCATACAACACAGGGTCCATCTATAACTATTTATTCGCTCTACTGATATGATAAAATATATACCAAATTCTATGTTTAATTAATACCTACTCGATTGTAAAAAACGTTATCCATTCAACTATTTTTGATAGATAATATAATAAATAATAATTCTAAAAATGCGATATGTATTCCACTGAATGAGTAAGTTTTCATTTCTTTAGATAAAGATTAAATTAAATAGGTAAATATACACTAATCTTTAAGAGTCTGCACTGTCCTCATAAGAACGACACTTTAATTGCATCCAACCATCTGTTGTCTTGAAGTGTTCGCAATTTTGTTTACATTTCGGTATTTTTTCATAGTACATTGCTAGCAATGTTATTAGTCCATAATGTGGACTCCACACAGTTCCCTCAGGAAACCATCGCGATAAATTCCTAGTGAATTTCCACGATGGGCTAACTGACCTAACCTCAAAATTATCCTCCGCTGGTGCCCCGTCAACGTAAACCGTTAGCGCGGGTGGGTTGCACCATTCCATTATCATCCATAAAAAAATATAATTAAATATAAGCACATAGAAAACACCCAGACATCACAAACAATAAATAATGATACACAGTTTCACAGAAAAATAATTTTGATGTAAGTGACGACGCGTTGATTATTTCTGTACATACCTAATATTTTGTATCATAAAATGCATTGTTATTGCTTTATATTAGGTGTAGGTATAAAAATCATACAGCCATATTTAATTTCAACCGAAACGACTTATGGACGTCATTATCACACGAATATAAAATGTGGGTCGGCCCATTTTATTTACTGGCATTATAATAACCAGTATATATTTATGTTTTTAACACTGATTCTCTGACTGCCTATTATAATATACTAGCTGCAACCGCGACTTTGTCCGTGTTATTACATCAGCTACCTGCCAAAAAAAGTCCCGTCAAAATCGGTCCAGCCATTTCAGAGATTAGCCGGAACAAACAGACAGGCCGACAAAAAATGAAAAAAATGTTATTTTGGTGTCTATACCATATTTATATTCATATGCATGTAGTAATTGGTTATTTCATTATTATAGACACTCCAATTTTATTTATATGTATAGAGTATAGATAACTCTTAGATTGAGTTCTCTTTTAGTATTCTAACCTATACCATATTTAATTCCTAATTATTGTGCAGCTCTAATGATCTGTCGAGACCTGACCTCATCTTATCACCCTGCACATTATCATCCATTTTTTTTATACTCCGTCATACTCATGACCGGGTGCTGCATGTGGGGACTGGTCTGTTCAAGTTACAAACACTGATTTGACTATTTAATTTTGTAATAACATATGTTGGTGGTTACTCTATCTTTCTAAATTTGAATTTATAAAGGAATCTGTATTGTTGTAAACACATACAACATTTATTTGAAAAGATTACAACCTAAGTTCCTTGTCAGTTCTTCTCATCTCGAAATCATTCCGAACTGACAGTAGATTTGACACATCATAAGTCTGTAATAGACCTCCATGAATAAAGATATTCTGAATTTTTAATTTTACACCTTTCACACAGTTGATCCATCTCTTTTCCGGCCTTCCTCTGCCTTATAACATTCATATGTAACATCTTCAATAAAATATAATCTTCAATCCTATGCATTACATCTACATACAATAATCCATACAAAAAATAATGATGTATAAGATATTGTCTCTCTACTAATTTCTCAGTCATCTATAGCTTATATTATATAATGCTATATAGGAAATAAGAACATGTACATATATAGTTCGATTCAAGAGAAATCCCACACATTGGTAGTATTAAATGTGAGCCTATTCATATTAGATCATTCTGGAAAAGGTTGAGGCAGACAGAGATCAATGAAGAGAACTGGAGTAGACCTATGCTAAAAGTTGTGCCTTTTAGCATAGGTCTACTCCAGTTCTCTTGTTGTGGGACATTTTGTAAACCATATAATGTACCCCAATCTTAGGATAAAAGGCTTTATTATTATTATAAGTCTATTCAAATCAACATTTTACCATACTCTTAATTTTTATCTGAACACAAGCAAATAATCATATTTCCATAGATTACCAAAATATTTTAATATAAAGTGCAATCAAAATTATAATTTATATTATTTTTAATAAACTTAAAAATAATTGACTATTTACTTATAATTATATTTAAACAAACTATTTGTTTCTAAAGATAAGAAAATACCAAAAAAATATGAAGACAGTCCATAGCAGGCCTATAATTTTTGTAAGGCGCCAAATGCCAGTAAACATTAAGATGATGTATTATGAACTCTATAACTTCAACAAAGAATTCATTTTTGTTAACACGGTGTCGCAATAGTGAAAGACGAAGACTGCTAATTGTAAAAAAAAATAAAAGAATCCGTCTGTGCTGGGAGTAAACTTTTTTATGACGTTTTACTGTTATTGCTAGCTTTGGTATAATAGACATTCAGCCAAAAAGACTCGTTGAAATTGATTTTTTGCTACTTAGCGCAAATATAAAAAACTGCGAAGGTAAAATTAGGCCACTCACCTCAGTACTCGGACATACATAGTAGATAGAATGAATGAGTAAAAAATCCAATGTTACTTCACAGTTTTAAGTTTCGTATCACTTTAGCACTATATCCAAGTATTATTCACTGTTGAACAAATTATGCACAAAACAAAACGGTACTATTATTTAATGAGCATACACAGTTTTTGGATTCTTGGAACTTCAACTCTTTGATAAACAAATATTTCGCGATACGCGTGTGTTAATTTGCGAATAAACTGCGCACGAGTCGAGTAGATGGCTGCCAGCCGTAGAATGTTGCCAGTATCGATATGCAACAAAAACTACTATTACCACTACTACAATATAATTGTTTCTAATGGGGTTTGCAATAATTGTAAAAATAGTAAAACGTACTTATATGTTTTATTGAATTCAATAATTTAAATATAAGATAAAAATAAAATAAAATAATACATTAATTAATTAATATAATAAGTTTAATGAACCGATATTTTAATTAAGAGTCAATTAAATAAATAAATAAATAAATAAAGTGACATTTATGTCAAATATGAAATCGTTGAGTATGTAATAAAGTATGACAAGGATTGACAGATCTTAAATATCTTGACGTGACAATTAAAAATCTAATATATATATGTATTTAAAAACAGAATTTGAATGATTCATGAAAAACTTGAACATGTTTATAATAAAATTTGCAAGGGTTAGGGGAAATATCACAAATTGTATCTGTGAATCAAATAATGAGATGAGGTGTCAAAAATAATGAAATTCGTATGACGTAATTTGTGGATAGGCCGTCCATGTCTTGTATAAAAACGAAAATCGTTTCTTATGCTACCAACATTTTTGAAAGATATATTTTTTCTTGCTGATTTTATTTATTTATTTATTTATTATTTATTTATTAAACTTTATTGCACCAGAAAGACAAACAATTAAATAAAGAAAAAACGAAAATCGTACAAAAGGCGGTCTTATTCTTCCAGACAACCAACATTTTTGAAATATAAAAGATATAATTTTATTCTTGCATATATATATATATATATATATATATATATATATATATATATATATATATATAATACAATTTATATACATAAACACACAAATATTATATATTACAAAACACACAGGAGTGTTTATTTTGTATTTGGTAAATTATTGATTAATTATGACAATGTGTTTCAGCGCACCAACAATTTTTTATATAAACCGTAATTGTCAAACTGGTCGGATGGATTATCATATGATGTATGGATAGTTTTTAAACTGAGGTTTGTAGCACTGCTGCATTTTAGAATCTTTCTTTAAGTAGTAACGTTTAAAAAGTTTACAATCACTGCAGGAATATAATATATAGATAATGAGTTGTAACATTACAAGACAAAATATGAATATAGATCAGCATGTATCAAATAATGAAGTCAAACCATAAAGGTGGTAAGAATGACGTAATAGAATTAATAAATAAAGCGAAGAGAAGTGGAGATAAGACGCCATTTTAATATATCGAAAAAACCTATTAGTTTTGTAGGCGGACAGACGGAGTTAAGCATCAATTTTATCGCCAATCCATTGATAGCAATTTGGACGTTAATTTTCATTGCTAGGGGGTATTTACTAATAATAGAAATTAGTGTTTTTAATTATATATTTACACCTAAAAGTATTTTGTATGTCTGTAAGTTGTTTTGAATTCATTGCTAGCTATATGACAATATTATGTAGGATTATATATTAACAAACACAAAATAATACACATTACATTATTTTGCAATTAAAAAAGTACTCAATGTGTTTTTATTAGGTATATAATCAGATAAGCTATTACTTCTATGTATTTAGTTAGATAAGAAATAATATTATGGTACAAAATACATATAAATATCAATGATCAGATTTTTCATTTACTACTAAATAGTATGAAATATGAATTACTGGCAACACTAACTGTATTTAATGCTTCATGCGTCATCTCAATCTTTGAATACGTCATACTGTATTCATTACATTATGTAGGTAACATATTATTATCATAGTATTATTTGAATAATGGTGTTTTTTAAACGTAATGTTTTTCCTTACAGGAATATTAGGTGAGTTCTATATAAAAACGTAATTTTAGGCAAAGAAAGTATTTCCTAAGTATGATTTTTATAAACAGCGCCATCTAGTAGACGCCGGACGCTCTGTGGCTTCATTGTCTTTCGTTGATCAATTAATCACATCAAATATCTTTTATTTTAGCCGTTTAACGAAGTTTTTATAACAATATTTCTCCCCTAAAATTCGGTTTAGTCTATAGATTAAATTGAAAAGAACCGCTTGAAACTCAGTTCAGTAAATATGATAAATTCATGGTGAATTAACCACATTGAGCTCAAGCGGTGCACCATTCCATTATCAAACAATAAGAAAAAAAAATAGCCAGAATCAATATTCTAACATTAACGAGGTCTCAAATTCAAATTCAAAAATCATTTATTCATGTAGGACATTTTAGTCGCTTATGAACATCAAATTTTTTAAATTGTAATTTTAATTTTTTCCCTACCGGCCAGTTTGGTATATAGATCCAATTGAGAAGAACTGTTAAGAAACTAAATTTTTTTTAAAAGCCAGGACTGGTAAAAAACTTTTTTTTAAAAGCCAGTTTATTTACAATGTATATTTATATAGGTATCTATGTCTAATATTAATTGAAAATCCTGTGCATAAACAACTATTGCCATGCACGCTCGTCATTCAAGTACTCGTTTAGTGAGTAATAGGCTTTTGCTCAGTAAATATGATTTAATAGATGTTTTGAATTTATTTAAGGGTAATTCCAATATATTATTCCAATTTATATATAGATACCGGACTCTCCGCTCTTAGGCTGATAGGCTATGTCCTCTCTCCTCTGCCGCCAGCCCTTCACACGAAGATAACGCTTTTTCATGACTAAAAAATAAGATCGTATCCGAAATTTCATATCCATAACATCCACCAGGGATGGATGTTATGGATATGAAATTTCGGATATTATTATACCGGATACGGATACGGATGCGGATATGAAATTATTTCGGATTATACGCTAGTTTCGGATAATATCGGTTACGGATATTATTTTTTAAGGAATTTCAAAAGGAAAATACAAATAGCTAATAATATGGTTACATAACGTGCCTCAATAGTATATCCGAAACTTTTATTTCGGATTCGGTTACGGTTATGAGTATTTTTTTATATCGGATATCCGACAGTTTCGGTTACCGTTACGGAGCTCCCTACCATCCCTGGATAATAACCCGTCAAGACGTTTCGCTTCAACAATGTCATACGGAAGGATATAATTATCAGATAATAATTATGATAAAGATTGTTAGTCACGTAGTCATCAATGTATATTATACTCTGATAACATTTGCATTGTATGTAAATTTATTATTAGAAAATACGTAATATCCTTATCATATCAACATATTAGGATTGCTCAATAGTTTCTTGGAAGAATTTGTTAACTATCCCGCGCTGGCTTAATCCGGCACTAAGTACCTATATTTAGCGGCTACGATGGGGCCGCTGGACACTGACGATACGACTGGTCGACCAACCCAAAGTCGCTAGGGGGGAAAGGGTAACAATCCCCTTTCCCCCCTAGCGACTTTGAGTTTGAGAAAAAAAATGTATACTGATGTGGCTCCCATATGTAAATAAACAAATCGTAGCTACATATGTGTGATCTGATTGCTAGCAATGTACCATGTCAGGTTGACCGCCACGCGGTTCCTCCTGGAAACCATCGTGATAAATTACTGATGAATTTGTCACGATGTGCTAACTGACCTGACCTCATGCTCATCTTATCATCCTCCACTGGTCCCCGCCAGCGTAAACCGTTAGCGCTGGCGGGTGCACCATTCCATTATAATAAAAAAAATCTCAAAGTCGCTGAACGAGCTACGGAGAGAGCTATGCTTGAAGTATCTCTGAGGGATCAAATCCGAAACGAAGTAATTCGCCAGAGAACTAAGGTCACCGACATAGCTCTTTGTATTTGCAAGTTGAAGTGGCAGTGGGCTGGTCATATCTGTCGCAGAACCGATGCTCGCTGGAGTAGACGTGTTCTAGAGTGGAGATCGCGAATTGGCAAACGTAGTGTAGGACGCCCCGCATCTAGGTGGAGCGATGACATACGTAGGGTTGCGGGTAGTAACTGGATGAGAAGGCTGAAGACCGTGCCCAGTGGCGTGCCTTTGGAGAGGCCTATGTCCAGCAGTGGACTGCAGTGGGCTGATGATGATGATGGGGCCGCTATTATTTATGTTTATTGTATCTTGTGATCATGTAGAAGCAGCACCCGGAAGATGGAGGTGAAGAGAAACCAGTCGTGATTATTTACATATTGATATTAACGAAGTATTTACAAAAGTTATATATACAAGAAGGTGATTCGGTCTCGAATGACAGGCCTGTCATTTCATTCTTCTGTCGTAACTAGGCAACGGTGTTGCCGCGCGATAATAATTAATTCGCCACATAGGTATGTGGCGCCGCGCCGTACGATATTGAGCGACTGCACATGGCACTCCAAACCAAAAGGACTTATACAGCTGCTGAATGCCAACTCCCGCCTGACGGATACAAGTTTAGTCTGAAGACACCGCTTGGGGTTCGAACCACGGCTCTAATAATTTAATAAATAAATAATAATTTTATATAAAATGTAAAAAAACATCTTTTACCTACAATGAAACACCTGATACATCCGATTGAGCCCGTCCAATTCTAACGATCATCGAAATTACAACACCCTGAGCCGTGGTTCGAACCCATAGCGATGTCTTCAGACTAAACTTGTATCCGATTGGGATTCATCAGCTGTATAAGTCCTTCTTTTGGTTTGGAGTGCCATGTGCAGACGCTCAATATCGTACGGCGAAGCTGTAAAGGCCAGCTGCGTCCAAAAGCATTAGAGTAGTCCGAAAAAAAATCGAATTGCGTAGCGGTTTTTATGTCGATTGTCAGATGCCTTCTCATTCTTCTCTGTTAATGTGTATTTAATTAGAGCACCACGCAAGTTTCTTCCTCATTCTTCTTGTGACGAGTCAGCGTTCCGAATGAGTTGTAGAACTAAAAAATATGACTATTCAAAAGTGTTCTTTTTTATATATTCTTTATTGCACTTTTAAATAGAGTAGAAAACTTAATTATATACAAAATGGACAAAGTGGCAGTTTTGATAAAGATTATTTCTATTTTATTCAAGATTTTATATTTATATATGAAGAACTAACGCTGTACAAACATGTAATAGTTGTCACACGATTGACGTCTATTCATTTTATGAAACAAAATAAATTTCATTTCAGACAAACACCTTTTCATAAATATGTGAACATGGACGTTATTTCTCATAATTTTCACTTAAAAACAGGTCGAGGTTATGTCTACAATTGTTTGTATTGTAGAATTAATTTTCCGACTTACGTTTTAAAGTTCAAAATTGTGTGACAACTATAATAACAGGTTTTAGGGAAAATATGAACGTAATCTTAAGCATTTTCTATTCCTTGTCTTGGCCTCATGCTTAATGTATGACCTGAGTATAAGGCTGTTTGCGAAAACACTTGTGCCTTTGAGGAAAATATTACTCACTGACAGGTTTTTACGGCTTTGTCTGTATGATGACGTTATGATTCTAAATTCAAATTTGAGTTTCAACTAAAACACTATTTTCATGTTACGGTAATAGTAAACTCATGTATGATCATCCTGAGTAATTTTTACTTTTATTGTTAATATTAAATTACGTTGTCAGTAGAGAACAGTTTTGAACTTGCATTTAAGTTCAAAACTTATTGTTGTCGTTGATTTTAAGTATATTGTAATAAATTACCGTTAAAGGCAATACATAATTCGGAGGATGCATTCACTGCCTCCTCTGAGTTGTAGACAGTTTTGGCTCCATTAATACGTTTTAATTTTAGTATAAACAGAAATAGTTCATTATTTGAGATATAAAGATGACGATTATTATTATTACTTGAATCTGATTGCATGAAATTATACGCTATCACTTTTCCTCTAAGCAAGCAAAAGCGTAATGAAAACATTGCTATTAAATGTTTACAGGCGTTTCGATTATCTTTTGGGGGCTGTTTAAACTTAAGTAAGATAGTTATAAATTTAATTGTCATATAAAACAGTTTATATACAACAACTTTAATAACTTTAATAAAATTTCTGTTATTTTACTGAGGGAAACTGCCAGATTCATGAAGTCATATTAGTCGACGTGATGGATACACCATGTGGTTTCTTTGTGGGTAAATATTCCACAAAGCCCTTCGTTACCTTTCCAGCGGGAGGACGGCTTTTTGAAGATGTGCACGATAATAAAAAGATTAATTTAATTATATCGAATAAAGTAATTCAAACAGTATGCTTGGATCACTGTTGTTAATTTTTTATTATTTTACAGGTTCTACAAATTTACCTTAAGGTTACAAATTAATTTTAAATATCTGTTGTGGACTTCATGGTTTATAACTGGCCACTTAAAAACTACTTTATTTTACTTTAAAAAAATATGTATATAATTTGATTATATACATACATACATACATACATCACAGAAGACCGAAGAGCTGGCAGCTACCTTGGACAAAGAATTAGTCTAGCTATTCAAAGAGGGAACGCTGCCAGTATCTTTGGAACGTTGCCTAAAGGGACCCCTTTTAATAATATATTTTAGTCATCATATTATATATTTTTTTTAAGCTTTTTAATTTTAGGTTCTTAGTTGTACAATTAGGTTATGTAAATACTAGTAATAAATATAATATTAATTCTAAAAAAATAAAAAAATAAAGAACTGTTCATTTGATTATTAGTTTGTGACATAAGAAAAATATACCATTTTATTTTACCCCTTTTGCATCGATTTAATTTAAATAGACGATAACTATAGATGCAATAGCTTTCTGCAGTTAAAGAACTAATAAATAAACATACTACAATATGATATTATATTATAATAAAGGATACGTGAAAATATATTTCCGTCTATAATATCTAAATACACATATATAACTCAAAGGTGACTGACATAGTAATCTATCAACGCACAGCCCGAACCACTGGACGGATTGGGCTGTAATTTGGCATGCAGGTAGATGTTATGACGTAGGCATCCGCTAAGAAAGGATTTTGATTATTTCCACCAAGGGGATAAAATAGGGTACGAGAGTTTGTATGAAACTTTGTCAATTATAAACCGATCGGGCTGAGACTTTGCATGCATAAAGCTACTATGACGTAGGCATCTTCTAAGAAAGGATTTTGATCAACTCCACCCCTAAGGGTATAAATTAACGCGGGCAATAGCTAGTTTTTATATATTTATGATAATAAAATTGACCAATTTTGTTTGGCCTGAAATAACATACAAACGAATCTAAGTAACTGTATACCAGCGATATGAATAACGGAAATTTTCTTTGTCTAGGATGCTACTTATTAAGCGCTATTCACACGATTTCCTCACATCTCTCCGATCGACTCTATGTCGCATTTAAAGGGGGGTCAAAATTTCGACGGTCTGAGTCGAGGTTTAAACCTCTATCGGTGTCCTCAGCCTAAAATCATACCTGCCACGTAAGAGTTCGTCTTCAGCTACTCCATAAGTCCTTCCGCGTGCTTGAGTCCCAACAGCCCGCCAATCTTCTCGTCCGATGAAACTGTAAAGGCCAGCTGCGGCCAACAGCATTAGAACAGTAAAAAACGATTCTCTCACATAATGCTTTCGAGCGGTTCTTTCCATCCATTACAGCCCCATTTCTTCGAAGATGGAATGGCACACTCGCCTGCGGAAATCGTCAGGATGATTAATAAATAAGTAATAAATAACTCTGGACAATTAAGACAGTCCCATGGTAAGCAGATCCTGTGATATGGGTACTAGACAACTGATATAAATACTGAGTTATATGTTTTTTTGTAAATACATACTTAATATACATAGAAAACGCCAGACCGATACAAACAATCATATTCATGAATACAAATATTTGTACCGTGCGAGGAATAGAACCTGCGACAATCAGAAGTAAAGGAGCGTGCTAAACCGCTAAACGACCGAAAATAAAGAAATCAATGTTCCAGCAAATGAATTATCTATCTAACATATATAAAACTGTGAGACATGACCCGGAGTGCGCATACCGCTTTATAGATAAACCATAGATTTGTATTTAGTCCGGTACAAACAAATATTTGTACAACTGTTAAAAAATTTCCACGTAATTAAACTACAATAGAGTTCGGTTGTTCAGTTGTGTGTTGTATATGGGTGTTGGTGATCATAGAGACCGTTAAATTTTGTTTAAAATGAGGTTTCTAGTGGTATTGTCCATGGGATTCTACGTAAGTAGCTGAATTGCACTTTGTTGCATTTTGAAATATACAAAATAGATTTTGTTTATTGCGATTATTATCCGAAGAGCTGGCAGCTACCTTGGACAAAGAATTAGTCTAGCTATTCAAAGAGGAAACGCTGCCAGTATCTCCGGAACTTTGCCTAAAGGGACCCCTTTTAATAATATATTTTAGTTATTGTATTATATTTGTTAATCTTTTTAATCCGACCTATTATATATATATATAGTAAGTATTCCTTAAATTATGTATTTTAGAAAGAATAAAGTGTCTGAAATTTGTATATTTTATTTATTCATTTAAACCTTCACCAGTGTACAGTTTGATGCAGTTCAGACTACCAAACTAGCGAGAGCTGTATAACAGGAGTCAATTCCTTCCCAAAATAAGGATTACGAATAAAATATTCATCGAGATTAGTCATAACTTTTAATCTTATTAATAGCCCAAGAGCCCACGACGGCCAGACATACGTGTTATTAGTAAATGTGAAAGTTCTTGTATGTGTGCCGCCAATATAAGTAAGAACGATCCCCAAACATGAAACCTGGATCGTGGTTCTTTGACAGTTGTGATTTGTAAAAATTTTCATATCAAATTCGTTTTTTTGAGAAACTCAATTTTTTCATATATTCTTCGTAGCAGTATCTTCTTTCTTTCTTCTTTTATAACTTGCGCTGCTCATTGCCAGACATATAGTATGGTTCCAACCCCCCGCCGGATCCCCCTAATTTTATGAATAAACTTACGTTATTTTAATAAAGCTGAAATTTATATATATTATTCAGAGAACTATTAAACTGTGTTTCCTAAATTGCCAGACAGTTTGGTTGGTTCTATCATCCTACCAGACTCATTGAAAGCGTGTATTGGGTAACAACGATGTATACAATTTCATATCAAATTCGTTAATTTATGAAACTCAGTTCTTTCACATATTACTTGTAACAGTATTATAATTTGGACTGCTAATTAGCAGTATCTACTTAGTTTTTTCTATTATAACTTGCGCTGCTCATTGCCAGACATACAGTATGGTACCAACCCCCCGCCGGACCCCCCTAAACTATATTATTTTATAAATAAACTTACGTTGGATGTTTGTTACTCTTTCACGCAAAAATTACTAAACGGATTTTGATGAAACTTTACAGCAATATAGATTATACCATATCTCAGAATAACATGTAGGCTTTAAATTTAATCCGGGTGATACCGTGGGCACAGCTGGTAATCTTATAATTATATAATTGTTTCAGATATTTCACAGCATCTTGGCGCAAAGTGAATCCGGTAAATATTTACTTATTTTATTTATTTCAACAAATTTACAACACTATTATTGTTGATCCACAAAGGTATTGTGTATCTGTAGAGTACACATAGTAGGTAAAGATTTAAAATATTTTTGACTTGCTACTATGATTTTACACAGATTATAATATAAATTAAAAAATATCTTCATTCGTGCAGCTCATCTAGAACTAGCGGTTTTTGTAATGGGTACCAGACAACTGATATAAATACTTAAACATATTTTCAAAATATATACATAATATACATAGAAAGCACCCAGACCAGTACAAACAATCATACTCAAAAATACAAATGTTTGTACCGTGCGAGGAATCGAACACGCGTCACCGGAAGTAAGGCGGTATGCTAAACCTAGACCACCAAGATTCATGCTGATATCCTGATTATATAAAGTAAACAGATTCAATATTTGTTTGTAATGAATAATCTGAATAAATACTTTACCTATTTAAAAAAAATAGTCTGTTAAAAATACATCAGTCAGTACACATTATCGCTGTCAGTGTTAGGGTTGCCTTATAATAATTCCACTCAAGCGAAGCTAGGATTGTCACTAGTTTGCGATATGCAATTATATATATATATATATATATATATATATATATATATATATATAAACACCTCTTTGGGCACTTTGTTGATCACGCCACAACCTAAACACTTGCCGATTCCACCTTTTGCACTGAATAACTTGACTCCTATCGCGTATATCTCAGGCGGTATGGCAACGTCGCATTCTATTTTGCGATGCGGCCATATATATTCGTCGATAGTACGATATACTCGACACTTTTTTTACTAATAATTCGTGACTGAATGGCTCCGAACGGCTAAATTTTTGGTATACACAAAGACTTTTTGGCTCTGAATATATTCCAAAAATCAATTAATTATGTTGATCACTTTATATACTCGTCCTTACTGCGATACTTACTTTCATCCGAATATATATAGATACCGTAACGGTCTATCAATTATGACTTTATTAATTTACTAATGTAGATATTTTATATTCGCAATGCTCCATACATGCAAGCTCCAGCAACGGTGGAGGCAGGGTCCCCCCTGCACCGTACACCGCACCCCGCGCACACAAACAAATTAGATATTTTTTGAATACACAAAGACTTTTTGGCTCTGTATATATATTTCAAAAATCAGTTAATTGTGTTGATCACTTTATATACTGGTCCTTACTGCGATACTTATTTTAATCCGAATATATATAGATACCGTAACGGTCTATCAATTATGAATTTACTAATCTAGATATTTTATATTCGCAATGCTCCATACATGCAAGCTCCAGCAACGGTGGAGGCAGGGGGAGCACCGTACACCGCACCCCGCGCACATAAACAAATTAGAATAAATTAAATTCATAAGATTATTTATATATTTCGACTGCCTCGGTGGTCACACCGCTTTACATCCGATGGCCGCGGGTTCGATTTCTCGCACGATGCAAACATTTGTACTCATCGGTCATCGATTGTTTTCATCGGTCTGGGTGTTTTATATGTATATTATATATGTATTTACAAAATAAAAATATCTATTTATATCAGTTCAGTATCAGTCTGTGTTAATTGTCCAGGGTTATTTATTATATTTTTATAAACGGTTATCTTTTTCCATCGCACCGCTCGCTATCGACAGTGAATTCATAGAAATGTCACTCTAAAAACAAAAATAGTTTTGTGTTTTGTATTTCAAATACTAAATGCAAAATAGGTATTTTCAAAATACTTTTTAAAAATTAAGTACCTTTTGAATTTTTGTCCAAACCTCAGATATTTTATTTATTTTAGGTATATCAATCATTACATAGTAATATAAAAACAAAGTCGCTGTCGCATCTAACAGTACATAAACAAAGAAAGAAGACTTTGGCTCTGATACCGTAACGGCCTATGAATTATGAATTTATTATACCTAATCTAGATATTTTATATTCGCAATGCTACGTACATTGTAATATCCGCCTCCATTCATTGTAACGGTGGAGGGACTAAATAGTTGAATAAAACTGAATAAGCAGTTGCTCCACTCTATAGGTACTGCGTCGTCGTCGTATGCTGTTCATTTTTTCACTCGTTTTGGCGCCAAGAGAGGGTCACATAGTCGTGGTCAAGTTAAGAACTTATAATTTAATTTTGATAACAATAGATACAAGTAAAAAGTAGGTATTATATTAATGTACGTAAGTACTGTACTTAAAAATATTTATTCTTTACTGTATGTACATTTGAAAAACTTAACACTTAAGGACTTGTACATATACACGTACATACTGCCATTTTCTCTTAAAGACATCCAGAGAAGCACTATTTATCAAATACGCGGGGTGCACCGACCTTTGACCTTATAACACCTGATTCGCGCGTAACGAATTACATTGCTACTTTTTGGTATTTTATAGTGGATATGTCACTATAAAATATTATTATTTCTTTAGATTATGACATAATAACATAGTTTACATGATTTTAAGGGAAACATACGATAAAAAAAAATCCCGTAAAATGTAAAAGATAAAAAATGGTTATTGTTGGTTATCCTTAAGAGATAGACATATACCATCACGGACTTTTTTGTTGACCTTATTTTGATACATCTCAAAGCACTAGACAACACGCATTTTCATTAAACAGTATTGTATTTTTTTATTTCTTTAACTTTAATGCACAAAAAAATTTGTACATGTGGCGGACTTAATATTTTGCCGCGTTATTTACCAGGCAACCATGAGTGGTGCAGCGAAAGATTATTGGCGGTGCACTAATATAAATAAGAAATGTCAAAAAAAGATTTATAAAGATAATAAAGATAAGCAAAATATACATTTCTATAAAAAAATAACAATATACATACATAAATATATATCTAAATATAACCCATAAATGTATAAATATTATATATAAGTAAATACATAATGATCCGATAATCAAATTATAAGTACAGTCTCAAATTGAAAGTAAGAAAATCAGAAAATATAGAGAGAACTATATGGATATAACAGAAAGATGTGAAAAAAGGAGAAGGACAGTAAAAAAGTTACAAATTTAAATAATGTTCCCGCAATTTCTGTTTAAATGAATTTATTACATTATTATATATATTAGGCATACGACTAGCCTTATGACTGTTACTTTTTTTTAATCTATACATCTATACATGTAAATAAAATTGGAGTGTCTGTTTGTAATATTGAAATAACCGTTTTTTACTACTTGCATATGAATATAAATACGGTACATACACCAAAATAACATATTTTACAAGTTTTGTCTGTCTGTCTGTCTGTTTGTTCCGGCTAATCTCTGAAATAGCTGGACCGATTTTGACGGGACTTTTTTTGGCAAGTAGCTGATGTAATAAGGAGTAACTTACGCTACTGTTATTTTAGAAAAATAAAATAAAATTTCACGCGGACGAAGTCGCTGGGGCCAGTTAGTCTATAGATATACCGAGATTTAATGTTTAAGTTGCTATTATGTTGTTGACAAAATTTTACTGTAATGTTACTATTACGTTATCCTACACAATTTGTATTATTTTGGATGAATAAATAAATAAATAAATAATAATCTATACATCTATACATTTAATAAAAATTGGAGTGTCTGTTTGTAATATAGAAAAAACCGTTTTTTACTACATGCATATGAATATAAATACGGTACATACACCAAAATAAAATATTTTACAATTTTTGTCTGTCTGTCTGTTTGTTCCGGCTAATCTCTGAAATGGCTGGACCGATTTTGACGGGACTTTTTTTGGCAGGTAGCTGATGTAATAAGGAGTAACTTAGGCTACTTTTATTTTAGAAAAATAAAGTTAAAAACCACGTGGACGAAGTCGCGGGAACAGCTAGTGTATAATATATTAGAGATACCTACGTGTTTTTTTATTGATGACTAGCTGTACACGGGATTTCGTCCGTGTTGAATTTAACTTTATTTTTCTAAAATATAAGAAGTTAAATTCCACGCGGACGAAGTCGGGTGTACAGCTAGTTGTCGGTAGTCTAGCGATTTAGCTAGCACACTGCTTTGATTCCTGCTTGGTGGTCGAGGGTTCGATTCCTCGCACGCTGCAAACATTTGTATTCATGAGTATGATTGTTTGTAACGGTCTGGGTGTTTTCTATGTATAGATAATATATATGTATTTACGAAAAAAAACTTTGTATTTATATCAGTTGTCTAGTACCCATAACATAATCTTCAGCTAGCTTAACTTGGGTCTAGATGAAGCTGTGTGAATTGTCCTGAGATTACTATTATTACTATAATAAATCTTTTCAAATCAGCCGATGTTTATTTTTGCCATAATACGTGCTGTTACCATGTGATAATATTACGTACGTACTTATTAAACTATTAACTTATTATTAAATTGTTTGTAACGGTCTGGGTGTTTTCTATGTATAGATAATATATATGTATTTACGAAAAAAATCTTTGTATTTATATCAGTACCCATAACATAATCTTCAGCTAGCTTAACTTGGGTCTAGATGAAGCTGTATGAATTGTCCTGAGATTACTATTATTATTAATTGGTACACAGGTAAACTACTAACTAGGCCATATTGGTGTTGTTTGTTATGGTGAAAAAACTAGTAGGTATATATATAAGTTACACGTACAATTTCAAAGACTTATTTCTTGAAAACTACTGGCTATTCTGAAATAAAACTTTAGTGTTTGTATATGTAATGTTTGCATATAAAATATGATTAAAGGTTACCAGTGTATTTACACTTTTACTGAACAAACAGAGTTGTTTAATACTGAAAATATTGTGTGGAAGGCATCAATTACTTTCAGTGCATGTATAGCTTTTCTCTTTTCCTAATTATTATTATTATTAAGTTTAAAGTGGTTGAATTTTACGTAAGGGGTTTTTATACATTATTTCTAATGTACCATTTATTTTAAGTTTTTTAAACTCTATTCATCGAGACCTATCTAATGAGTCCAAACACGATATTTCTGCTGTAAGTTTTCGAAGAGTATGTTCATCATCTGATAATACTGGTGCCAGCATGAAGTCAAGGTTAACAGATAACTAATTACTTTTATTTCGTCAAAATCTTTAGATTACGTATAATAAATTCATAATATCGCTACCTATTCAAATCAAAACAAGTATTAGGTACTTCATGTACTAGTATATAAATTCATCAACACACAAGTAAATGATTTTTAAATATATTCAGAGCCAAAAAATCTTTGTGCATTTAAAAAAAATGCCGATACGGATTCACTATTGCAGGAAATTGTTGAAAAAATATATATCGAGTATAGGTATCTACTACTATCGACGAATACATTTGGCAACAACGCATGGTCTCGGTCGGAACGGCAACATCGCATATTAGAATACAAAGATAGTGGTAGAACGCGGAACGGCAACATGTTGCCGTTCCGCCACGCTACCGTTATAGTGGTAGAAAGAGAGAGACAGTGGAATCAGCAATATCTACGGATAGTGGCTGGATCAACTAAGTGTGCAAATGTAAGTATATATATATATATATATATATATACTTACATTTGTCTTTAATTCAAAGGAAATATAAATAATGAACGCATCACATTTAAAACAGTAATAAGTACGTACGTAATATTATCACATGGTAACAGCACGTATTATGGCAAAAATAAACATCGGCTGATTTGAAAAGATTTATTATAGTAATAATAGTAATCTCAGGACAATTCACACAGCTTCATCTAGACCCAAGTTAAGCTAGCTGAAGATTATGTTATGGGTACTAGACAACTGATATAAATACAAAGTTTTTTTTCGTAAATACATATATATTATCTATACATAGAAAACACCCAGACCGTTACAAACAATCATACTCATGAATACAAATGTTTGCAGCGTCCGAGGAATCGAACCCTCGACCACCAAGCAGGAATCAAAGCGGTGTGCTAGATAAATCGCTAGACTACCGACAACTAGCTGTACACGCGACTTCGTCCGCGTGGAATTTAACTTCTTATATTTTAGAAAAATAAAGTTAAATTCAACACGGACGAAATCCCGTGTACAGCTAGTCATCAATAAAAAAACACGTAGGTATCTCTAATATATTATACACTAGCTGTTCCCGCGACTTCGTCCACGTGGTTTTTAACTTTATTTTTCTAAAATAAAAGTAGCCTAAGTTACTCCTTATTACATCAGCTACCTGCCAAAAAAAGTCCCGTCAAAATCGGTCCAGCCATTTCAGAGATTAGCCGGAACAAACAGACAGACAGACAAAAATTGTAAAATATGTTATTTTGGTGTATGTACCGTATTTATATTCATATGCAAGTAGTAAAAAACGGTTATTTCAATATTACAAACAACAGGCTTCAACATTCTCAAGTACCATAAAAAAGATGTTTTTATTAAAAACAAGGTGTTCCCGCGACTTCGTCCGCGTGGAATTTAACTTTATTTTTCTAAAATAAAAGTAACCTAAGTTACTCCTTATAAATCAGCTACCTGCCAAAAAAAAGTACCGTCAAAATCGGTCCAGCCATTTCAGAGATTAGCCGGAACAAACAGACAGACAGACAGACAGACTAAAATTATAAAAATAGTTATTTTGGTATATGTACCTTATATATATTCATATGCATGTAGTAAAAAACGGTTTTTTTCAATATTACAAACAGACACTCCAATTTTTATTAAATGTATAGATGTATAGATTATTATTTATTTATTTATTTATTTATTCATCCAAAATAATACAAATTGTGTAGGATAACGTAATAGTAACATTACAGTAAAATTTTGTCAATAACATAATAGCAACTTAAACATTAAATCTCGGTATATCTATAGACTAGCTGGCCCCAGCGACTTCGTCCGCGTGAAATTTTATTTTATTTTTCTAAAATAACAGTAGTGTAAGTTACTCCTTATTACATCAGCTACTTGCCAAAAAAAGTCCCGTCAAAATCGGTCCAGCCATTTCAGAGATTAGCCGGAACAAACAGACAGACAGACAGACTGTACTATGCTATACTATGTATTGATTGATATACCTAAAATAAATATAATATCTGAGGTTTGAACAAAAACTCAAAGGGTAATTTATTTTGAAAAAGTATTTTGAAAATACCTATTTTGCTTTTAGTGTTATAGTACTTTAACTGTTATGTTTTAAGTAACAATGTTTAATTATAATTAATACTACTGCACCAACACTCCGATCGTGCAAAAAAATTTGCTGTTTCATTATTTTTTAGTTCAATTAGTGGTCTACCTAAGTTCTGGGCTAAGGGGGGGGAGAATCATGACGCCCCCATGACTCCCATGACCTCCATGACGCTCCCCCCTGGATCCGCCGTTGCGTCTTCTCTTTATTCGCTCAGTAACGTTGTTACAAAAGAAAAGATTCCCATCCAAAAAATAACAAGTATTGAGGTTTGATCTGGAGTCACGTTACTCCAGACTGATTTCTATAAATATTTAGATTAGGTAGACTATTATTTTTGAAATACTAGCTAGACATTATTAAGTTACTGTAGCCATAATGTAGTAGCCCAAACGTGCCAATGAGGAAGCCCTTGGCAAATGCTGCACCCTGATTGGCCCGTTTGAATTGGATCAAGAACTGCTCGTATGCCAAAAAGGTGGATTTGTATAAAATCGTGTATAAATCGCTTAATTATTATTATTACTCGTCGTGACAGTTGTGGCTCAAAACGGATCAACATTTATATATGGTCATCTGGCATTAGATCAACAAAAGGCCTCCGGATCAACAAGTGAAAAAGGATCAACAAAAAACTACCTATACGGCACGTCTGAGCCACAAAGTGCCCAAGGGGATATTTATATATATATACATATATATATATTTCTATTTCTTTTACAGATGCTGACTTTAAACGTGTTGAGCATTGTATCCCTATGAGTCCAGAAAAAGAAGAAGAAATCAACAGAATAATTGATAAACTAACTGATTTCGTAAACGATATTATGCTGGAACATGAAGATTTAGACATACGGCTCGTCAAATTTGAAATTGAATCACATTCAGAAGATGAAAGTGAAGAAAAGGACATTCAGTTACAAGTATCTGTCAATAACTGTCCCGAGGTATACGATTCACATACAAACATAGAGGAGATAGATAGAGAAATAGTACAGGAGAATTCTGAAACTGATCATTCTGAAACTCATCATTCTAATAATATAAATAATGATTCTAAAGAAGCAATAGAAGAAGAGAAAACAAACAATGTAGATAATAATAGCAATGAAAAAGAAAATATCTTAACAAACCAAAACAATAACGAAGTAACTCAAACTATTGATTCTTCTAAAGAAATTAATCAAGAGATTGAAAACAGTAATTCAAATATTGAAAAACTAATTGATTCCACTGACGTTAATGATTATCATCACGTCAATAGAGTACCACAGGTATTAATATTAAATCTCGAAGAGAACGGAAGAAATCTTTTAGAAGTATTAGAAAAACGGAGGAGAAAGGTTGACCCCTTATTGGTATATGTGGAAGAACAAAAGCAACAAATTAATAGAGTAATTGTTATACCAGGCAATATTCAAAGTAATGATACATCGAAAGAATTTGGTCATGAGTCGGAAAAATTACCAGAAGAAGGTAATGACAATGATAATACCAATGACAAGGATGATAATCATCAAACCAAAATTGAGAAAAGCAATACTACTATTTCCTCTGGCACTGATCAGGAATCAGCTAGTACAAATTTTGATAAAGAAAATAAAAATGATACTGTAAATGTCAAAAAGCAAAAAGAACAGACAGACAAAGAAATTTTACGTAATGATTTAGAAACAAACGAGTCACATCAAGATTCTGAAAAACCATTAGATAAAGGTATTAAGGATGACAGTACATCAAACAATGAAATTGAAAAGGAAGAAACCACTACTATTAATAACGATACCGATAATCAATCTGGAAAAGTGCAAAAGGAACACATAGACCAGGTAGTTATAGCTGATAATCCAGAAACAAGTGACTCACGTAATGATTCTATAAAGTTACTAGAAGAAACTAGTAGTAAAGATGATGTAAAACAAGATGCTACGCCAAACAAAGAAGTTAGTACTGTTAATTCTTCTGACGAAAATGTTAATCAACCTCCAAATATTTGTCAAGATGAAAATGAAAATAAAAGCCGACTACCACAATTACATATATTGAATCTTCAAGAAAACGGAAGAAATCTTCTACAGTCCCTAGAGAAGAGTGGAAAGAAAGTCAATCCTTTATTGGTGTATGTACTTAATAAAAAAGACCAATTCGCCAATGTAATTATACCAGAGCTTACCAAAACAAAAGAATCATCAGTAAATAATGATACAAGATCTGAAGGAAGTAATCTCGTGTATAATGACGTCATTAACGGTAATCTGCAAGAGAAAAGACCACCACAATTCATGATATTAAATCTACAAGAAAATGGAACAAAACTTTTAAAGGTTCTAGAGAAGAGTGGAAAAAAAGTCAATCCCTTATTTGTATATGTACAGGAGCTAAATGGAGAGTATAGTTTCGTTCTGCTTTAAGAAACACAAAACCTAACTCCAATAATCAAAATTTTAATGCACTAATAAAATGATATATTATTTTCTTTTTTTATTGATTTCTACAGTACCTTTTTTATGTAATTGGAAGAGCTAGTTGACGGGCCACCTGATGGTAAGTGGTAACCGTCGCCTATATGAACAGCATTACGAACAGCAGAGGCGTTTCTAATACATACCACTATTACCCCAAGTAAATTACGAATATCCAAGCGTAATATTTGGGAGTGCCTCTGACACAATTACGGTCAGTAATCCCATCATCATCCATACCTGAGTTAGCCCTAAAATTAGAGGTTAGGTTGGAGTAAAGCCGTCCCTAGATTGCCGGGGTGACAACCTCGAGGGCAGTCCTACCCCACCGCACTAGGCCGGAAAAATTGCGCGTTTTCCCCTGGGAAGACGGGGGAAGAAGTGGGTTCCATTAGGGATGGAGATGGAGTCCGCTAAAGATTGGGCCACCGCCGTCTGAGTCGCGGTGGACTGATTTCGATCCCGCGACTCTGGCATATAGCGTTGGGTGAGGGACATCTTGGGGTTTTTTAGTGAGTAGGAGTGTCACAGTACCCGCTTGCCAGCTCCGGAGGGCGGGTCACCATTCTCCAAGCCAAAAAAAGAAGGTCCATTCTTCTCCTTTAAGATTTTGCACCGTTATTCTGTAATACATTTTATTCCATACTCCTTTTTGATTTCAACATACCTGTCCACATAAAGTGATAATATATAGTCACCACATGACGTCGAGAGGTTCCTTCATGCCTTTCCTAACGTTTCATACAGTGTAATTCTGTCATGTTTAGAAAAAGAATAAAAATAAGAATAATTTATTGCTGCCAGTTATATTACACGAAATAAATCAATTTAGGATACTTAATTAAAGACAGCAAAAGGGCCCGGTTCAGCATGGCGAAAGGATGCTCCTGTGCGGCACTAGTTTTCAGGTTTAATCTAACTCTAATCTTATTAAAATTATAAACGCGGAAGTTTGCATAGTTGTTTTTTTTATGGATGATAATGGAATGGTGCACCCGCCTGCGTTAACAGCTTACGCTGACTGGGAACCAGTGGAGGATGATGAGATGAGTATGAGGTCAGGTCAGTTAACACCTTGACAAATTCAATTTGTCATGATTGTTTCCTGGGGGAACCACGTGGAGGTACATTGCCAGCAATGGGTTTATTAGTCATACACATATTACTAACATTTTATAACCTTTGATAATACACACAGCGCCATCTAGTCCCAAGTTAAACCAGAACTTTTGTTATCGGTACTAGATACAAATACTTAAATACATTTTTCTTGTAAATGACATTACAGACAACAACCTGTCTAAAATATACTCATGAATACAAATATTTGCAGGGTGCGAGGATTCAAACCTGCGAACATCGAAAGTAAAGTGGTGTGCTAAACCGTTAGACCACTGAGGCCTTCAAACTATCTTATTAATATTACTAGCTACTGCAAGCATGATGCAAACAAATATACGTATACAAATGTTTGTACCGTGCAAAGGAATCGAACCCGCGACCATCGTAAGCCAGTGTGCTAAACTGCTAGACCACCGACGGGTATAAATATGAGTATAATTTGGCGTTTATAATTATATAAACGCCAAGTAGTAATTAGTAGTAATTATACTAGCTTCTCGCCCCGGCTTCGCACGGGTGTACATGTATATAAATATATATAAACCTTACTCTTGAATAACTCTATTAATAAAACCGCTTCAGAATCATACATAGGGACGGACAGACAGCGACAGCGACTTTGTTTTATACTGTGTAATGATAATGATAAACACAAAGGTTTGTGAGTATGTACGGATAGATGTTTTTTACTTCTTCATGGTAATATAACTTATACATCAGATTAACATAGGCTATAAATGTCATGACGGTGAAACCAGCCACACCAAACCACAGCTAGTTTATAATAATTATTTATTTATTTGCTTGCTACATGGTAGTTTCGGATGTTACTAACTAATAAAAGTATGTATGTAAGGCATGCATCGCCCCTTATTAGAGGTATGCAAATATTCAAATTAAATCTTATTCAATTTAATATAACATTATGTCATTACATTACGAATACCCACAAATACATTTAAATATCTATATTAATTAATTAATGTTAATATTTAATTGTTTCTGTATTATGTAGGTTGCGCATAGGGCAATGTTGCTCACCAGTATTTTTACATAAACTTAGAATCAGAGATAACTCCCTTTGTGAATGTGGACATGAGGAGGGAGTTTTAAACCATATTTTCTTCTCTTGCCCACTAAACCGATCCAATTTAGTGTATCCACAGCTTATTAAAGAAAAAAATTCCCCTGCCAGTCAACTTAGCGTATATTTTAAAAAATTCCTTTGAAATTCTAATATGTTCTAATCCTAATGTTTTATGGATAATTGTAAATTTCATTAAAAGTAATAACATGAAAATGCAAATATGGATTACAGCCTACTTACAAAATATATTCACCTATATATTATATATGTACTCTATTAACTACTAACCAAATTTGTGTTGTCCTTTCTAGTTTCTCCATCAGAAAGACTAAAATTACTTGGTCTTTTGGATATACTTTTTGTCTCCAGTACATTTGCCTGTGATACATGACGCTGTCATAAATGGTCGTAAAAATAACGACCGATTGCCATAGAAGAAAAGAAGATGAAGAAGAAGTAATGTTAATATTTATAGTTATTAATAAAAAATATATAATGTCATCTATTTTGCATGTAAAATAATCTTTCACTGAGTAAAAACACTTATTTATCAGCCATTTCATTGATTTGTCTTTGCATCATTTTAAACAGAGACATGTAATTGTAGTAGGTTAGTTTTAGTATAATAAATATATATAAGTTATAAAAATAAATACTTCAAAAACTAAGCTATTTGGCCTCCGAAGTAGGTGAGACAGAGGTACGCAGAGGACTGCATAAAATTTCCATAGATAAAACTTACCTCAAACTAAAATTATTTCAGTATTCTTTATTGAACTTAAATATTAAATGACTACATGATTAGTAAGAATATTTGTATCTAATAGGTTGTCTACAATTGTACAACTTTTGACATGGCACCTCTCGCTAACGATATGGAATCCCCACACGCTGGAACCTATGTGGTCTCGGACAGTCCGGTTTCAGAGGAGCTTCCTCCCGCTTACACTTAGATTGTGGAATGAACTACCTGCCGAGGTTTTCTCGAGAGACTACAGCATGGAATTTTTCAGAAAGGTCATATTAAGTTTTCTGAAGGGTCAGCTACACGCACGTGACATCCTTAGTGTTTCAAGCGTCTATAGGCTACGGTAACCGTTTATCATCAGATGGGCTATATGTTTGTTTGCAACCTACGTAGTCTGATATATAACCTATATTACTGCAAAGTTTCATTAAAACCCGTTCGGTAGTTTTTGCGTGAAAGAGTTACAAATATCCATCCATATTCACAAAGTTTGGCGTTCATAATATATAGTTATAGTTCGTATTATATAGTAGTTAGACAAACAGAGCTGTATAAGTTATACATAATATTGCTCTGTTTGTCTAACAACTAAAATCGGTGTACTGCTTTCACATTCAGTACATTATAAACTTCACATATTTTCTTTGTTTGTTTTATTACAATCGGTTCACAAATAAAAAGCTACAAAATCACAGGTACTTCTAAATTTACATAAATATCTTGGTAGGCTAGAATAAACGTATAAGTACATAAAAAAAAATGACTACACTTCTAATTCACACGTCACAGATAACCAAAACAAATTCTATACTATATTTCATTGAACAAACATTTTCTAACGAAAGGTATACAGATAAAACACATCCAAAGGCGTCATATGACTTTGTCAATAACAGACTACTCGTAGGTACCTCGTAAACAAACTCGTAAATCCATTCCGACTGACGCGGTAATCCAGATAATATTGTTCTTAAATAAATACGAAATATTAATATGTATAAACAGATGGTTTCATTAATTGCGTATAAAACCTATTATTTGAAACTACTTAATAACAATAACGTGTAAAAGAATTATTTGTTATTTTACTTACGTGTTTGAATTATAAATAATTGTAGTATTTGATAAGTAATTCATTATATTTCGCTTCATATGCATGTATAATTATTTAATTATGCAATGGGAACTGTATTTTTAGGTAACTGGATCAAAATCGAATTATTTCTGTAGGTACAACACAATGTTGTACTGAATTACGTACCCCTGCGATCAATTTTCCGTCCAATTCAAACGGGGATCGAAATTACGACGGCCAAAGACGGTTCGAACCCCTAGCGATGCCCTCAGACTAATGTCGTATCCGTCAGGCGGGAGCTGGCCTTCAGCCACTCCATAAGTCCTACCGCAGGTTTTGAGTGCCATCTGTACTCGCCCCCTATCGTCCGATGAAGCTGTAAAGGCCAGCTGCGGCCAACAGCATTAGAGTAATCCGAAAAAAATAACGTAATATGGACAAGTTATAGCGTGGACGCCTCCTACACACTTATGGACTCCTGGTACTTTATCCATTGAATACATACCAACTATTTTACCATTTCTGTTTTTTTATTGGGTGTTTTTTTGGACTATTATCAAATACAAAAAAATTAAAAAATAATTTATACAGGACATTTTAGCAGCTTATGAACGTAATTTATTTTATATTTTATTTTTTTCCCTACAGTCCAGTTCAGTATATAGATCCAATTGAGAAGAACTGGCAAGAAACTCAATTGAATTATCAGCTGCTAAGCTAACCTGCACAGCGATCTGCATAGATCTATTGTAATCGCCCTTTTTCAAATTTCGCCTTCCTAGACACGTCAGTGACAAGAATTGAAGGATATTCTTAGGAGCGATGGTTTTTATCTTTTTAGGATAGAGTGTATACTATGTTTTTCGTTTATGAATGGGCGACAACCACATAAAATATGTAATGGCTTGCCTTTTCTGCTTGGCAAAATCTGCAGATTTCACCATGTGTTTATTCAATTTGTACTTATGCACTCCTGGTACGTTATCCATAGAATATATGGGAAGAAAAGTCACAAATTCTTTTAATGTAACAGGAGTGGTCATTAAACTTACGGCACATCTGATGGTAAATGGTTACCGTAGCCTTTGTAATTTAACTGCCTTAATCTAAATACAGTCTACAAAATAAGTTGATAGAGACTGGAGTACAGTACACAAACAACTTTTGTAAAGACAAATAGTCTTCGTTTAGAGTTTTTATATACATCAAAATATATGGGATACAACCTGTTCAGACACGCTGGCCACATCCCATTTACATGGAACCAACAACAGAGCTGGTGCGGCATGTGAAGCGACTGAAAAAGCCAAAGCATGTAAATACAGGGTTTTGTCCCATTTGGTGTCGAGATCCTTGGTCCGTGGGGTCCTATGAGACTTTTCAAAGAAATAACGAAAAGGTTAGTCGAATTCACAGAAGACCGAAGAGCTGGCAGCTACCTTGGACAAAGAATTAGTTTAGCTATTCAAAGAGGAACGCTGCCAGTATCTTCGGAACTTTGCCTAAAGGGACCCCTTTTAATAATATATTTTAGTTATTATATTATATTTTTTAAGCTTTTTAATTTTAGGTTCTTAGTTGTACAATTAAGTTAATTAGTCATAATTATATTTGACGTTGTTTTGCCATGTAAATTAGAATCGCTATTAAAAAATAGGGGTTGGTGGTAGAAGGGTGAAAATTTAAGGTTGGATGTATTTTTAATGTCACTTTATAAAAAAAAATACCCCAAAAATAAAATAAAGGTTAGAGGTGAACATCCCTTATCATTTAGGAGTATGAAAAATAGATAGTAGCCGATTCTCAGAACTACTGAATATGCATATCATTTTCATAAAAATCATTGAAGGCGCTTTAGAGGAGTGGTAATTAATATTGTGACACGAGAATTTTATATATAAGTAGATAAACTAAAATAATGAAAATATAATGTAAAGTATTAAAAAGAGGTAATATTATTATAACGAGAGAAAAATAGGAGAAAGGGGGAGATATGAAGAAGTATATATACTATACGCAGTCTAACTACTATTAAAATCTACTAAAACTACAATTACAATAAAAAGTTCTACCATCCATACACCAAAGAATTTCTATTAAAGAAAAGCGGGAAGTATGGTGTTTATTGTTTAATTGTCAAAAAATATTATAGTCTAAAAATATTTTGTTTTCACCGCACTGCTCGAAACTGCTCGATATTGCGAATGAAATAAGACGAAAATGGGGTCTAAAAATTTCGTTAATTCAATATAGGTTTAAATTTATAACATTATTACTTAAATTATGATTTATAAAATATATTTATATATTTCTTGGATTCGACCTCGGTGGTCTAGCGGTCTAGCACACCGCTTTACGTCCGATGGTCGCGGGTTCGATTCCTCGCCACAAACATTTGTATTCATGAGTATGATTGTTTGTATCGGTCTAGATGTTTTCTATGTATATTATGTATGTATTTACGAAAAAAATGAGCTATGTATTTGTATCAGTTATCTAGTGCCCACAACACAAGCTTTAGCTAGCTTAACTTGGGTCTAGATGGCGCTGTGTGAATTGTCCTGAGATAATTATTATTATTATAAGCATTGAAAGTGATATTTATAAATATACTCGTATATTTATGATATGTTCATAAAAGTTGTTCCTTTGTCTGTGCTCAGTAAAGAAAATCATTAACTGAATGTTTTTATGTATCCATACTAATATTATAAATGTATAGTTGCGTCTGTCCGTTGGTTTGTTTTTTGCAACTAAATAAATAGAAATAGAAATAATCTTTATTCAAATAAACTCATTACAAGCACTTTTGAATAGTCATATTTTGATTCTACCACTTATTCGGAATGCAGATTCATCACAAGAAGAATAAGCAAGAAATTTGTGTATTGCTCTTTTTAATAGATGTTTTTATATAAATAATTACTGTAATTATAACAAGTAAGAGGCATGCGATAATTAACATAGAAATCGCTACGCACTCATTATTAGTGTAATCAGATAATATTGTAAGTGCTATGGCTTTAAAATTTTTCTATAAAAACATTATTGTCGTTAACGAATTCTTCAATTTTATGGTAAGCTTTTTTGCAAAGGAAGTATTTTATTTGACATTTAAATCTTTTTTCTGGCAGATTTATAACAGACTCTGGTATTTTGTTGTAAAATTGTTATAAAAACCTTACGCAATTGCCATAAAACGAATTACTAACTTTAGCCCAACGACATTTAGGTAAAATAGTTTGTTATTGTTACGTAAGCTTTTATCACTAACTGTTTTGAAACTGTCTATATTCGGATAAATATACGGATCTTAATAAAATTTGATGTAAATCAGATCTTTTAACAAATAGAATGAAAGGGATGAAATAAAGGATGGAAGGATAAAGATATCCATACATAAAACAATAAAAATACATACTTATATACTAATTTCTCAGTTTGCAATGAATTGTAAATTTGAAATTGTGTCTACGGAAAATAATATCAAATATTTTTTTTTAAAAGAGCATGAAATATTGAAGAATGCTATGAATAATTTAACACAAAAAATGAAACAAACTCGCGGTTGCCCGCTCGTACTTTCCTCTGTTAAATACAATAATAAATATAAAACATATCGTATATTAGATTGGGCACTACCCTCCCAAACACCTCCCGTAATTCAGTTATAACGTAAATTATAATAGTTTTGAAGGTGTCATTTTGATCCAAAAAACCTGAACATATCCGACTGTATAAGTTAGTACCTATACAATAATTTACACATCGCACACATGTCTATAATAATTTACAATATTCATCGATTCATTACTTATAGAAGTATTGTCTCGAATTGTTTGTACAGATCAAATAAAACTAATTTATAGCTTTGTATAACAATACAAGCACAGAAGTTTTGAGTATAAAAATTGCAAGCTGTAAGGAATGGCATAGTCGGGCTGACTTCAGTGGACAGCGCAGAAGACAGAAGAAGCCAAGATGCGTTGGTTATACGTGTTCGCTTCAGTTTGTGCGCTCAGCGTAAGTTTTTTTTTAACATTGGCAACCCTGAAATATAACTTCACTTTTTTTCTTATGCATCCATAAGATAATGAAATGGTGCATCTACCTGCGTTAACGGTTTACGCTGGCGGGACACCAGTGAAGGATGTTAAGATGAGAATGACGTCAGGTCAGTTAGCACATCGTGATAAATTCGACGAGAATTTATAAAACAATAGGGTTATTAGTCCACATTACTAACAATCCCCTTCCCCCTACCCTCAAATATTAAATATATTAAAATAATAGTTAATTTCCTTGCCTTCAGCCATTTTTGCCTTTGATCGCTATTAGCCGTCATATTTAAATATATTTATGTATATTCTTCCATTCAAGCAGTTTTTTAAATTCAGTATTTTATGTTTATATTTAATCGAATTAGGTATTATTTTGCGGAAGTCAATTTCACTACTTAATTTTATTTTGTTTAATTCCGCTACAGTTAACATGTGTGAGACCACAAATATTCAGTGTGGAAACTTGACTACCATTACGACCTTCTTTAATGGCAATCAAATTCCGACCGTTACTGAGCCTACATCCATATTGCGACGCGTGTTTCTCCTCTGAACGAGGCGTCATCAGGCATTGAATGGAGTTCAGTTATAGCTTGGAAGCCTAGTGTTGACTGTTCGGCGACCAAACCGAGACTAGACTACTGTCGATTTGGTAGCCGAACAGTAGTAGTTCTATAAAGTTCTTCTAGCATTTACCTTTTTTTAACTTTGGGAAAATCCTTCATGGAGGACTATCCCCCGGAACCCCGGAAGGGGGCAAGCGGGTAATGTGAGGCTCCCACTTACTAAAAGTTCCAAGATTTTCCTCATCCAACGCTGAATGAAGTGGCGTGATCCAAATCATAGTCCACCGCGACTCCGACGGGCCCGTCTCTGCGGGTTCCCTATGCGTAACTTAACAGATTTATTTGTTTATAATACTTTATTGTACAATATGTTAAATTATGTATAAAAGGGAACAATTGACTCATAGAATAAAAGCGCACAATGGCGGACTTATCCCAAAGAGGGATTTCTTCCTGTCAACTATTTTGTATAATTTTTCCCAATGAGTTGGTTTTAAATTTTAGCTTTTAATTTTTTTTAAATGTAGAAACAATGTTTTAAATATAAAAAGAATAAGTAAACAAATGATTTAGGACACGAATGCAGCATATACGAAAACTAAATATAGAAGTTAATAAAAATCAAAGTATCACAATATACCGGCATTGGCGTTAAAGAAGTGTGCTCCTAAGTTGTGTCCCGTACTCACGCGCTTCTTCGCGTTTTCATACTCCTCTGGGCAATTTCCGCAATCATGGAAGACCACCCTTGTGCACCCTGTGCCAAAAAAGTGCGACAGATCAAACCCATCGAACTACAGGCCTATCGCTATCGCATCTCTACTCTCCAAGGTGATGGAGCGTGTAATTAATACACAGCTCCTTGGATACCTAGAGGATCACGATCTATTGAGCGATCATCAATATGGTTCTCGCCATAATCGCTCAACTGGTGATCTTTTAGCGTATCTCACACACCACTGGGCTCTTGCCATAGAGAGTAAAGGTGAGGCGTTGGCAGTCGGCTTGGACATAGCGAAGGCATTCGATCGGGTTTGGCATCAAGGTCTTCTATCGAAATTGCCCTCGTACGGTATACCAGAGGGATTATGCAAATGGGTCGCTAGTTTTTTGTCTGGCAGATGCATCAAAACCGTGGTATACGGTAATTGCTCCGATAGCATGGACATTAACGCTGGCGTCCCGCAAGGCTCTGTTCTCTCCCCAACACTGTTTTTGCTGCATATCAATGATCTGTTAACCACAGTTAACCTTCATTGCTATGCGGATGACAGTACCGGGGACGCATATTACACGGGCCGTGCTAATATCCCTCTTTCCGTTGTGGAGGAAAACGCGAACAGCTTGTGTCTGAAATCGAGAGTACTCTTACCAGAGTCTCCGATTGGGGGCGAGTTAGTTAGTTTAATTCAATCCTACGTCACTAGACACAAGCCTGCGCGTTCACCGCTAAGAAAACCCCTTTTGCTGTGGCTCCTCAATTCCAGAACACGTCCGTTACCATCTCTAAGAGTATTGGGATTCTCGGTGTCGACATCTCTAGTACTGTTGAGTTCCGCAGTCACCTGGAAGAAAAGGTAAAGCTGGCGTCCAAGAAGCTCGGTGTGCTCAATAGAGCGAGGCGGTACTTCACTGCGGACTAGAGACTTCTCTTATATAAGTCACAGGTTCGGCTGCACATGGAGTACTGCTCTCATCTTTGGGCGGGAGCACCTGGATACCAGCTTGGTCCTTTTGACTCGGTTCAGAGACGTGCTATGAGAATTGTCGATGATCCCAATCTCTCTGGCGGTATCGAGCCACTTAGCTTGAGGCGAGACTTCGCCTCGCTTTGTGTGTTCTACCGATTATACAACGGACTGTGTTCTGAGGAATTGTTCGACATGATGCCGACAGCCACCTTTTACCATCGCACCGCTCGCCATCGACAGGGAATTCATCCCCACACCCTAAGTGGTCCCGAACAGTGCGGTTTCAGAGGAGTTTCCTCCCGCGTACACTTAGATTGTGGAATGAACTTCCTGCCGAGGTTTTCCCACGAGACTACAGCATGGGGTTTTTCCAGAAGGGTATATTAAGGTTTCTTAAGGGTCGGCAACGCGCAAGTGATACCCCTGGTGTTTCAGGCGTTCATTCATTTCATTCATTCAGGCCGTATGCTTGAATGCCACCATCGTGGTATAAAAAAAAAACAACTCGGCATAAAAGAAATTTACGATACAGTTTCAGCTGAATATTATTTATAACCTCAAATTTTACTTTTCTATTTTTTTTTAATTCAAGAAGCTATAAGGAGTTCATACGATTTGTTTTTTACAGATCTTGAGTGCACACGCTGCTCCAAAGGGTAAATATCTTACTGTATTATGTTACTAATTTTATTTTTTTTATGTCCTTTGAATGGTAACAAGGTGACGGCCTAAATGATGGTAAATGGTAACCATCGCCTATATACAGGAACAGTACTACAGACATCCAAATTATTAGCTTGTTTCGAATTATTCTAATGCTGTTGGTCGCAGTTGGTCTTTACATCTTCACCGGACGATAGGGGGCGAGTGCGGATGGCACTCCAAACTAAATGAACGGCTTATGGAGCGGATGGAGGCTAACTCTCGCCTGACGGATTCGATTTTAGTCTGAGGACACTGCTAGGAGTTCGAATTTTGGCTTTGGCCGTCGTAATCTCGATCCCATTTGAGTTGGATGGGAATCAATTGTAGGGAATCAGGGCTCAGGCCATCGTAATTTCAACCGTTTGATTCGAATTAAAAAGGAAGAGCGTGCCAGAGTAATGTTTACTAAAATGTGTTTTTTACAGCCAACAATGTCAGTTGGGATAAAAAAACAACTGATCCTAATGGTTATAGCGAGCAGACATACGATGAACAGACAGATGCAAATGGCAACAAAAGCACGCACAAAAGCAGCAGGAGCGAGCACCATTCATCATCAGGATCTGGAGGTAATCCTACTAAAATATAGCTTTGAAAAAATGATTAAGAATAACTAATAAACTACTAGTCAGACCTTGATCAAATTTATATGGAACAATGAGAAACACCAGAATTTAAATAAAAAGAGAATCTCCAAAATAGGCTTACCTAAAAAGTTCTGAGGGTTGAATACTCTTTTATTGAAGTCCTCTGAGAAAGAAATACAACATTTGGTTTTTTTGTTACAGAAAGCTCTTCTGAGTCTAGTAGCTCCAGCAGTTCTTCGTCTAGGTAATTAGTGAACAATTTATTTATTTTTTAGACTTCGCTTAGGTGAATTTGTATTTGATCATTACCAAACAACCGAAAATTATATAGATATACCGAATCATCAACTAACAGTAAAATCATAAAATCGTAAAAAAGTCCCTAATGTGGCACTAGTTTTGGTCCATAAGGACTTAAACCAAGTTCGCGTTGGTTGACACACTAGAGTGTATATATTTGGGGTATTGATCAAATTTTATCTCTATTTTATGATAATAATAATTTTCGTTTTACAGTAGTAGCAGTAGCAGTTCTCAAGAAAATAGCGATTCTTCTTCGTCTAGCCAGAGTTCAAGCTCCTCTCAAAGTTCCAGCTCTTCACAGAGTTCTAGCAGTTCTCAGAGTTCTAGTGTAGCAAATAATGGAAGTTCAGGAAGCAATGCCGCCAGCCAAAGTTCAAGCGGTGCTCAAAGTTCTAGCGCAGCTAATAACGGAAGCTCAGCAAGCAATTCCGCTAGCCAGAGTTCAAGTGCTGCACAAAGTTCCAGCGCAGCTAATAATGGAAGTTCAGGAAGCAATGCTGCCAGCCAGAGTTCAAGCGGTGCTCAAAGTTCTAGCGCAGCGAATAATGGAGGAGCTGCAAGCAATTCTGCTAGCCAGAGCTCAAGCGCTGCCCAAAGTTCCAGCGCAGCTAATAATGGAAGTTCAGGAAGCAATGCTGCCAGCCAGAGTTCAAGCGGTGCTCAAAGTTCTAGCGCAGCTGCTGCAAGCAATTCTCTAGCCGCAGCGCTGCCAATAACTAATAATGGAAGTTCAGGAAGCAATGCCGCCAGCCAGAGTTCAAGCGGTGCTCAAAGTTCTAGCGCAGCTAATAATGGAAGTTCAGGAAGCAATGCCGCTAGCCAGAGTTCAAGCGGTGCTCAAAGTTCTAGCGCAGCTAATAATGGAAGTTCAGGAAGCAATGCCGCCAGCCAGAGTTCAAGCGGTGCTCAAAGTTCTAGCGCAGCTTATAATGGAAGTTCAGGAAGCAATGCCGCTAGCCAGAGTTCAAGCGGTGCTCAAAGTTCTAGCGCAGCTAATAATGGAAGTTCAGGAAGCAATGCCGCTAGCCAGAGTTCAAGCGGTGCTCAAAGTTCTAGCGCAGCTAATAATGGAAGTTCAGGAAGCAATGCCGCTAGCCAGAGTTCAAGCGGTGCTCAAAGTTCTAGCGCAGCTAATAATGGAAGTTCAGGAAGCAATGCCGCTAGCCAGAGTTCAAGCGGTGCTCAAAGTTCTAGCGCAGCTAATAATGGAAGTTCAGGAAGCAATGCCGCTAGCCAGAGTTCAAGCGGTGCTCAAAGTTCTAGCGCAGCTAATAATGGAAGTTCAGGAAGCAATGCCGCCAGCCAGAGTTCAAGCGGTGCTCAAAGTTCTAGCGCAGCTAATAATGGAAGTTCAGGAAGCAATGCCGCCAGCCAGAGTTCAAGCGGTGCTCAAAGTTCTAGCGCAGCTAATAATGGAAGTTCAGGAAGCAATGCCGCTAGCCAGAGTTCAAGCGGTGCTCAAAGTTCTAGCGCAGCTAATAATGGAAGTTCAGGAAGCAATGCCGCTAGCCAGAGTTCAAGCGGTGCTCAAAGTTCTAGCGCAGCCAATAACGGAAGTTCAGGAAGCAATGCCGCTAGCCAGAGTTCAAGCGGTGCTCAAAGTTCCAGCGCAGCTAATAACGGAAGTTCAGGAAGTAATGCCGCCAGCCAGAGTTCAAGCGGTGCTCAAAGTTCTAGCGCAGCTAATAACGGAAGTTCAGCAAGCAATTCCGGTAGCCAGAGTTCAAGCGGTGCTCAAAGTTCTAGCGCAGCTAATAATGGAAGTTCAGGAAGCAATACCGCCAGCCAGAGTTCAAGCGGTGCTCAAAGTTCTAGCGCAGGTAATAATGGAGGAGCTGCAAGTAATTCTGCTTCAGATAGCCAGAGTTCAAGCGCTGCACAAAGTTCTAGCGCAGCTAATAATGGAGGAGCTGCAAGCAATTCTGCTTCAGCTAGCCAGAGTGCTTCTCAAAGTTCTAGTGGAGCTGGTGGTTCTCAATCAGGCAGTTCTTCGTCAAGCAGTTCCCAGAGTTCATCAAGCTCTGTTTCTCAATCAGAGAGAGACAATTTAAGTATGTTACTTTAGATATCAATAGTCTCATTTAATTTGCTTAATTTCAAAGAAAATACGAACGATCTCTCAAGTTGAATTTTGCTTATTAACTTAGTTTTAATTATAAAATTTATTTTATCAGTTATATTATGAATTTTGTAGAATTGTGTCAATTTTATTTATAAACTTAGTAAGTTAGCTTATTTTGAAGTAATTAGAAAAACAGAGATATTATTAAATTTATTACAACAGAAGTTAAGTAGATAACAATTGGATAGTGTTAAATGATTTATATTAATTCTAGCTCACGCTACTTGGGAAGAATTATGGCAATTGTGGAAGTTGTGGAACAGGGAAAGAGCCGGTAAGAAATATATATATTCGTTAGAATACTAATATCTAAGAACAATTCACACAGAGCCATCTAGAACTAAACAGAGTATTAAGGGTACTAGACAACTAATAAAACAACCTACATACATTTATTTTGTAAATACATACATATAATACATATAAATATTCAGATCTCAGATAAAATATTATATACTCAGACCAACCATACTCATTCATAAGTATAGTTGGTACTCTGAGAACAGGTAAGAAATATATGTATCCGTTATAATACTAATATCTAAGAACAATTCACACAGAGCTAGACCTATGCTAACTAGAGTATAGAGTATATTAGTATTAGACAATTAATAAAAGAACCTATATACAATTAGTTTGTAAATACATACATATAATTGTAAATACATAGAAAACACCCAGATCTCATTAAAATATTACATACTCAGACCAACCATACTCATGAATACAAATGCTTGTACCGTGCGAGGAATCGAACCCGCGATCATCGAAAGTAACGCGGTGTGCTAAATAGACAAACCACCGTGGCCATGATAAACGTTTCTTTGGATCCAATCTTATATAGTTTCAATGACTTATTGATTATAATAAATATGTATCGAAAGAGTTCGTAAGTGATCAAGAGTAAAAATTGAATCTACAATTTTATATATATTATTATAGTAAAATAATTAGTCAATAACTATAGTACATTTTTGATTAATTATTTATTTTATTTTACCCTCTTAAGGGTAAAATATTATAAACTTTGAATGTCATATTTATTTATATTTCATTAACACCATAAAAAATAAGTTTCAAGCTTCTACCTTTAAAAATTACGGTAATTCCATACAACCTTTTATCTTCTCTTTCAACCCCTTACAACCCTTTTTTCGCATTAAAATGTCCATGCTCAGGGTGTAGACTAGGTGTGTACCAAATATCATTTAAATCGGTTCACTAGTTTTGGCGTGAAAGCGAGACAGACAGGCAGACAGAGTTACTTTCGTATTTATACTATTAGGAAGGATATGTTATACATTATAATAAGTTACAAACCAAATGCCTGATAGCTGAAAATGATGTCACTATCCTATGTCCTTTCTCAGGATCTAGACTATTATCAGTGTACCAAATTTTATTTAAATAGGTTCGGTAGTTTTAGCATGTAAGTGTGATAGTTACTTTCGCATTTGTAATATTAGTAAGGATTGAAATTTGATTTAAAAATGTATAATTACTTATTTTTTTAATAGCGAGCCAAGCAAGTTCCAGTAGTTCTGCGCAAAGGTACTAATTTTATCTCATACACATTTTCCCTCAACTTGTGTATAAAATCAAATTGATCAAAATATTAAATTTCATTCTAAGTTACTTTATCTACTTAACTTATTCATTAAACCATTTTTAAATTGCACATAATAAGTCATGAATAATAGTAGCATATTATTGAACAATTATTTTATGCATAAATACATATACTCGTATTTCATTCCATGAAGTGTTATAGACATAAATACGAGTCGAAAACTTATTAATAACTATAAAGATCCATACATTCATGATATTCTTAACACTTTAATTCAGCAGAGCTTGTGTTATGGGTACTAGACAGCTGATATAAATCCATAGATATTATAGTAATATATATATTATATACATAGAAAATTCCCAGACTGATTTAAAAAATCATACTCACGAATGTTTGTAGAGTGCGAGGATCGAACCCGCGACATTCAGAAGTAATGTGAATAGTAAACTGCTAGACCATCGCCAAATAGATAATGCATATTCTGATTTTTCATATAACAGTTCAAGTTCCTCACAAAGTTCAAGCGCTCAAAGCAATGCTGCAAGTAATGCACAAAGCAGCGCAGGTTCCGCAAGTGGTGCACAGAGCAACGCAGTATCTGCAAGTAACGCACAGAACAACGCAGCTTCTGTAAGTAATGCGCAGAGCAACGCAGCTGCTGCAAGTAACGCGCAGAGCAACGCAGCTTCTGCAAGTAACGCACAGAGCAATGCAGCTGCTGCAAGTAACGCCCAGAGCAACGCAGCTTCTGCAAGTAACGCCCAGAGCAACGCTGCTTCTGCAAGTAACGCCCAGAGCAACGCAGCTTCTGCAAGTAACGCCCAGAGCAACGCAGCTTCTGCAAGTAACGCACAGAGCAATGCAGCTGCTGCAAGTAACGCACAGAGCAACGCAGCTGCTGCAAGTAACGCACAGAGCAACACAGCTTCAGCAAGTAATGCACAAAGCAACGCAGCTTCAGCAAGTAACGCGCAGAGCAACGCAGCTGCTGCAAGTAACGCACAGAGCAACGCAGCTTCAGCAAGTAATGCACAAAGCAACGCAGCTTCAGCAAGTAATGCGCAGAGCAACGCAGCTGCTGCAAGTAACGCACAGAGCAACGCAGCTTCAGCAAGTAATGCACAAAGCAACGCAGCTTCAGCAAGTAACGCGCAGAGCAATGCAGTTGCTGCAAGTAACGCACAGAGTAATGCAGCTTCGGCAAGTAATGCACAGAGCAATGCAGCTTCTGCAAGTAACGCACAGAGTAATGCAGCTGCTGCAAGCAATGCCCAAAGTGTAGCGGTTTCTTCAAGTAATAGCCAGAGTTCATCAAGTGCTCCAGTTAATATAGGTAAGAAACAGAATGAAGATAAGTATGAATTTGTATATTTTCTATTTGTCAATTTACTATCAAGTTCTCTTACTCTCGTCGGAAATTTAGAGATTCATTAATTTATTTGAGATTATTCTTTGATATCGTTAAATTGTTTATTCATCTAATTAGAGGATAATTATCCTAGGCAATTACATTTTACATTTTTACTATTGTTTTGAATTCTTAATTTTCTTACAAATTTTAATTTATTATACGTATATTTGACCTCAAATCGGATAAAATTCGTGTAGGTCTATTACAGAGTACATGAGTCAAATCTACAATTGATTCGGAAAATGTTAATCTCTTATACTATTTTCAAATGAGGTAGAAGACTTGACTACCAAAATACCAAAATAATAAATAGAGTGAATATAGATGATAACTCGAAATAAACATGACTCGAGTTAACTTGAGTTGTAATTCAGGTAACTCGAGTAACTAAAATTTAATTAATACATAATTAAGTAGTAATTAAAATTATGACAACCGCCGTTTGCTAATACATTTAAATTATATATTTTTTAATAATATTATTACACTGGATAATTCACACAACTCCATCTAGTTCCAAGGTAAGCAGCTTTGGTTATGGTTACTAGACAACTGATGTAAATACTTATGCAGATATTTTTTTGTAAATACATACAAAACATACATAGAAGACACCCAGACTGATACAAACTATCATACTTATGAATACCAAGGGATCGAACTTGCAACCATCGCAAGTAAAGTGTTGTGCTAAACCTAAACGGAGCTGTCAATTATGGCAAAATGAAATTACTTAATCACACAAATAAGATATGGCACGTCAATATACTCTTCCATTTACAGTGACAGCATCTGGTGGCGCATCATCCAGCGCTGCAGCATCCAGTAGTAGTGCTTCAGCCAGCAGTTCAGCCAGTGCCACTACATCTGTCGGTAGAGGAATTGGCAAGATATGCATATGCTACGATACGATTGCTAGCATTCCATGGAACGTTCGCAGACAGGTCAACGTTTAACGACTATCATCGATCCAATATTTTTGTTAGTTATTGTTTTCTTAATACACATTACTGTTATATTTGATTTAGTTTCTATAATTTGATGCTCTGTTTAATTAGTGGCAACAATAAATACGACAAGGCGGCCAATATGCGATGGAGTGGTTTTAAATATTTAGAGTCCAATGACAATACATTTTCTAAGTGAAATCACAAAATATTCTTGTATTTCTAATGAAAATTGTGTTTTATTTTAATAAACTTTATGTGCAATGAAGGGGTGTGTATTATTTTATAAGCGTAACTATATAAAAAACCAACTATGAAAAAGATAGGATGGATATAAAAGACATATATACAAATAAATAATAATAATAATGTATTATTCCCAATACTCAATAGAATAGAATATAATAGAAATTCATTTATAAAATAAACTTATATTGAAGCACATTTGAATAGTCATCACATTTTTTTTCACATACGTACATTTTTTATTGGGTTTTTGGCTATTGTCATGTGCTAAGACCACTGTGCACTGTGCACTGTGACCTCCATAGATTTATTGAGCTCGCCCTTTTTCAAAGTTAGACCCGTGAGGGACAAAAATTTAAGGATATTCTTAGGAGTGATGGTTTTTATCCCCTCAGGACTAAGGCACTTACGCATAGGACTTTTTACAGTCTATCTGTAGTACTAATGTTGTAGCGTGGTGTGAAACAATCTACAACATTTCTTAAACATTCTGCTGTACTTAAAATAGAACTATTAAAAATAGAAGAGAGAGATACTACTATTTAAAATAGAAATAAAATCATTCGTTCAATCTTACAGTTTAGAAGTAATATGACGCATGGAAGTTGAACTCAGCTACTAATAATAATATATATATATATATATATATATATATATATTTAAAAACAGTTTATTTACAACGTTAACTTACATATATAGGTGTCTATGTCTATTATTAAATGAAAAGCCTTGCACGCTCGTCATTCAAGTAATTGTTTAGTGATTATAGTAGTAAGTATAGTAATAGGCTTTGCTCAGTAAATATGATTTAACAGATGTTTTTAATTTATTTAAGGGTAATTTCAGTATATCCTTTAAACCGGAAATACTCTTCACTGTGTCTTGGAAATTACCCAGACATGTAATTTCAAAAATATGGTATACAGGTGTCCTAAAAGCGTCGATAAACCGAAAGCTAGGATATAGGACAAACTGTCACAATTATAAGAAAATAAAAAAAAATCTTGACCGTGTGGATATGAAAAAATTTGCTACAAAAAGATGTGAACGTCTCTTGCAGGCCTTTTAAGATGGAATAAAAGTTCTTTTCTTGAAAATTTCAATATCGTACGGTCGGAAATACCATTGCTGGAATGTGAAAAGAGCACGGCGGAGGGCCGCCATTCATCCTGATCAATAAGTTCATAAATTGGTATTAATCCTAATAATTCCTCAGAACATAATAATTCCTCCATGATACCAATGATTCTCGCAAAGCAAATTTGTCTCGGTTCTGAATGCGGTTGAATGCGGTTAAATGAAAGTAGCTGGTATTGTGGTGCTCCCGCCCAGAGATCAGAACAGTATTCCATATGCGGTCGGATCTGTGTCTACAATTGCAAGCGATGGCCCATCGTGAAATACCGTCTCACTGTATTGAGCACACCTTTTATGAGTCTATTTTAGCCTTGTCCTCCAAATGACCGAAAATATGTTTGTTATTAATATAGGATGATTTATTTACGTACGTTTATGTAAACCTAATGAATCAGACAAAAAACTCAAAGAGTTTTAGCCTGAATGTTGCCTGAAACTGCTACTGGTCAACCAAAGGGAACTATATTATATATATATATATATATATGTAGAAGATAAAGTATAGTTCCCTTTGGTTATATATATTAATACGTAACGTAGCAGAAACTTTGTATCTTTTTATAAATATGCGCTGACGGAGGAGTATGAAATTTAGCACATTTATAAAAATATTAGGATTCTGCAAATGCTAATATTTTTTTGTAGAATATTACACCTAAGGGCGTTCTCTAGTTCTCTATCTGCCAACCATAAAGCGAACTAAGAAATTAGTAACCAGCGGATTATAGTTTACAAACAATTTATTAATAATACATATTATTTGACATACATACTCACATACGATATATAAATATACATATATATCCCGTTTAGGGATAGTATATTTGTATATACTATACTATATATTACTAAAAATAACACAATTTAGATCAGGTCACCCATATCTGAGGCAAAGGAGATGATAAATGGAGCGTAATAGAAAGGGATAAGCACCTCTCCGATCGATCCCCGTCCAATTCAAACGGGGATCGAAATTACGACGCCCTGAGCTGAGGTTCGAACCCCTAGCGGTGCCCTCAGACTTACGTCGTATCAATTATCGTATCGTCCGGTGAAGGTGTAAAGGCCAACTGCGGCATTAGAGTAGTCCGATAAAAAGAGATAAACAAGGAGAATCAGAAATATTAATTATGATTGCGAAGAAAATGAACCCTTGAATGTAGCTTTAAAATGAGATTTTAAATTAGTTTAAAATTTTAAATTAATTTCTACAAGGTTCCACTGAAAATCAGCGTATGGACGTTTTTTTTTATGGATGATAATGGAATGGTGCTCCCGCCTGCGCTAACGGTTTACGCTGGCGGGACACCAGTGGAGGATGATAACATGAGCATGATGTCAGGTAAGTTAGCCCATCGTGACAAATTCACCAAGAATTTATCACAATGGTTTCTAGGGGGAACCGCGTGGAGGTCAACCTGACATGGAACATTGCTAGCAATAGGGTCAACAGCCCACATTACTAACAATCTCCTTTCCCCCCGCGTATGGGCGTTACAGCTCATACACAAGGCTGAGTGGAAACCAATTTGGTCGCTACTGTATTTAGAAAATAATTAGTTATAATTTTTGTAATATGTTGTATGATTGTTTTGTATGCGACAAATAAATATATTTTTCTTTCTTTCAGATTTATTTTTAATAGATTTAATATCAATTATTATCGGAATGTCTTATAACAATAATTTGTCCGTTTAATCGAGTTTTCAAAATCTTTATTGAATTAATCTCTCAAGCTTTTATTTATACACTAGGTGTCGACCGCGATTTCGTCCGCGTGGAATTTAACTTTATTATTCTAAAATAAAATTACCCTAAGTTACTCCTTATTACATCAGCTACTTACCAAAAAAAGTTGCGTCAAAATCGGTTCAGCCATTTTAGAGATTAGCCGGAATAAACAGACAAACGGACAGACAGACAAAAATTTAAAAAAATGTTATATTGGTGTATGTACCGTATTTATATTCATATGCATGTAGTAAAAAACGGTTATTTCAATATTACAAACAGACATTCACAATTTTATCTTTATGTCTAGATATATATTTCGTTTCAACAAACACAATTTGTGATTTCAAAGACTAAAGAGAATATTTTCATAAAGATGCAATTATAGTATCAGAGACAATAAATTGTCTAGACTGTAATTTCGTCATATCATTTATTATTATATTATATACAAAAGAACATGTTTTTGTACATAATGTAGGTATATGAAAGAAATTGTTTTTGTGCTGATTCATAAATAATTCATTACTATATTCATACACAATACATATAGTATTAAAGCGCGTGTAATAAAATTAATTGTTACCATGTATGTATACTAAATTAAATAATTCTATTATAGCTATGATTATATAGGTGTGAAATAAAATGTGTGATTTTAAACAATGAATCGAATGGAACAATATCATGACGTAAGTATGTATATTAAACGCAAATAATGCTTTGTTTCAATATGATTCGAATTTTATTTTAGCGATTATAAAATTTCAGTTAGAAAAGTAATAGTAAAATAAGGAATATTTTAAGGAAGGTGTTACATATGAATGTGGTTGGTTATAAGAGCAGAGGAAGGCCGAAAAAGAGATGGATGGACTGTGTGAAAGATGACATGGTAAGAAAGGGAGTGAATAACGAGATGACTGCGAACAGATAAGAATGGAAGAGGAAAACATATTACAGCGACCACAAATGAATGGTATAAGGAAGAAGCAGATGATGATGATGATGATGACGGTAGTCCTGTTCAGCACGAACAAAAATTGAGTGATTGTAAACTTAAATCTATATATATATATATAAGTCAAAGGTGACTGGCATAGTGATCTATCAACGCACAGCCTAAACCACTGGACGGATCGTGCTGAAATTTGGCATGCAAGTAGATGTTATGACGTTGGCATCCGCTAAGAAAGGATTTTGATTAATTCTACCCCCAAGGGGATAAAATAGGCGATGAAAGTTTGTATGAAACTTTGTCAATTTTAAACCGATCGGGCTGAGACTTTGCATGACGCGAGCGAAGCCGCGGGCAAAAGCTAGTTTTATAATAAAGTACTACAGACATTGTTATAAATAAAATAGGTGTGACACCGGTCGATGTTTATCTTACTAATATTATAAACGCGAAAGTTTGTGAGTGTGGACCGATGGATGGATGCTTGTTACTCTTCTAATAATTTTAGATGCATTCTGTGGTTTTATTCTGTAGTTGTACTATCTAATTCCATTCATTGACGACCTCGGTGGTCTAGCGGTCTAGCACACCGCTTTACGTCCGATGGTCGCGGGTTCGATTCCTCGCACGGCACAAACATTGCATTCATAAGTATGATTGTTTATATCGGTCTGGGTGTTTTCTATGTATAATATGTGTGTATTTACGAAAAAAAATATCTGTGTATTTGTATCAGTTGTCTAGTACCCATAACACAAGCTTTAGATAGCTTAACTTGGGTCTAGATGGCGCTGTGTGAATTGTCTTAAGATTATTATTATTATTAATTACTATCCAAAAATTCTCATCTCCCCTCTTAAGGAGAGGAGATGGCAAATACCGCCGGCAGAAGCACAGTCGGCCGGGGTTCAGGGCCCCAGGGAGAGAAACCGGCGTACAATGCGGGCAGAATCTAAGAGCAACGCTTTCTGCATCTTAATATTATTATTATTATATTCGTATTATAATCTTATTATATATATATATATATATATATATAAAATAATAATAATAAATAAAAAAATAAATGAAAAACTAACAAAGTACACAGAATTAAAAAAACAATGGAAAGCACACACCATCCACATAGTACCCATAGTTTTGCCATCCACAGTAATTATACCAAAAAGTCTGAACAAACACCTAGACACGTTGCATATCCCCTCCTCTACAATAGAACTATTACAAAAAGCCGTCATACTAAACACATGCCGAATAGTCAGAAAATTTCTATCTTCATCACATAACTCATCCATGCTATATATATATTATATATCTCCCTTTGATGGGGTAATAGACTGATCATTGCGGGTAAAAATCACCAAACAATGATAGTATAAATTATGAATGATGAGGATGGATAATTTTTATTATTATTATTATTATTCAATGAATTAGTAAAACATTAAAATAATAGAGCTTATCAGAATAGGCTATAAATTTTATACAGGTGAAACCGTGGTGCCAATAACAGGTGCCATAAGAATATTATCAGCGTTTTACAGGTTTAATATGAAATTAACAATATTTCAATGAAAACTGTTCAACTACTATATATAAATTGAATCTGCGGCCGTTCATTCTTTGGCACGTGCAGATTCTGCATACCGCACTTTTCGATATATCTGTTGCTAGGTATCTGTAGGTCTGTAGGTAAGGTCGGTATTTACATATATTCAGCTTTATAGTATATATAGAAAGTGTACTAATTGAGTCCGCAAACGTTGTGTTGTTGTATAAATTTAAATCGATATTTAAAAAGTAGGGGTTGGTGACAGAAAGGTAAAAATTTAGGGTTGTATGTGTATTTATGTTATTTGTATGACAACTCTTGTCAGTTAGGGGTATGAACAATAGATGTAGTCGATTCTCAGACTTTTTGAATATGCATATAAAATTTAATAAAAATCCTTCAAGCCGTTTCGGGAGAGTATGGTACATTGTAACACGAGAATTATATATATAAAATTATAATAAAAGTAAGTAAGTAATTACATCATAAAATTAAGTCTTAATTAAGAATTAGGAATACAAGAAAATTAGTATATCTGAAAAAGACGTCATTTTGTAGTTTTTATTTTGCCGCGCAAACGTAATGTGCCACAGATGCAATATTGCACGTCCACAGCCGCAGTAGAATGACGAGCGCGTAATACGATAGCTGTATGGCGAAGTTAATCTAGCATTTACATAAAGAAAAATACTAAAAGATTACTAAGAAATTATAACTACTTAGAACTGAATAAGGTAAATATGAATAGCGACAATAGGCATTCAAACTTGGTAGCAGTCATACAAATTTAAGCCAGTTATTTATTCAGATGCGCTGCAAATGATTTATCATCGAACACGATGAAGCGAATGTGGGCTATAAAAATTCGTTAGCTTGTAAGGAAGTATAGTTGGTTTTGTTTTCATCTGTGTCACACGGGTCTTTTGGATCCCAGATCACATGATGCGTGGTCACGCATCGGTCTACTGGTTCTTTGTATTTTGCGTAAGTCTTTTCTGTTTAGGGTTAATTGACGTCAGATTGTTTTAGGTTAATCTACAAGAATTAATCAAAGTATAATATTTATTAATACATTATTAATCTTATTAATATTATAAACTCGAAACTTTGTAAGTATGGATGTTTGTTATTCTTTCACGTAAAAATTACTGAACGGATTTTAATGAAACTTTACAATGACATACCTTACACATCAGAATAACGCATATACTATCATTTTCACGGGTGTAACCGTGGGCACAGCTAGTAATATTACAAACGCGAAAGTTTGTGTATATGGATGGTTAGACGTCTAACCATCCATATATATATATATTATAACCTTTCACGCAAAAACTTCCGAACGAATTTTGATGAAACTTTGCAATAATATAGCTTCATCAGAATAACATGTGCTATGCCTATGCGACGGTTGGTCATGGGGGTGAAACCGCGGGCACAGCTAGTACTTAATAATTATATATCAAATGAAACACCAGTGCAGAAAACTTCCCTTCCTAAATATTAACCATATGGGTGAGGTCTGGCGCAGTGATGGCTGGCTCACCCATTGTACTCGTGAACAGATTGTTTGTAGGAGGTGGTCTCTTATGATAACTATGACCGATTTAGTTTGTTACTCCAGTAACTATTTATTTATTCATATCAATTTTGCTATTTAGTAGTTTGTATTTACACAAAATGATTCAAAATGTATGAACAAAAGTTATTTAAAAGAGTAATTCTCAAGCGTTTCTCATTTTCTTGCGATGAGTCTGCCGTCCGAATGAGTGGTAGAATAAAAAAACGACTATTTAAAAGTGCTTATGCAAAAATAGGGATGACTACTGAGGGTGCACCAAATAGTACTTTGAAGTGGCCTTTGGCCTAGATGACCAACTCTTACCTGACTGATACAAGTTTTGTCTCAGCGCTACTAGGGTTCAAACCTCTACTCTGGCCGTCGTAATTTCGATATACGTTAGTTAAAGTTTTATTAATTGTAATATATTACAAAGCGTTTTTTTTTACAGATCTTATCTGCTAACGCAGCTCCATATGGTAAGCGTGTATTTACATTCATACTAGTATTATAAATGCTTAAGTCTGTCTGTTTGTTTGTTTCCTATATTTTCACGCCTAAACGACTGAAGTCATTTTAATGTAAGATAGGCTGATAGACTGTATCACACGACATGCATATATTCATATTTTTATATTAAAAATGTAGTAGAAGTCGTTAGTAATATATAGTTTTTAATATATATATACATATAGTCGCTTATATACATGAACAAAAAGGTATAAGTTTATTTATTTTATTTACTTTATTGCACCTTAAAAAATATAAAAGAAAATAGATTATTTAGAGTATATAGGTACAATAGGCGGTCTTATCGCTTAAGTGATCTCTTACAGAGAACCTTTAGGTAGAGGAGAAAATACAAGATGAAAGAAACATAAATAATGATAAAGAAAATAAAGACACATAAATTTACTTCTCCATTTATGTTTAGCAAACAACGAGTTGCAGAGTAGCAGTTTGCAGCAACAACAAAGCTCTCAAAGTCAAGCAAGCAACATCAATAAACAAAGTACGTAATAGTATTATTAATAACATAGATATGATTATAAGCTATTGTAATAGCAAACCGCTTGTATACATGGATCTGTTATCATGTGACTCCAGTGAAACCACGTTGCATTTCTGGAAGACTAAGATGTCACGCCTCTTATCCTGTAATTTCACTTCTTTATCCCATTCAACAACCAAAACATTGCATTATTCGTGGCGGCTGAAGTAGGTGAGGCTGAGCTACCCAGGCTCATGAATTTTTATAAAGTCTACCTCAGTATACTGCATTTGAACAGTACAACAAAGAAAATATACAGCACAAAACTAATTAATAACAAGCACAACTCTTATCCTAATTTTGTAATTTCTATTAATTTTATAACCTGTTATTCTCTTTATGTAGTGATGTCAAATTTATCAGAATTAATCTGTTGTTATTTGTGAAAGCCTATCAGCGGCTTAGTATGTTTTTATATTGATTTAATATGTGTATAGTCAGCCTTGGTTTCTCTTTAGTAAATAAATAAACAATTCATGTAACTGATACTTTATCTGTGGTAAACTCGTGTTGTAATAGGAAACGAATTAAGAAATTAAATTTTATGCTTAAAAGTGTGTTTATAATATTCAGCAGCAAGCAACCAAGTGCAGAGTAGCAGTTCGCAGCAACAACAGAGTACTCAAAGCCAGTCAAGCAATGTAAATCAACAAAGTACGTGTGAATATCATTAATTCAAATATTACATAATACCTTTTGGTCATTAGAGGCAGACAATGAAGCAAATTAAATTGAAATCCAAGTTTGAAAATAAATATATATCTGTAATTTGCAGCAGCAAGCAACCAAGTGCAGAGTAGCAGTTCGCAGCAACAACAGAGCACTCAAAGCCAATCAAGCAACGTCAATCAACAAGGTAGTTTAGAATAACATGAATTGATAGAGTATATAATAAATATCTTTTGGTCATTAGTGGCAAGCTATGAAGTATATTAAATTTAATTCCACGTTAAAATATATCTGTAATTTGCAGCAGCAAGCAACCAAGTGCAGAGTAGCAGCTCGCAGCAACAACAGAGCACTCAAAGCCAGTCAAGCAACGTCAATCAACAAGGTTCTTGAGAATAACATGAATTGAAATAATATCTTTTGGTCATTAGTGGCAAGCTATGAAGCATATTAAATTTAATTCCACGTTAAAATATATCTGTAATTTGCAGCAGCAAGCAACCAAGTGCAGAGTAGCAGTTCGCAGCAACAACAGAGCACTCAAAGTCAAGCAAGCAACGTCAATCAACAAAGTAATTATGCATATATATAATTTACATTTCAATTAGTCATCTCTGTGTCAATCAGTATTGATTGACACTTGTATAAGTACATAAATTAAAATTGTATAAGTTTGAGACTAAAAGTGTGAAAATAATTTTTAGCAGCAAGCAACCAAGTGCAGAGTAGTAGTTTGCAGCAACAACAGAATTCACAGAGCCAAGCAAGCAACGTCAATCAACAAAGTACGTTAGCATAACATTAATATAGAAATCGCATTATCTGTGGTTGGATCAATAAAAATACGTGTAAAGTATATTAAATTAAATTTATTACAGATATCAATAATGTGCAAAATCAACAAATCTCCCAAAGCCAGACTAACGTTACAAACGTTATACAAAATAACAAAAATATGCATAAAAAATAAATTGTATTGCATTTAAGCGAAAAAACGGAATCTCGATGGTGTAACTTTCTTTGACCTTCATCTATCATTTATTTATTTATATCAGGCTACTAATAGCCCATATTATATGTACAATCGAACGAGATTACGTTTGTTTTAGTTACTTTAGTTTAGTTGTACATATATATATCTTATAGTAATTATATTATATATAGTAGCACTAACATATATATGTAATAATAATATAAATCGTCTCTGTGGTTACGGCATTGACGACGGCAATCTGCCAACGTAGCGCTGATACACCACCCCTTTCGGCCAGTCCTCCATCATGAAGGTGGTCAGTATGTTGGGGATCTGGGCCACAAACGCTTTGAAACTCGCGTTGTGACTCGACACCAGCTGCGTCATCCTCTATGTTTATGTCTATCACAGCGTTATATGACTTCAAGAAACTAATAAATCTATGGAATACTAAATATTTTTAAATTCATGTTAGTCATAATATTTTCGTTCATTATTATTCTCATTCTACACATTATTCATATGTGCGTATACGTACTATTTAATTTATTCTGTGCTTCTACAATAAAATCATTAATATTGGAAAATGTATTATATCTATATAATACGGCAGCTTTATTATGTAAAAGTATAATATATACAACCTATCTGAATTAGTTTCACGTAACATATTAAAATATTACGTTATTTGTACAAACAGGACCAATTCTACCAGGACCAGGTATCCCAGGACCTATTCTACCAGGACCAGGTATCCCAAGACCTATTCTACCAGGACCAGGTCCTATTGCATCAGGACCAGTTGTACCAGGGCCAATTTTACCAGGTTCATTTGTACCTGGACCGATTCTACCAGGACCAGGTGTCCCAGGACCGATTCTACCAGGACCAGGTATCCCAAGACCTATTGTACCAGGACCGATTCTACCAGGACCAGGTGTCCCAGGACCGATTCTACCAGGACCAGGTATCCCAAGACCTATTGTACCAGGACCAGGACCAATTGTACCAGGACCAGGCCCTATTGTACCAGGACCAGGCCCTATTGTACCAGGACCAGGACCAATTGTATCAGGACCAGGCCCTATTGTACCAGGACCAGGCCCTATTGTACCAGGACCAGGTGTCCCAGGACCAATTCTACCCGGCCCATTAGTACCAGGACCAATTGTACCTGGTCCAGTTATACCAAGACCATTACTAGGACAATCATGGCCGATTGAATCGATACAACCAGCTGGATTGCAACAAGGCCCCATTATATTGCCATTGAGACCAGTTGAATTGCCCAACGTTGTACAGGCACCTTTAGTTAATGAACCAATTCAACCTGCTTCACCTATAATAATTCAGCCTACAATACCCATACAACCATTACGCCCTATTCCACAATTGAATACAAACATAATTAATATTGAAGAAATAGAACGTGCAGGAATTCAACCCGTTCCGGTACCAGCGGAAATAGCACCAACAATTCCCATACTGTCAGGTGATACAGTAATAATTGAAGAAGCTCCAATACAACCTATTCCTGCTCCGGTGCCAATTATTCCGTTACAAACTAACTCAGTACCAATAATACCTGTAGAATCAATCTCAACATCTTCCAGTGAAACAATAGTGATTGAACCACAATCAGTCCAAGCAGCTCCTGCCCCAACTGTAGTAGATATAGAAGAAGTACCTGTACAACCTGCTCCGTTACCTGCTATTCCAGTGCAAGCTGTTCCAATACCAGCTGCACCTGTAGAATCAATCGCTACAGCATCTAGTGAAGTAATAGTAGTCGAGCCAACCTCGAGCGAAACAGTAGTGGTGAATGAAGGTCCAGTACAAGCTGTGCCTTTACCTTCTATTCCAGTACAAGCCATTCCATTAGTAGCATCTCCAGATATTGTTGCATTACCGGCTATACCAGCTGCACCAGTGGACGCACCAGCATCCAGTGAAATAATAGTGGTTGAATCAGCCCCAGAATCCGTATCAACTCAGATTACTGTAGCACCAAGTAATAATGTTATTATTCAACCTGCTCCAGTACAAGCAATTCCCATTGTACCGATTAATCCACCACCAATTGTTCCACCGATTGTGGCGCCAGTTCCTATATCAGGTAATGATTTTGAATTTTCACAGTTATATTATATATGCAGAGAGCAAAAATACTAACCTTCAATTTGTAGGTTGAACAATAACCGTAACTAGTAACCATACCATAGGTGGTAAATATAATAAATAACATGAAAACTAGACAAAATGTTAATAAACCGGTAAGTATTTTAAACGGAATAAAATTATATATATGTGGATAGGATAGGGATGGAAGGAAGGTATATATAAATATATAACACGAGTACTTAAACACAAACCAAACAGACTGACTAATTTAGCATAATCAAGTCACTAATTTATGTTTGGCATTATAAAGTAGTATTGTAATTTTCAAGAGATCCTAATATTTTAGGATTACCGTCGGTGGTATCAGCACCACTTGCCCCTGTAATTCCTGTCGTTCCTGAGCCACCAGCACCTGGACCAGGTAACAACATATCACATAATAACGTTTTCTGGGGCGCTGCCTTCTTGAATTTGGTATTTAGTCGCTGGAAGCCAATTTTTGGCTTATATATATAGAAAATATTGTTCGCAATCGTCCCTATACTATTTTTAAACAATAAATGTATTTTTTTAATTCAAAATTTGAGCAAGTTTGACTAGTATCTCAATAGATGTTAAGTAATAATGAGGTCAAAGCTAATTACGTTGTAACCGACAACGTCGTATTACTACATCCCGCAGCATGCTGAATAAATGAATTACAATCTTTCGAACTTGATACTAAATCTTTCACAGGTTTCGAAGTCATTACGTTTGATAGAATTGTAAATGGTCAGCCGGTTCCCACAACAAAAGTAATACCAATATGTAAGTACGCGTTTTAAAGGGTCGCTATAAGTTTCTTTATAACAATAAATTGTCAGTTCTCCTTTCTGCCGGGTACTCATAAGTTTTTGAGTTTTGTATATATATATCAACATGTTATATCACTCTAAAATAATGTATCTTCCTAAATCAATGAAAGAGTGCGCCACGGCTTGTCGAATATACATTCAATTTCTTGTGTATAGGCAAATTAGGACGTTTTTATATTTACAGCGTGTGCATCGCATCAGTCGTTTCTAAGTAACGTTAGCAATGTCGCGCTTTGTATCTTTTTATTACTGTAAAAGTAATGAAAAGATATATACATTATATAGCATAATTCATAGCATAACCACAGTATCAGGGTTTTATTATAAATGTGTAGTGAATTTTCTTTTGTTTTTCTTACAGCTAACTCGGCTGAAAGTAGTTCCAACAGTGTTTCACAAAGGTAATAATTTACAATAAGTAATATTTTATAAAGTACTCATTATGTATGGGAATGACAATATTTTATTTCTGTTCCGCTTAGTTCCACTGTGGTTAACAACAGTGGAAGTAATGTTGCTTCTGTAAGCAACGCACAGGCCAATGCTGTTTCTGCAAGTAGCGCTCAGAGCAACGCTGCTTCTGCAAGTAACGCACAAAGCAACGCTGTTTCTGCAAGTAACGCCCAAAGCAACGCAGCGTCTGCAAATAGCGCACAACAAATAGCCAGTTCGCAAACAAGCAGTGCTAGCAGTTCTCAATCAAGCAGTTCTGTTTCGCAATCCTCAACCAACTCTCAAAGCACATCAAGTTCAACATCTGAATCTCAAACTGATACTGAAAATTCAGGTATGGATTGAAATATTTCTTGTTCTGTTATTATTTTATGAATTTCATAACTTTTTAGTAAGTTGTGGACTTTGTTAATCTGTTAGTTAATGATAAACGAGCAATTACTGCTACAACAGTAAGCAATCGATACAAAATATTTTTTACTTAATAACAATTAATATCAATTTGAAGAGCCTAATGGTTCAGCACATGACTTAACCTTTGATTATTGTGGCTTCTACTGACACTTAACAATCTTATTTAGTCATGGTATAGTTATAACACAAATATTTATATATATAACCGTTTTTGTTAGTTTAGTTACTTTTCTATGTATATTCGTATTAAAAGAAAAGTATATATAACTATGTTTGTCAATTGTTTAATTTAGTTTGGGCTTGAAATTGTGATTTGTGAAGATTTAATTTACTTATTTGAACATAATATATATATATATTATTTTAGAATCCGGTTTTCAAGAATTGTGGGAATTATTCATATTATGGATTCAAGGAAAAGGAATCCTGCTCCCATCTGAAGGTAAATTATTCTTATTTTGAATAAAATAAAGAGTTTAGAACATTTTTTTTATATAGTTATTACTGATTATAATTTACATTACTATGAAGTTTGATTTCAATGTATACAAGTTAAAACGAGTTTTGTTTAACTATCACCTACGCGTTGCGAGTCAAAATAACGTGTTCATTTCTTATAATTTCACTGACACATCCGAAAATAGTTTACAAAGCAATCTATTATCGTCAGAAATAGGTGTCTGACAGAGGTCTTTATAAAATTTATAAAATGCTCCTAATCGTAAATTTCTTTTTAATTTTTGTTATCTGTACGTACGCTGTCTCGTGTTTGGTGGCCCCATTGAAAATCAGCGCGGTGATATAACTTAGTTATATCTAAATGTATATAACTCAAAGGTGTTGCAGTATAAATGCTGAGTGGGAGCCACATTCAGATACCAGTATGTTTTTGGGTTTTAAGTACTATAGCAAGTATTATTGTAATGCTGAATTTTCTTTATTATTATAATTCATATATTAGCTCTGTAATTAATTTGTATTGTGCCAGGTATTGACATAGACAAATACAAATTGTACAGCCAATTTCGGTATATTCAGCTATATTTTCATATTGCAGGAGGCCCTAGTCCAGCCAGTTCTAGTAGTTCTACACAGAGGTAATTGTTTACAGATTTTTTTAAAATTTTAGACTATTTGGTGTCTCTGTATCTGTTGCGATCCACGCTCAAACTTCTATATTCACTCCGCGTTTATTATTTCTTTTTGTTCAGTTGTTAAACATTGCATATGATGCTAAATATGAATTTTGTTAAGCTACATGCTTTTAAACTTAATAATTCACATTTATAATTCTTTATGAGTTACATTTTCACAGAATTTAATTAGTTTTATCTTTCCATACGGACGTTGTTTACAATATACATATTTATTGATGATATTTATGTAAGTATCTATTATAATTAAGAGAATAATTATTTTTAAGGTATGAATTAATATAATTTATTTTACATTAGCAGTGCAGTTTCTGCAAGTAGCGCTCAAAGCAATGCCGTATCTGCAAGTAGTGCACAGAGTAATACAGCTTCAACAAGCAACGCCGCTTCTGCAAGTAGCGTTCAGAGCAACGCAGCTGCTGCAAGTAACGCTCAGAGCAATTCAGTTGCTGCAAGTAACGCACAGAGCAACGCAGCTTCTGCAAGTAATGCACAGAGCAATTCAGCTGCTGCAAGTAATGCTCAGAGCAACGCAGCTTCTGTAAGTAATGCACAGAGCAATTCAGCTGCTGCAAGTAATGCTCAGAGCAACGCAGCTTCTGCAAGTAATGCACAGAGCAATTCAGCTGCTGCAAGTAATGCTCAGAGCAACGCAGCTTCTGTAAGTAACGCACAGAGCAACGCAGCTGCTGCAAGTAACGCTCAGAGTAACGCAGCTGCTGCAAGTAATGCACAGAGTAACGCAGTTACTGCAAGTAATGCACAGAGCAATTCAGCTGCTGCAAGTAATGCTCAGAGCAACGCAGCTTCTGTAAGTAACGCACAGAGCAACGCAGCTTCTGCAAGTAATGCACAGAGCAATTCAGCTGCTGCAAGTAACGCACAGAGCAACGCAGCTGCTGTAAGTAACGCTCAGAGCAATGCAGCTTCTGCAAGTAACGCTCAGAGCAACTCAGCTGCTGTAAATAACGCACAGAGTAACACAGCTGCTGCAAGTAACGCTCAGAGTAACGCAGCTGCCGTAAGTAACGCTCAGAGCAACTCAGCTGCTGTAAGTAACGCACAAAGTAACGCAGCTGCTGCAAGTAACGCTCAGAGCAATGCAGCTTCTGCAAGTAACGCTCAGAGCAACTCAGCTGCTGTAAGTAACGCACAGAGTAACGCAGCTGCTGCAAGTAACGCTCAGAGCAATGCAGCTTCTGCAAGTAACGCTCAGAGCAACTCAGCTGCTGTAAGTAACGCACAGAGTAACGCAGCTGCTGCAAGTAACGCTCAGAGCAATGCAGCTTCTGCAAGTAACGCTCAGAGCAACTCAGCTGCTGTAAGTAACGCACAGAGTAACGCAGCTGCTGCAAGTAATGCACAGAGCAATTCAGCTGCTGCAAGTAACGCTCAGAGCAACGCAGCTTCTGCAAGTAACGCACAGAACAATGCAAATATCGTGCAATCTGAAAGTAAGTTATTTTAAATTAAAACTAATACTAAATACTATTCTCAAACCATGTAGTCAGAGGTATAGTTAAATGTCTACTTCATATACAGGCAAACCTACGAATTAAATAAAATATAAATTGACACACAATGATTTTTGTATCTATACATATATCTAGGACGTTACACTTTCTCATCATCTCATCAATCACAAGATTATTTTATAAAACTAAGTTTTCCTCTTTATAATGTCACTTTAGAATATTTATAACTAATGTAATTCCCTTATAACGTATGATTCTAGAGGTACAATATGTTTTTTAATCAGTCAAGTAAATTTTTATTATGCATGTATTTAGCATTTGTATGTGCTTATTGAATAAATTAAATTTTCATTTTTAATACAAACAAAAGAAAATGTAATGGAACCACAATAAAAAACAAGCTGACGATCCAACTGATGGTAAATGGTAACTGTCTATTTATATGAACAACATCACGTTATCACGTGAAGCCAGAATTATATCACACATGCGTTGATATATGTACTAGAGAGTTAAGATTTTATTGATTAACCAGTAATTTCACTAACTCACTCTTCATACCAAACTGCAATCGGTGAGACAATAAAAGTTCTTAATAAAGACTCTAAAAGCCTTCTAAAAGTTCTTTATTAGTAAAAAATCTTTCCTCAGTATAATTCAAATTCAAATTCAAAAATCATTTATTCATGTAGGATATTTTAGCCGCTTATGAACGTCAAATTTTTACAATATAATTTTATTTTTTCCCTACCGTCTAGTTCGGTATATAGATCCAATTGAAAAGAACTGGCTGGAAACTCAATTGAATTACTAATTTTTAAAAGCCAGTTTATTTTCAATGTATATTTATATAGGTGTCTGTGTCTAAAATTAAATTAAAATCCCGTGCATGTTCATGCTATTGCCATATGGCTCATCATTCAAGTAATATAAAATTTACAATACTTTTTTTATCTACAGCGTCCAGTGCATCATCATCATCATCAATCAGTGGATCATCTAGTAGTAGTGCAGTCAGCAATTCTGGACTCATTCCCGCTTCATCTAAACCAAGAGGCAAAATTTGCATCTGCTACCAAAACGTAGCTCAGATTCCATTGAATGTTCGCAAATATCTTGATCTTTAATCCGCTACCTGACTAATTACGCTTTCCTTGTAACATTTGAAACATGCTTATATATTATCTTCTTTGTTGTATCTATTAGTATAATCCATGCTATTTTTATTAAATCACCTTCTAACCAAGGAATTTCAGATACGATATTGAAACCTTCAAGAAAAGAATTCATTCCTTCTTAAAAGGCTGGCAATGCACTTGCAATTCTCTTGGTGTTACAAGCTCGTTTGTATCGTATGCTATTAAAAAAATCTATCTTTTCTTTGTTGTGGAATGCATAATAAATATATGTTTATTTGATAACGCACAAATATATAGACAAACAAACCTAATTTAATAGATTAAACCAATAAGAAAGATTGTATATAAGATCTGTACTCCACATGTTGTAAACCAATAAAATATTAATTATTAATAAAACTGTTGTATAATTGTGTGTATGATTCAAACTTGAATAAAAATACTTCTCGCGACGTTGCTCGCGTTGATGATTTCATGAGACAGTTTTGGTTTTTTAAATGGATGAAAATGGAATTGAGCCGTTTGCGCTAACTGTTTACGCTGAAGGGGTACAAGTGGAAGGTGATAAACTGAACACGAAGTCAGTTAGCCAATCGTGGTAAATTCACTAAAAATTTATATTGATGGTTTTCAGGGGAATAGCATGGAGGTCAATATGACTTGGGACATTGCTAGCAATAGGGCCAACAGTCCACAATACCAACAATCTGCTTCTCCTCTAAGACAGTTCTGGTTGATCAGCTGAATCGTAGTGCCTGCATGTCAAATATTACTACTGTATATATTTAATTGTATGGATAGTTTAGCAGTATAAAGGGCAAAAATATAAAGTTTTTTTCACCAGAAACTCGTCCCTGTGTATAAGTTTTCATTAAAAAAATTTTTTTCTTTTATATTTGAATTGGACTGGATTAATAGAAATAGAAATAATTTTTATTCAAATAAACTTTAAATATAAGCACTTTTGAATAGTCAAGTTTTTTTATTCTACCGCTTATTCGGAATGCAGATTCATCACAAGAAGAATAAGCAAGAAACTTGTGTGTTGCTCTTTTAAATAAATATTGATTTACTTATATTTAATTAACAATAAGGATTAGGCATGCGACAATCAACATAGAAACCGCTACGCATTTAATCTCTGTTCAATCAGATAACATTGTCAGCGCTATGAATTTTAAGTTAGATATTTTCTACAAAAACATTATTACCATTTATAAATTCTTCAATTTTATAATAAGATTTTTTACAAAGAAAATAATTTATGACACATTTGAATTTTTTTTTGCTAATACTCAATTAGAGTTTAATTGATTAATTGAGTACAGACTCTGGAAGTTTGTTGTAAAACCTTACGCAATTTCCATAAAACGAATTACTAACTTTCGTCAAAAGGGACTTAGGTAAAACTAGTTTGATGACATTACGTAAGATTTTATTAGTGTAATCACCTACTTCTTTAAAAATGTTAATGTTTTTCCTGACATATATAATATTTTCGTAGATGTATTGAGAAGCAACGGTGAGGATATTTGATTCTTTAAAACATTCACGCAAAGACTCTCTGGAACCCATACCGTAAATGGAGCGGATGGCTTTCTTTTGCAAAATAAATACTGTATTTATATCAGCTGCTTTGCCCCATAATAAAATACCGTATGACATAATGCTATGAAAATAGGTAAGGTGTTATTATAGCTACTCACCCGCTGGCGTTCTACCATAGATTCACTTTCCGCTTGGGCCTCCTTAAGGTGTCTCTCAAGGTGAGTGATACGCTGTAAAACTGACTCATATGTGTCCCTGCAACTGTCAGATTTATCCACAATTTCTTGCAGTCTATTCCTGTCAACACGTAGGTCCTCACATTCCATTCCATTAATGGTCATCAGTTCCTTCTTCAGGGTCACATACTTGTCAAGCACTGATTTCATTTCTATTTCACTATCATCTCGTTCCTGTAATAATTCTTTATTCAAGTCTTGCACTTTTTTTAATTCTAGAAGTGACACCTTAAGTTTATCCTCAAGATCACAGGCTCTTCAGGACATTATTATTTCGATATGATAAATTTATAGATATAAATAAAGCTAATGGAATTTAGAACTTGTGCTATTTCCTTACTCAATCAAATTTTTATTAAATTTAGTATTAATAAGTACTTACAATAATGGAGTTAGTGGGTATTCTTTTTTCCTCGACACAACAACTAAAATTCACTATTGACTATATAACGAAATCAATTTATCAAGTAAATCTAAAGTTTACTGATATAGTAAACGTAGATTAATTGAAGTGAATCTCACGATAAAAATGCTCAAATTAATGTAAATATTTGATTATCACAAACTTTGACAGGTGACCGGTACGTAAAAATTTGCGTCGATTTTTGCGAACAAATACTGCATAAAATTGCACACAAACAACAATCGATGCTTTTTATAAGCTAACTAATTATAATAAACACAATATAACATTATACTAATAAATTATATAAAAGTAATTTATTATTTCGGCCAGCTGACAAAGACAGTTATCGCGAGTGTTGCCATTCGAGAAAAAAAAAGAAAAAGATAACTAATAGTTTAGGTTTTTTTATTACTAAATTTGAGCGCGTTTGACCGCATCACCTAATGTTAAGTGATGATGCAGTCTAAGCTGTTCCACACATGCTCAAATAGCACTTTTTCACTTCTGACTTGAAAGACCCAATGTTGTAAGAGCTAGGAAAAACTGACACTGGCAGTGAGTTCCACTGCTTAGGTGATCGCATAAGGAAAGATGATGCAAATCGGTTGGTACGAGCAGCAGGGATGTGAACAATGTATGGGGGAACCGCTCTCTGTCTTGCTGTACGGTGGTGGAACAGTGCTGGTGGAGTGAGGTTATGAAATTTATTTGTTTATATATAGTATAAGGTTGAACGTGGGGATGACAATTGACTATTCCAGAGACACAATAACTTAGGAGACGTCACACCGCGCTATTTAGTTCCAAATTAAAAACTAATTTAATAGAAAGAAACCGTTCTCATATATTGGCACCAATTCTTAAGTTAGGTTATCTTATATAAAAAAGAATATTAAGTTTATGAATTCCTGTCCTTCAAGGCTGCTAACCGCGACTGTTGGGATTGTTGTCCCTGGGAGTCGATGCCAAGTAAAGAGGCTCGCCCCGAGCCCCCAAACTACCTAACCGTCCTGAGAGGGTGCGGATAACCCTGTATCTGTTTGACGTAATATACGAAGAATTAATATAATATACCTAGATAAATCATACAGCTACATCTAGTCCCAAGCTAAGCAGCTTTTGTATTATGGATACAGAAGGACAGCTGACAGATACTTCGAATTTTTCCATAAATACACCAATACAACATCCACACTAATACAAACAATCATACTAATGTTAGTACTGTGCGAGGAATCGAACCAGCGAACATTGGAAGTAAAGCTGTGGGCTAAACGGAGAGACCTACGAGGTCGTCGTTCGAATGTTTTTTTTTTTGAGTTTCGAGACGGCAATTTTTTTTTTCAATGATTATTATTGAATTATGGTCGGTTAAATAGAAAAATGGCAGTATTCAAAATGTAATTTTTTTACAAGACAAACATTCAAGTTTATTTTTAATTTATTAAAATTATTTTTCCTTTTAAGTTCTAAATTTACATAGAAGTATTATATATCATTTTAAAAGTATTTTGATAATGATAAAGACGGGGTGGTTAATTTAATTGACTTATATAAAGGAAACGAGGCAATTCTAGCTTCTAATTTTGAAAAATTTCATTTTTCTATTTAATCGACGATATATGATTAGGTTATAGTTGGCATCCTATACATTAATATCGGTTAACATCATAATCATCATCATTAACTATTTTAGTCATATACATACCTGATAATTAAAATACACTAAGAATTATACAATAACAGTTTTACACTACATTACTGGACAAATTTTATTTTAACTGATTGTAACCTCAACTTTGTCCGTAATATGACTTTTTTATATTAAAATAAATTAAATATCTAAAATGGAAGACACCTCAGTTATTATCTATAACATTGGCTATCTACGAGTGAAAGTCTCGTCCAGATCAGTCTAGTAGTTTCGGAGGCTATTTAATCCAAGCAAACATTAAAATCTTTCCTTTTATTAGAAACATGTGCACGACACGTCCGTTCAGTTCGCGGGCTGCTTGTATAATGCCTATTTTTCCCAGCCGATGTCGAGCCGCCATCTTGTGCTATACTACCCTCGAAAAGCCAGAAGTGTTAGAAGTGATAATACTCTTAGATATGTTGGTATAGATTATGGAAATATTTTCACACAGTTCTAAATACTATATATACATGAAATTTTAATTTTATGTTTAAGTACTTAGGTATTTTATACTACTTATGTATTAGATTTTGAAACATGACATTAAGAAATTTAATACCTTTCTCATTTTTTATAACATAAATTTATACTTTCTCATCCTCTCCCCTTAACGCCAGGACGCGATTTAAAGGATATTCTATGGGCCCTATACATTAAAATACTTGTGACAGTAGGGGGAGGAATTATATTCTCGAATTAGGTATTTTTTTGTTGAAGTTGTGGCGAATCTACTATCATCGTGCGGCAACACCGTTGCCTAGTTACGATGGGGCAAGAAGAATAACAAGCTTGTCAAATTCGAGACCGAATCGCCTTCTTCTACATACACTAATTGTAAATACTTTTATATTATAAATATGTACATAGCCATAACCTGGACTCATCATTTTATCTCCTCCTTTCCTGCTGCTGCCAGAATACATAGAACACATTACACAACATAAATAATAGCGGCCCCATCTTAGCCGCTAAAAAGTCTATTTCTTTAAAGGGAAAGGGTTTGTTAGTATGCCCAATATGTTACCCTATTAGATCGAATTCCACGCGGTTCTCTTTGGAAACCATCTCAGTTAATTCCATGTGAATTCGCCGATGGGCTGACCAGACCTCAAGCTCATCTTATAATCCTCTACGGATGCTCTGTGCTATTACAGGTGTCACATGATTATATGGTGACTGATGTTATGCATGTTTAGAGGCGAAATATGTGTCGTAATATGTAGTGTGACATAGGTGGGACAGAGGTATACACACAGACAAATGAACTTGCCGAATTACATTTGGCGAATTGCAAAGGTCTACTACAGCCATCAGCATTAGAATAGTTCGAGAAAACGCCGATAATTAATCAAAATTTACATTGATAAAATTATTACGGCGTAAATTTGAAAACAAAAAAGCATGGGAACCGTTATTCATCCAATTGATCAGAATGGTATTTTAGATTCTGGTAGATAATGAAATGGTGAAATTCACTAACTGGTAATAATTCGAGCAATTCCTCAGAATATTCTCCATGGTATAAGGGGTAGAAAATATACCACACAGAGATGCAATGCCTCGCAAAGGTCGACTCTGTCACCGAGACGTTCTCTCTCATACACACCACATTTGATGTCATTGTTTATTGTAAGGAGAAAAGTAAAAACGAGAGAAATAGATTTATGACAGTAAAAAGTATTTAATTCAACAATGTTAAAAAATGAACAATAATCAGGTTAGTTTGTAATGGAGTAATGAAACATAATGATGTTGACCTCAAATTATAACTCGATGAAAGATAGAGAGAGAACATATGAAGTTATGTTTCTAGAAAATTCTTGACCGGGATGACATCTTTGATTTGAATTTACGCGCCAATTTCTCTTCTTACATTCCAAGGAATGTTTCTGGATTCGTCGTAGCAAATGCAGATGTTGCCGTTACCGGGTCTGCCGTTCCAACTTGACACCGAAGATGCGCTAGATGAGGCACTTGAAGAAGTTCCTGCAGAAGAAATAATACAAATAAGTGCCAAAAAGTCCCAAGCTAAGCAGTTTGATATAGGTACTGAACAACTTAATGAAATACTTAAAAACATTTTGCAATTGTAAACATAATATACATAGAACACTCAGACCAGTGCAAACGTTAATACTCATGAATACAAACGTGGCAGGAATCGAATCCGCACCCGATAAAACACCAACAAAGGCTTAACACACATACATTACCACATATTGGCAAATATAGTGACAAACTATCAGGCGGCCAATATAGACTAAAGTAGCAAATCAATTAGATCTACCTCTAGACTTTAGTCGAACACTACCTGATTCACATACCAAAAATGAATAAAATGTGTCATGAAATTTATGGATGGTAATGGATTTCTAAGTAATTTTTATAATAAAGACAAACATCCATCTGTTCTCACAAAATTAGTAGGATTATTTACCTGGTAACACTGGCCAGTTTGGTTGTCTATTGCCTTGAACCCATTGATTCCACAACTCCAACAGTTCTTTGAATGCAGAGTATACTGAAAAACAATCGACAATAATAAATAAATATACTATAGAGAGGTAAAAATTGTATATTTGTTTGTTTACATTGAATAGAATCTGAGACTTTTAGATCGATTTGAAAACTTTATTGAGCGGAGCGAACCGCCGAGCGATCTTAGAGATCAGATTTCCACTCTTTGTAATGATAACCCTCCGAAACGGCTTGAACTATCGACATATATAAACCTCTTGAATTACTCTATCTATTACAAAAACTAGCATTAAAATCTGGCGCTTAGTTCAAAAGATCAAGCACTGTTCGTTACAGCAGAAGCGGCTTCATTTATACTATGTATAGCTTAATACTGAAGATTACAATAACTTTCAGCTTGTTATACTTCAGGGTTGGTCTTATCCTAATATATATAATCCGTCTGGACGTGTGTTTATTACCTAACTCCTACAATATGACACAATAACACGCAAATATTTTGCTTCTTGTGATGAGTCTGCGTTCCTAATGAGTGGTACAATAAAAAATATAACTATTCAAAAGTGCTTACATTAAGGTTATTTGAATAAGGACTATTTCTATTTGTATTCCTCCTAAACGGTTGGACCGATTTGGATGACATTCTGTCGATTTGATTTTTTCATTTGATTTTAATTAGTTCCTGGATAGTTTAAAAACACATTTGAATCTGATAGGTGGTGCTTCTATTCCTGGATCTTTCCTTCTTTTGCCGGGTCCGCAAGTATGTATATAAAAACTAAGTTTAGTTGTAGGTCTATTACAATATTCAACATACCAATGTGTTCAATGCTGCTCTCCGCAGCAGTTATAGCTCCCAAATTTGGTTGTGGTCTGTGAAAATTAAATCTAATATGTATTTTGTGTTACCTAAGACTAACACATTCAATATAACAATATAATTTTAAGATATTTTGGACTTTCTCTTTACTGCAGCGCATTATGTGTTTATTACCTCTAAAAGAAGTCTCCTTAAACAGTGTCTATGTTGTGGGTATCGCAACATTACGATCTCGGAATGACTTATTAATAATATAAATATTAGAAATAATATATTACCTCTGCCATGGGTTGATCTGGCTAGGCCTATCTGCAAAACAAAGAAAACTATTGATTGTCGCATGCCTAATTCTTCTTAATGCGTATTAAAACAACATTTTTTTATAGTGACTCGCAATTTTCTTGGTCATTCGTCTTGTGATGAGTCTGAGTTGCGAATTCAAAAGAAATATGACTATTCAAAAGTGCTTAAATTAAGTTGATTTGAATAAAGATATATCTATTTCTACCATATTACTTACCTATGATAATTTCTTCAGAACTGATAATAGGTCTTCCATTTACGACTGTCTCGGCAGTAATTACTTCATAAGCTGCAAATTGTATGAATTACATTAATACTCTACAATTATCGTCATTATGACAAAGCATATGCTAAACAAATGAATATAAGGCAAAATTTTTGAAATCTACTTCAAAATTACCTATTTTAGAAATACTCTAAAAGTTTATCGTGAGTTATAATTTATTTCTTTTATGCAATTTGAAGGCAAATCGCAAACAAGCTGACGGTTTGCCTTGTGGTAATCGGTAACCATCGCCTATATACATGAACTACGGACATCACGTTATCATGTGACATCATGTCATAAAATACCGTCCATAGCATTAGTCAGGCGTTGCCATTCCAGAGGACTAATATAAATAATTTTACTGCCTAATCTCTACCTACAACCACAATACACTTCTAAACAAGCTGCTTGCAGGCTAAAATGGGTGAGACTGAGGTACCCAGACAAAAAAACTATATATCCCGGATCATACATAATACAGAATGAATACTAGTTATTAGTATAAAATAATTTATACCTGGTGGAATAACAGATGGCACTCCTGGGATAGGAAGAACGTTCACTGGCACCGAGGTATCTACAAGAGAAGAACCTTCAGAGTTATGGAGATATGCAAAAAATTAAGCCTAAATATATAATTATTATAAATTATTCGTTTAAACTTTCAAATCAGCAGAGTCAGACATACTCGTACGTTTGCATCAATTAATATTAAATAATTGTATGCCAATGTATATTTATCACCAACATCGTTATTTTACCCATTCAGTTGTATGTGATTTTCAAATTTTTCTACTACATTTATCGAAATTGTTTCATCGACTAATGTAGAAAAATCCTTACCTACAACTATTTCTTCCGTAGATGGATAAGGGTTATCATTTACAATCGTCTCCGAAGTGATTACATCAATACCTGTAAATACATATATGTTCTCCCATATTCTATTGTTTACGATATAATAAGATATATAATCATTCGTTCATAAAAATAAATTGTAGAGACCAAGATATGTACCCTGTGAAACGCTTTAAATAATTGAAGAAGCAAAATTAATAGTAATGTTAGCTATGTAAGTAATGATACTTTAATATAAATAAATATATAACATTTTCAAATTACAAGTTATAGTGAGCAAAGAGACGTAACCATAAAGAGCCTATGAGACTAAAAAAATTCGTGTAATTGATAATTTTTTCTCTTGGCTTTCTATAGATGTATTTAAAATCAAACCAGTAGAATTTCATGGAACAAAATTCGACCCTACGACACTAGAAACCATTGACAAATCGACTAATATTACTTATTCAAATAAAGGAGTAGCTAACCTGGTACTGGCCATGTAGGAGATACGATTGGACCTGGTCGTCCTATCTCGTTATTCACAATGACTACATTTTCAGCTGGTTCAACTATTGTTTCTATGGTTTCAACTTCTGGAACTGGCTGTAGTAATGATGGTACTCTTTCATCAATAACTGTTGATCCTAAAGGCCATCCGACACCAGCTGGGCGTATTGGTTCTATTGGCCTTGGTCGAAGTGGCCACGAAGGCCTAGGGCGCCATCTGTTCCATGGTCTTGCTAGAAATTGATAGTTATTTTAAGTTTAATACTTATGATTAATCACGTATATTAGTAAATACAGAATCTGAAGGGTTTCTTTACTAATCTCTAAAAGTACCGAATTAAACTTTATTTTCTTGTATTTTGCAGTAAAATACTTGAGGATGTTAGACTATATTGTGTAACATCACGTTACAATATGTAGGAGCCGAGCAAAAAGAAAGTGCAAAGTACTGACGTAAATAAGTACCTGAAAATGCGAACAGTGCAAATGTTAAAACATTTAGACCTCTTCATTTTTTTTTCTGCTCTGTTAATATACAAGTAATTCTATAGTAATCACAATTCGTTTGTTTCAAAAGACAGACGTTATTTTCATAGATTTGCTGTCTAAGTTGTAAGTGTTTAAGGTAATGTGTAATCAAGGTTTGATTTATTAAGTTTAAAGACACTTACCACCTGGCAAAATATTCGGCCTAAGAGTTTCACTAATTTCAATTGTTTCTGATGCCGGCTGCTGGATATCAATGTCTGGAAAAATCCGAATAGGTACATATAATTTATCAATCAAATCGTATTTTATAACATGTATGTTATAATGATATTTTTTTTATTTTATAAAGTAGTTCTAAAACAATAAAATCAAACTAGTTGTGCTTACCAATATTTGTCGGTCCAACTGTTTCACTGATTTCAATTTCCGATGCGGGCCGATTAATGTCTATATCTAAAAAAAATCAATAGCTAGTTAATAATATATACACATTGTAATCAACTCAGATACTATTTGAAAATGGACTAAGTTGGAATAATATTACAAACGATTTTTATACATTACATACCAATCTAACAAGAAATATGTAGACTAATTGAGGAATGGACCTATAATCGAACCTTGAGGGATACTTTGAAATACTAACTAAACCAAATTATGCAAAAAATATTACAGTTATGTGGTGCAGTTACATAAATAGATATTCTGTTGTCAATATCAATATGAAAATTTTGTTAAACTAGAAAAATAGTTAGCAAATTAAAACAATTTTGTGAAATTAAAAGTTTATATCTATTTCTATTTAAGTCTACTCCTTCAGTAATCAATAGCGTAGCCCCGATAAGATTTTTATCTTCTGCAGTATTAACTTCATCAAGTTCAACGGTACACTTACCAACAATATTAGTGGGTCTAACAGGCCTGTTAATTTCAATTGCTTCCACTGATGGTCGATTAGTCTCGATAATATCTGTAAAATAATTGGTACAATTAATCTACAAGACTACAATCGAAATATGAATGGCCACAGTTGCCCGTGGTTTCGTTATCATCTCGGTGAAATACAATGTCAACCTAACCCTGTAATTTCACTGTCATACTTTACCCTTCAAATACAGTTTGCATAACAGAAGTACTCAAGTTTTTTATGAACGCAGTCAGCGCTTTTAAAACTTCTTTTCGGATTTAAAACTTCTTTTTGCATCATCTCTTTATAAAAGTAGTTTATTGTTATATTTTCTTCTACCTTCCTTTTCCTCTTGTTTTATTCTACCGCTAATTCGGATAGTTGCCTCAATACAAGAAAAATGAACTAGAAACTTGCGTATTTTTGTTTTAAATAATCATTGTAACTTTACACTTTTAAGTTATAATATATTGGGGTAAAATATTAAATACACAATAAGATTAAATCAGTCGTAGTGATTAGAGCAGTCCAGTCCCTACAAGCAGCTCTCGTTCACAAGTATTATGTATAAGGCAACCATCACTGCGCTGAACTATATTTTAGGGAGCCCAATGACCCAGCCCACCACGCCGCCACAGGTCAAGAATGTAATAAGAGACGGAGTTGGTAAAGTATAACCATGTACAATGTTTAAAGTGTGAGGGATGTCTAATCTGGAGTGAACTTCATAAAATTCAATAGTATACTCACCAACAACATTGGTGGGTCTAATTGGTCTATTAATTTCAATAGCTTCCACTGACGGCCGGTTGTTAATAATATCTGAAAACAAATACACATATGTCTTATTTTTAACCGACTTCAAAATGCAAAAGCCTATCTATTCAGCTGCTGCCAATTGGCCGCCTTTTGTATTTCTGTTTAATTTTATAATATGTATAAAATTCTCGTTCACAATGTTAGTTACCATACTCCTCCAAAACGGTTTGACAGATTTCTTATGAAATTTTATATATATATTCAGTAGGTCAGAGAATCAGTTACTATCTATGTTTCATACCCTAACGTTTGCCGGCACAGCTAGTAGATAAATAAAGGTTGTACTCACCAACGACGTTAGCAGTAGGTCTAACAGGCCGATTAGTTTCCACGATGTCTGTAAAATCACGAAATTATTTAACCGTACTATCAATATAAAAAAAAACTCACACACAAAATAAGTAATCAAATTATAGAAAATGATATCAACACTCGGCACCCTTCCATTTTGTTTATTTCTCCTCATACCTTAGATTTAAGTTCAGTGTAAAGTCAGCCCACATTACGACTTCGCGCGAAGTCTTTGCGTTACTAATCAGTCCTGTAGCACACTATTGAATAACCCCTCCGGTCGATACCTCGTCCAAATAAACTGGGGATCGAAATTACGACGGCCTGAACCGAGCTTCGAACTCCTAGCAGTCCCTCAGACTAAAGTCGTAATCGTTAGGCTGGTGTTGACTTTCAGTCGCTCCATAAGTCCTTCCTTTGGTTTGGACTGCCATTTGCACTCGCCCCCTATCGTCCGATAAAGCTGTAAAGGACAACTGCGACCAACAGTATAGAGTAGTCCGAAAAAAAAAACTACCTAATAAACTTACTAATTTAGTACAATTACTACACCTATTATATACTCACTATCTAAATAGTATAGAAAACTAATGAAGTATCTTCACCTCTTCATATATCACGCTACAGTGATACAATGATATCCAATGATGCTACAAATTCAATGGTGTACTCACCTACAACGTTGGTTGGTCTAACTGGCCTGTTAATTTCAATTGCTTCGACTGCAGGTCGGTTAACAACATCTGTAAAAATAGATATTCAAGAATTAGATTAGGACAAGGCAAATTAATTATTTTTAGGTCTATTCCGGATATTATTTTGTTTAATTTCGCTACCATTACATTGTGTGAGACCACAAATATTCAGTGTACAAACTTAACCACTGTTACTGGAACCGTTACGATCTCTATTGGTGATCAAATTCCGAGCGTTATTGAATCTACTACATATTGCGACACGTGTTTTGTCTTTAAAACAAGCATCATCAGGTAACTATTAGATCTCAGATACAACTTAAAAGCCTAGTGTTGACTATTCGGTGACCTGATTACGAAACATGGGTGTAGATCCAAGTAGAGGCATGATATTTTTGTCCCCTGGATTAATAATGCATGACACCACTTATGCGTTATCAATCCAGGCGATAAAGTTGTCCCCTGGATAAAGAAGTCTCCTGGACAAAGATGTCCCTTGGACAAAGATGTCCCTTGGACAAAGATGTCCCTTGGACAAAGATGTCCCCTGGACAAAGATGTCCCTTGGACAAAGATGTCCCCTGGACAAAGATGTCCCTTGGACAAAGATGTCCCCTGGACAAAGAAGTCCCCTCGAGAAAGGTGACACAGGGGACTAAGGAGGGTAGCACAAAATTGCTATACAACTCACGCGTTGACATTCTAAAGAGCTAATATCTCATGCCAAACAACTGAAACACAACTTGTAAAGCAAGCTTGGCGGCTGTAATAGTGTGAGAATGAGGTAGCCGTAGTTTGTACAGTATATCTTTGGTGCACTTACCAACAACATTGGCGGGTCTGATAGGGTTCAATACTGGGACAGGTCGATTAATTCCAACAGTTTCCAATACGGGTCGGTTAACATTGACAATTTCTGTAAAAAAACAATAGATAGATAGATAAAATCTTTATTCGTATCAAAATATTCCTTATTTTCTTTTCTATTTCTAAAGTACGGTTTTAATAATTTTTTTTCGAACTATTCTAATGGCGTTGGCTGCAGCTGACTTTTGAAGATTCATCGAACAATATGGACAGAACAGTAGGCATTCTAAACTTGAGGCAGGACTTATGGAGCATCTGAAGGCCAATTCCTGCTTGACGAACAGGGGCGGATCTACCTAAGGGCTTTTTGGGCTGCAGCCCGGGGCTCCGAGGATATAAAGGGCCCTCAGTCTCCATTGAAACGATATTTAAAATATAAAAAAATATTTAGAATATTTTTAACATTATATCATAAAGTTGGCAACCCTGAGATCAATCAACCCATACCAGTGTGCATCTATCGAAAATAACGAAGAATTTCTGGTCCCTTGTTTTTGGTCGGTGTATTTTTTTAATTGAATAATATGATTAGGCCCCTAAGTAGATTTAGCCCAGTGCCCCACAAATTCCCGACCCGCCCCTGTTGACGGATATAACTACAGAACCTCGATTCACGCCGTCGTAAATTTTCTGATTGTATTATAACATGAATTGAACTTTAATGTTACATAGCCTACTAGAATCAGCTAGTTTGATCATAAAGATAAAGAAATAACATACCTGGTCGGTTGATAATATTCGCTTGGTTTTGGGCCCGTTGTGCGTTCAGCAATTCGATGTTTTGTAGGTTTGCTATAAAACATTATGTATTTAATTACTATCAAAATAACAAACTATTTCTACTGAGGTAGAATTTGTAAAATGTTACTTGGGTGTTACAATCTCACCTATTTGAGACGCCAAGCAACCTGCTTTATAAGTTGTCTCTGATTTATGATGATATTAGGCAGTTGAATTACAGTACAAAAGGCATGAGATCCTAATTATTTGTAATGGGAGCGCATGAGTGGTATCACGAGCGATAAATGATAACGTGTTATCCATACCGCAGCTCATATGGACCACCATTATATACTCTTATCATTAGGTGGGTTAAGATTGTTTGTCACTCTAATTAATTACATGAAATAAAATATTTATTTAGATTTTGTGTTTCTCTCTGTCCTACTCATGTTCCCAGTTTATCTGGGATCGGGTCTCCCTGTACATCTGCGCCAGACAACTCTGTTGTGTATTGTCAGAGTAGTAAGGTTGTCTTGGTCCGTCTGCTCCTTAATATTGTTTCACCAAGTGGTAGATGACCTGCTTCTACCTCTGATAGTATGATTTTTTTATTATCTGAATATTCATGTATAGATATATTAGCGACCGTTACTGCTTAATTTAGCTTCTTTACCATTAAAAATACATAAAAATGCATTTCAATTTGATAATGTCTTTAAAGCCTTGTATCTATTGCAATCTATATACTGTTATTTACTATCAATTATTATTACCCGCAACTTCGTTTGTTTTAGAAATACAGTCTAGTTTTCGTAATATAGTCAGTGCTTACACCAATTTTATAATTCTTTCAGCCGTACATACAGGCAGACGGACACATTTTTAAATTTATAATATTAATATGGATTGTTAAATGACACAGCCAGTGAATTTAAAAACTGTTACTTTTTTATACCATATTATTATAGGAGGCAAATGAGCTTGCGGTTCACCTGATGGTAAGTGATTACCGGTCATGGGCAACCGCAACACCAGGGTAATTGCAAGTACATTGCCGGCCCTTACTCTTTTCTTGAAGGCTTCAATATCGTATCGGTTCGGAAATACCATTGCTGGAACGTAATTCCCTAACATAGTTGTGAGTGGTTAAAAGTTACCTTGACATCTAACTTACCTTGATTGTTGATGATGCTGGCTTGGTTTTGATTCTGTATATTTTGCCAATTGACATTACGCACAGCATTGTTCACGGCTAAAATTATAATACATGAATTAGTTTCGATAATTTTATATTAATATTATTTATTTAATATTATAAATACGTTGTAGACTAACATACAATCGCTATAAGAAGGAAGCTGGAAGAAATCGCTATTTACCGATGAGGCCGCCCATTGTTACCTCTATATAGTAATTGTTGTTTTTTTTTCTTATATTTGGTGTACATATTAATTTATGTAATTGTTAATTTCTTTCTGTGAGAGGAACAATAAAGAGTTTTCCATTCATTCATACATATTTATTTATTAAAATCATTTTTTTTTATTTTTTTTTTAAACGTACAAATATTACAAAATTTATTATACATTGGACCCCGCACTAGGCGAACCTGTATCGCGGGAGTCCACAAAAGAATTACCAAATAATTATTTACTATTACTGATCAGTGAGTTTTACATATCAGACTAATTATGATTTTTTAGATTGGTTTCATAAAAAACTATATAAAAATTAAATGAAATAAACAGAGAAAATAAAATAAAAAGAGAAAATTTCAATTCAACACATTACAATTTTTTTAATTTTTATTTATATGGTATAACTATCTTAATCTTAATAATATTATAAACGCAAAAGTGCGTGAGTATGTATATTACTCTTTCACGCAAAAACTACTAAACGGATTTTGATGAATCTTTTCAATAACATAACTTATACATCAGAATGACATATATATGCTATAAATTTCACGGATGAAATCGCGGACACAGCTAGTATATAATATTAGAATTAAAAAATAACGAACGCCACATCACAATGCAGTAAATAAAAAAATACATTATTTAACGAACCACTCACCTTGCTGGTTGATAGCATTGGCTTGAACCTGGGAATTGTATTGATTCTGCCAATTTCTATTTCGCAGTCTGTTGTTCCACACTAGAAATAATTTATTTCATTTATTTATTTTTTTATTTATACTCTTTATTCCACCAATTACAGAACAAAAACAAAAAAACAATTAAAATGGAAAATATACACTGATACAAAAGGCGGTCTTATCGCTAAGCAATCTCTTCCAGACTACCTTTAGGTGGATAGAGAAATAAAAATAAGAACAGGGTAGGTGGCGCACGTAATAAACAAAAATAAATATATATGACTCAAATATACATAAATATAAACATATACACACATTAATACATATATACATACACATACATATACTTAATAGTGCACATACATTTATATTTAATTTATTGGTTTACTATACTTCAATAAATTACATTTTTAATAGGTTCATACGTTTCGACTTGCTCTAATCACTACGACTGATTTAATCGTATTGTGTACTAGCTACACGCCCCTGCTTCGTTCTGGTGTATATGTTTTATACATATAAACTTTCCTCTTGAATCACTCTATCTATTAAGATAACGCTTATCTAAAATAATAAAAATCTCAAATTCCGAAATTATTGCTTGCTATTAAATTATTATGCGAATAACGAAACTAATCTTTGCCAATTGTGAATTTACCAATTAATTATAATAGTTTCAGTGCGTTTACCATATACTAGTTGATTAAAATAAAATGTTTTAACCACTATAACATTATAATAATAATGTTACCTTGTTGGTTGCTGTTGCTTGCTTGGAACTGAGCGCTACGTTGGTTTTGCCAGTTACGATTTATTGCGTTATTGTTCCATGCTAGAAAAGAAAAAACTATTTGTACAGGAACAGGAATAGCAAAAAATCTAAGATCCCACCTAATGGGAGATGGCAACCTATATACATGAACTACACCACAATATCAATACTATAATATCACTCACACGTTACCATTATTCAGGACAAAGATATAATGTTTTATACTCTTATAATTTCTTGATGAAAATCGTGGAATCGTTGTTATCCGTAAAAAATTCTCGAACACAGTGAGAGTTGTATAAAAATTCGTTGGGTAGTCTAAAAGAAATATGCAAAGGAAACGACAGACAAAGACAGCGATTTTTCTTTATGATATCTACAGATTTATACATAATTATTTTTTTAATTATATTAGGACACTTGATTGACACACACACACACACACACACACAAAGAGAAAAACATATTACGCCGACCCAAAATAAATGGGATAAGGAAGAAGCAGATGATGATGATTAGGACACATGATGCTGTGCGATGAATTTATGAACATTATCATTTAAGGGAAAAAAGAAGCAAGACGAGATCAAAAGATATATCAAGCAGATTAAGAATAATGTTGGAATAGTGTCGTATCAACATATAAAGAGAGTGACGGAAGATCATAGAACTGACAACAGAGTAGCTCTTTAATTTTAAATGAATAAATATTAGGCCGGCAACGCGCACGTGACATCCCTAGTGTTTCAGGCGTCCACAGACTACGGTAACCGTTTACCATCAGATCGGCCTTATGCTTGTTTGCCATCTATATAAAATAAAGTCTAAGTAAAATCTTGACTTGTATGTTTAACTGTTTGTGTGTTAAAATTTACGTTAAAATGGTTGGAAGAATTACGATGATGCTTTAGCTGAATGTGTAGTAAAATGTGAATTAATAAATATATTATTTAATGAATATTCTCACATACCTTGCTGGTTGCTGTTACTGACTTGTAACTGGGAGTTACGTTGGTTCTGCCAACTTCTGTTCTGTAGATTATTGTTCCACGCTTTATCTTATAAAACATAATCACACAAATAAGTGAACAAAAAGAAATGAGAATAGAGTTTTTTTAATGTTAGTTCATATAAGATGTGAAATGAGAATTTTCATTGACCACTTTGTTCATAGAGCTTAATTTACGATGTTACAAGTTAATATTACACTAGAAAATTTTGAATATTTAATGAAAGAAAATAAAAATAATCTTTATTCAAATAAACTCATTACAAGCACTTTTGAATAATCATATTTTGATTCTACCACTCATTCCGAATGCAGATTCATCACAAGAAGAATAAGCAAGAAACTTGTGTGTTGCTCTTTTTAATGGATGTTTTTAATGGAGAATATAAAGGAATATAGACGGTAAATAAGGTACTTATTATCTTGGTAAATTGTGGGTATGCAGGTGAAATCGCGAGTAGAATTATATAATAATAGTGATCCATCAATACAAATATTTTAAATATGGAAGTAAGTCCATCTATTGTTAACTATAAACATCTGTACTGAGCTTATATATCTAAGGAAATTTGATAAGAAGATAGTTCCGAAGACGAACATTAACTATCTAAAAGATAAAAAAAGCAGACGAACTGGTGGGTAATAGTATTTATAATTGTAATGTACGTACCTTGTTGGTTGCTGTTACTGGCTTGTAGCTGGAAATTGTTTTGGTTCTGCCAATTTCTGTTTTGTGCATTATTGTTCCACGCTAAAATTGAGAGGAAGACGAAGTAAGAAGATGACTTTTATTCTCAAATATAAGTACATTATATAAAAAGTAGACATGAGAATTTTCGTTAACAGCAACTCCTCGCTTGGGTTTTTTATATTATTAGATTCATAGTTTTTAGAATATCGTGAACATACAATCAGTAGTTTTTGACAATATCTTGAAAGTAATGTGGGACTTTGTTTTATAATATGTACAGATATATAAAAAATATTTAATATTGCTATATATACCTTGTTGGTTGCTATTACTGATTTGGAGCTGGGAGTTCCTCTGGTTCTGCCAATTTTTGTTTTGTAAATTGTTGTTCCACGCTGCAAGTGAGAATATAACATTTATTTTTAGTAACAGATTAAATAAGAAATTGAAATGAGAATTATTATTAACAGAACAAAATCTACATTTAGCGATATTTTATTTATTTATTTCATTCAGGCTACTAATGGCCCATATTATAAATACCTTACAGACTAACATACATGTGAATGATATTACTATTAATAGAAAAAATAAATATAAATTGTCTGTGTGCTCACGGCACTGTCGACGGTAATCTGCCACGGTAGCGCCGATACACCACCACCTACAGCCAGTAGTCCTCTTCCTTGACGGTAGCGGTGGACATGTAAGTGTATGATTTTTATGTCACGTCTATTATTTAAAGTCTATAATTATTGTGTTGCTTGTAGCATGAAATATGTGTAAGTTGATGTTATATGTGTAGTGTAATCTTTACTTACATTGCTGATTGCTGTTACTCGCTTGAAGTTGGAAGTTGTGTTGGTTCTGCCAACTTTTGTTGGCCAAGTTATTGTTCCATGCTAGAAAAAAAAATACCATCAATCACGCGAACTTGACTTGCGCCTAAGGTCATCGCTAATAAGAATATCCTTCAATTCTTGTCCCTGACGAGTCTACGTAGCAAATTTTGAAAAAGGGTGAGGACAATAGATCTATATAGGTCGCAAGTCTAAAGCACTTAACAATAGCCCAAATCCCTGAGTAAAAAACGTAACTTTTTAAAAAGTTAACTTCAGGAAAAGTAATTTAGAAAACATGATTACAGAAACATATCTTAAGATCACATATACAAAAAATAATTTATTGTGAAATGCAACAATTAACTGGAACTCTCATTAAAATGTATATGGTGCTGTAGATGTATATACTATTACCGTTTACCATCATGATTGGCAAACAAGCTGATCCTTCAGTTTGTTTGCTAATCCAATTAGGTACCTAAAAATAAGATATCTTACTATAATATTACTAGCTATACCCACAGCTTCGTCCGCTTGACATTTTTAGCCTATTTGTTAGTCTGATGTATAAGCTATATTACTGTAAAGTTTCATCAAAATCAGAAGAGTAACATACATCTAAACATACTAACAAACTGTCACATTTATAATATTAATAAGATAAACGCGGAAGTTTGTAAGTGTGTATGGATGGACGGATGTTTGTTGCTCTTTCACGCAAAAACTACTGGATGGATTTTGATAAAACTTTACAGTAATATAGCTTAAACATCAGATTGACACATAGGCTAGCTAGTTAGTAGGTAAATATGTTTAAAAAATACCTTGCTGGTGGCTGTTGCTGACTTGTAACTGGGAACTGCGTTGATTCTGCCAACTATTTTGTAACTGGTTCACTGGGAATAATATAATAACCGTTATTTTAAAGTTTTCATCTGTGACTTACAGGAACAAATTTGTAACTTTACATAAAAATATGCATTCCATTCAAATTTAAATTCAAAAGTAATTTTGTTGAGGTTTTATGTACAATTCTTTTTTATGTCAATATTTTAAAAAGAGAGATTGTGGTTTTTTTGTCAGTTAGATATTTAGAAATTTTTGCAATAAACATATTTTTTCTATTCAGCTTTTCTATTAGTATTTTCTTTTCCTAAAACGAGCCGTCCACAAATTTATTGTATTATAATTTTATATTTGTTCCCCTCCCGTCCAGTTTCAGATCTATTGATCTGACACTGGACGGGAGGGGAACTGATATTACAGAGTCAATTGAAAAGAACTGGCAAGAAACTCAATTGATTTTTTTAAAGCTAGTTTATTTACTATGTTTTTTTTGTATAGGTGTCTAAGATTAACATAAAATGAAAATTATATATCTACCCACGTTTTGACAAGTATATTAGAGTTCAACTCAGAAGGGGGGGAGGGGAGTTGCTTTAATGTAGTTTTTTTTATTACCTGCACCAGTTGTTCCAGCAGCGAGGACCTAGAAGAAAAAAGAATTTAACATTAAAGTCTGTAAAGACACTTTATGCAATTTTACAAAACGAATTTATCATGATTCCACTCTTGACTCCACTGCTGTCTGAGGGAGGAGTTAAGAAAGGTCGGAATCAGTAATTATGACAGTAGATAATCTTCAACCAGAGAATTTGAAGCACTCAGCTTGATATGCAGAATATGTTAAAAAGATGAGAGAGAGAGAGGATATGGCAGGGAAATTCTATCTGTTAGAAGGATAAGAGAGATAGAGGGCATAGCAGTGAAATTCTAGGGTGCGCAGACATGATGCCTTACTCCTGTAAAATGACAACCCTGGCGTAGTATTACAGATGTTACATCATGACGTGATATCTGTGATGCTATTCGTGTATATAGGCGACGTGGTCTCGGACAGTGCGGTTTCAGAGGAGCTTCCTCCCGCGTACATTTACATTGTGGAATGAACTCCCAGCCGAGGTTTTCTCGAGAGACTTTCATGGGGTTTTTCAAGAAAGTATATTAAGATTTCTTAAGGGTCGGCAACGTTTACATGACACCCCTGGTGTTTCAGGCGTCCATAGGCTACGGTAACCATTTGCCATCAGATTGGCCGTATGCTTGTTTGCACCATTGTAGTATAAAAAAAATTTAGCATAAATGGTTTAGTCAGCTGGTTTGCAATTCCGATTAATTCTTAATTGTTTTTATGTTTGAATGGTAAGAGATGGCAGTGAAATTGTAAGGTAAGGTGTAATGATGCCTTAGTCCTCGGGAATGAAAAGATTTGAGAGTTTACCATTCGGTTTACTATGTATGTAGCCATATCCGGAGTGTTCGTCGTCTCTTACCATCACATTACCGTAAGTTTGTTTGTCTTATAATTGTAAACAACTATTTTAATATTTAGTACTAGCTGTTTATGCGACTTAGTCAGCGAGGAATTTCTTTATTTTTCTAAAATAAAAGTTGCCCAAGTTACGCCTTATTACATCAGCTACCTGCCAAGAAAATTCCCGTCAAAATCGGTTCAGCCATTTCAGAGATTAGCCCGAAAAAACAGGCAGACAAAAATTGAAAAAAAAATTATTTTGGTACACTATACAATTCAGTATAGATTTAATTGAGAAGAAGATTAAGAAATTCAACTGAATTTCTTTTTTCTTACCCCCTCCGATCGATCCCCCGTCCAATTCAAACGGGGATCGATATTACGACGGCCTGAGCCGAGGTTCGAACCCCTAGTGGTGCTTTCAGACTAAAGTCGTGTCCGTCAGGTAGGAGTTGGCCTTCAGCCGCTCCATAAGTCCTTCCGCGGGTTTGGAGTGCCATCTGCACTCGCCCCCTAACGTCCGGTGAAGCTGTAAAGGTCAGCTGCGGCCAACAGCATTAGAGTAGTCCGAAAAAATATATATTTTTCTTCTTTACTTACTCTTTATAAATAAACTGCTTGAGAGGCAGTGCACGTAGACATCCTTGTCAAAATCCAAGTAAGAGTCGAATGTTTTTATTAAGTATTCTATTCTATTATATTATAAATGGATATATTAATAGTCTGACGGCCTCGTTGGTCTGGCGGTTTAGCACACCGCTTTATTTCCGAAGATCGCGGGTTCGATTCCTCGCCCGGCACAAACATTTGTATTCATGAGTATGATTGTTTGTATCGACCGGGGTATTTTCTATGTATAATATGTATGTATTTACGAAAAATAAATATCTATGTATGTATCTAGTACCCGTAACACAAGCTTTAGCTAGCTTAACTTGGGTGTAGATGGCGCTGTGTGAATTGTCCTGAGATTATGATTATTAGAAAAAAAATAGTATTAACTTACGCTAAGAGCGAACAAATGGATGATTACAGCGTTATACATGTTGTATCCCTGGATCCCAATGGGCCCGTTCAAGTCCAAAGTAAAAACCAACTGTACACTCAAAGTTTGTAACCGAATTTTTATACTATGTACTATTATTATACAAACATTTTAATATAAATGATAAATGACTATCATTTCAACTGAACAAACCAGAGTCATTGTTTCATTGATGACAAAGAATTTTGTATGGTCGACATGCTGTTTTGTACAGTTCATGAGGTTTAATGTTTCGTCTTGGACTTAAGCGGGTTCGATTCTGATTTTCAGAGTCAAGTTATTAAAAATGGAATAGGAAACGCAGTAGTGTACTTGTAATACTGAAAATGCCAGGAGTAGTATCTTCAAAATCTCTAATAACGGGTTCGTAATACTCCAATTGACTGATGCAATTGTGTAAAAAGAATATATGCATCACGACTAGGACATGCAGTAGTCACTGCATATTAAATATACACTTGGAAAACTTAGGCTTGTCCTAAAAAACAATATGCATCATGACTAGGGCCCGCAGTGGTCACAGCAAATTAAATGGCAAACTTAGGCCTAAACAACGATTTGCAGATTTTTCCAAATGGAAGAGGAATTGCCACTACACATCCTATGGTTGTAGCTCACTTATGCATAAACGAAATATCTCCTTTGGAACCTATACAGTCTATCCTGAGGATATTAAAACCATCGCTCCTAAGAATATCCTTCAATTCTTGTCACTGACGCATCTAAGTAGCGAATTCTAAAAAAGGGCGAGCACAATAGATCTCTGTAGGTCGCAGTGCTATAGGTCTAAAGGACAGAGTAATAGCCTAAATACCTTAATAAAAAAAAACTAATATGGACTTGGTACCTCTGTCTGTGTGACAGCATAACTGACTCTACAAGAATTTTATACTATAGTGATTTTTATGTTTTATCTACATATTACAGACTCGTATGATTTGTCATATCTACCATCAGTTTGGAATGCTTTCGAAATGAGAAGAACTGACAGGAAATTCAGCTCGTATTCTTTTCAAATAACTGGCATTAACTGTATCCAAGTCCCATCTGATGACAAACAGTTACTGTAGCCTATGGACGCCTGAAACACCAGGAGTGTCACGTGCGCACTGCCGACCCTTAAGAAACCCTAATATGCTCTTGAGAAACCCCATGCTGAGAACTAACCCCATAAGATTAACATAAGGTGCGTTGCCGGATCTCCAGCTCTGGGTCCTTAAAAAGAAGATATAAGCCCTTTTCTTGAAGGTTTCAACATTCAGCGACTTTGAACAAATATATACCTTGATAAATAATCGACAATACCCCTTACATTCTACCCTTTCCCCTGGAAACTATCCTGACAAATTAGTGGTGATTTTGCCACGATGTGCTAACTGACCTGACCTCATGTTCATCTTATCACCTCCCACTGGTGCTCCGGAAGCGTAAACCTTTGGCGCAGGCGGGTGCACTATTCCATTATAATCAAGACCTCTTATTTAGGGTAAAGAGGTTTGTTAGTAATTTGAACTAACAACCCCATTGTTAGCAATGTACCATATCAGGTTGACCTCCATACGGTTTCCCCTGAAAACCATCGTAATAAATTACGGGCGAGTTTGGACTATCTGACTAACTGACCTGACCTCATGTTCATCTTATCATCCTCTGTTTGTACCCACCAGCGTAAACCGTTAGCGCAGGCGTAGGAAAATATTTCTCGTTTTTTTGTAGGTACAAACATATTTTTCGTGTATATATGTATACATATCGAGAAGTGATTAGGTAAAAATAGAACTTACACGTGTATATATATGATCTACATATATTATAGCAATAAATTATGTTCGAGGGTCAAAACCTTTTGTTAAAGAACTTGTTTAGGTATCATTGAAAATTGTTTTAAACTATTCTTAGTTTGAAATTAATTAAATATAGAATAAAAATATTTAAGTTTTTATAGAAAAAAAAATCTGTATAAAAGCTTAAATTCATAGAACAGTAGTAAATGTATCCAATATTTTTTTTTTACCACTTAGGTGGCAAACAAGCATACGGCCCATCTGATGGTAAACGGTTACCGTAGCCTATGGACGCCTGAAACACCAGGGGTGTCACATACACGTTGCCGACCCTTAAGAAACCTTAATATACCCTTCTTGAAAAACCCCATGCTGTAGTCTCTCGAGAAAACCTCGGCAGGCAGTTCATTCCACAATCTAAGTGTACGCGGTATGTGTATCTCCTCCCCTTCGATAATCCCCCGTCCAATTCAAACGGGGATCGAAATTACGACGGCCTGAGCCGAGGTTCGAACCCCTAGCGGGGCCTTCAGACTAAAGTCGTATCCGTCAGGCGGGAGATGGCTTTCAACCGCTCCATAAGTCTTTCCGCAGATGCCATCTGCACACGCCCTCTATCGTCCGGTGAAGCTATAAATGCCAGCTGCGGACACCAGCATTAGAGTAGTCCGTAAAAAAAGAAATATCCAAGAAATTATGTATAAAATGCTGAATGTTATATTTCCGGTACGAATTTGAACAAAGTTGTTTATACTTCATCTTCATGCGTTCTCTGTGTCTGGGTAATACTTAAAGAGTGGAACTCTGTCCCAGTGTCAGTGTTTCCTGCTTCTTACAACATTGAGTTTATCAAGTCAAGAGTGAATAGCCACTATTAGACCACATCATCACTTAACATCCAGTGAGATTGCGAATTTAGATATTAGAATTTATTTATTTATTTAGAGAGTGAAAATTTAGATATTAAAATATCTGTGGTTTGCTGCTCGAGCAAACTATATACTGAGGTGCTGCCTTTTTTGCGTATGGGCGATGCACACACTACGTTACATACACGTTTTTTGTACTTACATATAATATAATTTGTTAACTGACCAATGTAATTGTACATTTACTTTTTTATCTTATATATAAAATTCTCGTGTCACAGTTTTCGTTTCCATACTCCTCCGAAACGGCTTGACCGATTCTCATTAAATTTTGTGAGCGTATTGAGTAGGTCTGAGAATCGGCCAACATCTATTTTCATCCCCCTAAATGTTAGGGGCAGTCCACCCCTATTTTTATTTTTATTTTAAGGCAAAACAACATTTGCCGGGACACCTAGTATAGATATAATATTGCATTGTGCCCTTTAACGCAAATAAAAGCATACAAATAAGTTTATGTATATATAGATATATACATAATTTGATTTGTATGCTATGTTTAAAGGTTGAAGGGTGATAAATGGTTTAATTTGTTCAAATAAATTTAATATTTTATTGTTTCTACAGCTTACTCATAATGCAGATTCATGATAATAATAACGTATAAGAAACTTCCGTGTTCCTTTTCTATATAAACGCTGTTCAATATTACATATTTAATATTGACATAAGTAAACAAATATAATAGTTACTTAAGTAACAAATTAAAACAGTCATACTTATCACTCCCTACAAGCAGCACCCGTTTGCGAGCGAGCCGGCCATTACTACGCCCAATCGTATAGGGAGCTTAATGAAATAGGAACGAATAGGAATTTAGTAATTATGAAGTACAGTTTTATAGTAGTATTATAAAATATAGCATTTAATATGTATATATATATATATATATAATATATATATATATATATACCTAATATTATTGTATTGTATTATGGAGACTATTCCCCGCATTTTGCCTCTCATCTGGGCTGTTTTCGTGTGGAGCCAAGACTACTAAAGTACACCGCCAAGCTCCTCTGAGAAACGCAGAAGCCTCGTGGAGTTATCACAGACTTTACGGAGTATAATAATATAGTTATAGTATTATTATCAGCACTACATAGTATAAAACAAAGTCGCTGTCGCTGTCTGTTCATCCCGATGTATGCTTAAATCTTTAAAACTGTGCAACGGATTTTGAACCGGTTCTTTTTAATAGATAGGAATGATTCAAGAGGAAGGTTTTTATGTATAATACACGTACACCCGGGCGAAGTCGGGGCGAGTAGCTGGTTAATAATTTTAGACAGTGATCTGTCATTTAGTATTTTTACATCAATCTTATAAAATAGATCTGCATACATAATATGCGTTACAATTATATGGAACATGTGTATCATCTTCCATATAATATTATATGGAACATGTATATCATCTTCTACAAATCAAATAGCTTAATTGGAAAATTTTTAAATTTATTATAAAAATAAATTAATTTTATTTGCATTAAGTAAACACATTATGAGGTGTTTGTTGCGTTTTGTACAATTGTTCAAAACTACACAGTTAAAATTGTACACTTGTACACACATATTAATAATAAAATTCAATAATTCCATGTGGACAAATACAATGAAATATTGTTCTCATTATACCGACGTTAACATTGTTTATTGTAACTGAAATATCGGTGATTATTATTTTTAAACACAAAACCCAAAAAATAACCGTAAAAAATCTATTTTCGAATAAACCAATGAATAGCTGTATACGGCTTTGTTCCACAAAAAACTATTTCGTTTAAACTTCATGATGAGATAAAGACAATAGTAATTTTGCCTATAATTAACCTATTTCAAATACTATGTTTGATGCTAAATTTCATAATAATTGGCTAAGTCGTTGAGACGTGAAAGCGTGACAAACAAACTATCTTAAACATCTTTAATATTAGTTAGGTCCTTGTTAAATTTTATTTATTCAGATGGTTTATACGGAAGCTTAGTCACTATTGAATTAGAATTAATGTGTGTATTCTGTACCATTGTGAGACTAGCAGGGTTGGTAACCTTCGGTGGAGATGGACCGAGACTATGACGCTACCGCTTCACTAAACTACCGCAAAAGTTCCCGGCTAGAGACAGGGGGTATACACAAATTTCATCTGCCTCTTTCCCCTGGGGCCAAGATGCTCGCCTTGAGGGAAGCATGGAGTAGGAACAAATGGCTCCGAAGATATGCGCATCTGACACGCTTCCTTCTTAAAGGTGTTAAAGAGAGGCGTAGCTCTGCAACCTGCATAGATCAATTGTGTGTCAAAAGTTCGCTCACAAGACTCGCGACAAATCGAGGATAAAAAGTAAAGAATCTTCTTATGAGCGATGGTTTTTATCTTCTCATAACAGAGTGTGCTCTTTCTTATGCGCGAGTGGGCTACAACCACTTGGATGTGTAGTAGTGTTTCCTAATCCATTTGGCAAAATCTGCAAATCTTTGTTAAGTCGTCTTGACAAACGACTCAGGGCCTATCCTAATAATCTAAACATGACAGGCGAATGTTACCGGCATCGACGGCTCGTAAATACATTTCGTAATATTTAGAGAATAAGAGTCTTACACATATCACAAATTACCGGAAAGGCGAGGGGATGTGTGAGATTCTACAAGTCTTACGTGTGAGAAGTATGATATTCTTCCGGAGAAATTTGTAAATATTTTTCCGCATGTTAAAAACAGTTGCAAGTCACAAAAGAGTTATTTTTATATTTTATAGGCTCTAAACCTTTTCGAAAATATTTCGGCAACCTTGAGGGAACTGCAGCTAAGTTGCCGGCCTTTTAAGATGGTGGGTCAAATGAAATTGACGTATCATTCATGATGACAGATTACTATTTTCTATACTTCCGTGGTTGAAAGTTAACAAATAAGAATTGAAAAACATAATAACGGGATATTAAATTCAATAAAGATGAGTCAAGAGCATATTTTATTTAATCAATTTTAAAAAGTTTCTCATTTGGGCTTTTTTAAATTGGATGTCCTTTATTTTGATTGAGCAAAATATATATCTTTTCTAGCGCCAAGTAACTTGCTTTCTGCGATATATTTCTGCATGAAGAATGGCATGTAACAGTGAGTTTTTAAGGCACGATCTGATCTAATTGGGGCGAAAAGAAATGGAAAATGACGACGGAATAAACCCGGATGGATTGCGTAAAAGATCTTTAAAAGGGGAGTAAGCTCAATTATAACAATTAATAGGATGAGGACAAGGCAATAAAATAGAAATAATTTTTATTGAAATAAACTTAATATAAGAACTTTTGAATAGTCATATTTTTTTTATTGTACCACCAATTCGGAACGCAGACTCATCGTAAGAAGAATCAGTAAAACAGGAAAAATGAGTGTTGCTCTTTGAAATAAACATTGCTCAGAATTTTTGGTTGTTGTTAAAACTGGTTGTTGGTTGTTGGAAACGAAGTTGGCAAAATAACCGACCTCATTTGGTAGAATAAAATTAAAAGAAGAAGAAATATAGTAGGTGGCAAATGTTACGGAGCGGCAGAAGCAACGATACACGAAGCCTATAAACTTCTTTGAGACTTGAAACCGAACTAAACAGAGCACACAATATCGTGATTCTAATTTATGACAGTAAGTAGGTAGAACCGATATAGTCAAATCAGAACTTATATCTTGTACTCAAAACTAAACATGATTATATCAAATTTCTAGAACGTACATTTTATATCATAATTATAATTGGATGGAATCTTTACTATTTATATGTATGTTACATCGAGCTTACAGGTATGAATCATATTAATGAAATAAATATAATTTGGTGGTTATCTCTCTCAGAAACTAGATGGCGTTGTAGTCACTGAAATGTGTTACGCTGATAACTGTACAATAAAGTATATTGCTTGTATCTGTATTTAGAAAAATAATTAAGCTTTTATTATTAGTTGTGTAGTACTGTATTATGGTTTACAAGCTCGGCTAATCTTGGAACTGGATGACGCTTTGTGAATTGTCCAGAGGTTTTATTATAGAAATGAATCAATCGAGATCCTCTATAATATGCATGTATTATACATATAAACCTTTCTTTTTAATCACTCTGTCTATTGCTCAAAACTGCATTACAATTTGAGTAGTTTAAAAGATCTAAGCGAACAGACAGCGGAAGAGACTTCGTTTTATATTTATTTAATAACTAGCTGCGCCCGTGACTTCGTCCGCGTAAAATGACGATACTTCCGTATAACCTTTCAATCCCTTGCAACCTTTGTTTTGCATTAAAGAGTAACCTATGTCCTTTGTCAGGGTCTAGACTATCTGTGTACCAAATTTTATTGAAATCGTGTCAGTGGTTTGGCGGAAGCGAGACAGACAGACAGAGTTACTTTAGCATTTATAATATTAGTAAATTATTTGTTTAAATCGATGTAAAGATTTAAACAATGCTCTCCTTTGGCGTACTGCGCTATTATAAAAAAACTATTACGTACATCTTACATTGCAATTGTGAAATACACAATGAAAATAATAACTCATTTCAATATATATGCATTATACAATTTTATTATTTATCACTTTATTCAAGTGTACATACCTTAATGGGTGATTATAGACAATTGAAAGAGTTCTATTTAGATATTAAAGTAAATACACATATTTATATATAAAACAAATATTGCTTTATACTAGACTAGTTCACCCACGCAACTTCGTCTGCGTCACTTGACATTTATCATTATATTTCGCCGAATTTCTAAAATATATTTTTTTAATTATAGCCTATGTGTTATTGCTTGTGTATAAGCTATATTACTGTGAAATTTCATCAAAATCCGTTCAGTTGTTTTTGTGTGAAAGAGTAACAAACGTCCATCCATACTCACAAACTTTCGCGTTTATTATATTAGTATGATGTGTTATTCTCATGTATGAGCTATATTACTGTAATGTTTCATCAAAATCCGTGCAGTGGTATTTGCGCGAAAGAGTAACAAACATCCATTGCACTGAATAAAATATTTTTCTTTCTTTTTTTCTTTCTTTCATTCTTTCTCTTTCTTTCTTTCATTCTCTTTCTTTCTTTCTTTCTTTCTTTCTTTCTTTCTTTCTTTCTTTCTGGGGAAAATATATTTAAATATATGTATTTAGTTGCCGTTGAAACGAAGAAGAAGAAGACTGAATAAAATATTTTTCTTTCTTTCTTTCTTTCTTCATCCATACACACAAACTTTCGCGTTTATAATATTAGTAAGATAGACTTTGTTTTGCAGTTTTGTAATGTGTTGCGGAGTGGCAGTAGCATGCAATGTAAGGTAATATAAGTTGGACTTAATTTTCCGCAATCCTTCCGCTCGCATCAGGGCCGTTGTGCGTGTAGAGCCGAGACTAAAATAGCCATCAAGCTCCTCCCAAAAACGCAGAGGTCTCCTGGCGTCAAAATCTTCACGGTGCAACAAATGTGTGCAACTGTTGGGGGATAGTTTATTTTTTTAAATCGGTTTATTGGAACCGGATATTACCCCAAAGAAACAAACATACAAACCTTTTTATAATACTAGTATATGCAGTGGCGATCTTGGGGAGTGGAACATGGCATTTTTTTTGCAGGGGCCTCGCGTAACAACCAAAGTGTGATGGATCGGATAAATCCATAATCTTGTGGATAAAGATGTAATAGGTCCCGGACAACAGCTACATAGGATGAGTGGATTTATAGATGAATGACACTGTCTGTTCGATCTACTAATTATATTCTAATATATTAAGAAATAAAATATTTTAATAAATTCAGAAAGGAAAAATATAATGTCACTTTTTACAGTAATCTGAGGAACGAACTATGAAAATTTTATAATACATTACTTTTTTAAATATAAAAAGTTAAACTAAAGAGATTTCACAACACAAAGCAAAAATTTTAAACAACCAGTGAATATCAAGGTCCAAAAATTTTCTGATTTAGGCATTTAATCGCAAATAAACAAAATTACCAACACTAAAATATATAAACGAAAATAGGGTTTAAAAAAAAAATGTTGCTCTGGAATTAGCGGAAAATTTTCATATTTTTATTTTTATTGGGGGATTTGGACTATTGTCAGGTTCTTGGACCTGTAGCACTGCGACCTACATAGCTCTATTATGCTCGCCCCTTTTCAGTTCATTACTAGAGCCGTTAGGGACAAAAATTGAAGCATATTCTTAGTAGCGATGGTTTTTATCTCCTCAGGATAGAGTGTAAACTTTCCAGAGGAGATATTTCATTTATGCATAACTGGGCTACAACCACATAGGATGTGGCGATACTGGCGTTTCCTCTTCAGTTTGGCAAAATATACAGTATTTTATTGTGCACAAGCCTTGTTTTCCCAAATGTTTATTCAATTTGTAGCATCTTGTGAAGGGCCTAGTCATAATGCAGATACTGTTAGCAATATGCAAATAGTTTTTGCTACCTTTTTTCTTCGCCTTCAATTATCTCGATTTACCTTTACGTACAAATAAACAAACAATTTTTATTTATATATGAATAATTTATATGTTTTGTTTATCTGTTACTCATCAAATATATAATACGTAATTATTGTTTATACAAAAATATTATTGCAACATTTCTTTCGTTTATATACATATTAATACTTAACTTACACTCGGGTGTTGAACTATGTAAATATATACAGTAAAGAGTGTATAGTTGATGTAAACATATACACTATCTATTTATACATATTGTAATTGTGATTTATTTTACTAGAAAAACATATGCAACCCGCATCGAATTTATAACTGTTTAACCAACATGTGAATTCTATAATCATAAAGATAATGCTTCTATCTCCCTGGTTGTCTGTAAGAGATTGATTTAAGCGACAAGGCCGCCCTTTGTTGGCATAATTTCTTTTTTTGTATTTCTTTTTTTGTAATTATTTGTTTCTTTTATGCACAATAAAGAGTTTTAATATTTTTATTATTATTATAATCATAAAAACAATCTTAATGCCATGGTAGTGTATCGGTTTAGCACAGCTTTATTTGTGATGGTCGCGGGTTCGATTCCTCGCACGGTATAAATTTGTATTCATAAGTATGATTGTATCGATTTGGGTGTTTTCTATGTGTATTGTGTAATTGTATAATATGTGTAATATAATAAAAGTATATTTAAGTATTTATATTAATTATAGTAATTGTTTTTCGTCTTAACGAAGTACATATACATATAATGATGTAAAATCAATGTTGGAGTAAACGAAGATTTTTGGTCGAAAATAAATAGGAATAAAGAGTTTTGAGTTTAACTTTGATTCTTTAGGTAACTTGTTACCGTTAACAGCAACCGTTCAACAGCGTGCCCCGTTAAAGCATATTAGCGAGCCAATAGTTCCTGAGATTAGCGCGTTCAAACAAACAAACTCTTCAGCTTTATAATATTAGTATATATTACTATTTGTATATTTATACCTTTTAATTCCTCGAAATATTATGATAATTGTTTATTTTCATTCATTCATTCATAATTTAAGAGCTGTGCTCTTGTCGGTGGAGCTCCCGCCTCCTTCCACATATCAACAGCTAAAAGGACTGATAGAAGACCAGTCCTTTTAGCTGTTGATACGACACTTCTCCAACTTTTTCTTTAACTTGCTTGATATAGTTGTGTCTTGGTTTTCCCCTTCCTCTCTTTCCATCTATTTTTCCTTCGATAATGTTATTAATTAGTTAGTCGTGTCGTATCTGGTGCCCCAACATTATTTCTTTATTATTGGTTCTTAATTTGTCGATTATTTTCTAACAGCCGTGTTCATGAGCCGACTGGAGTACAACAATATCAGTGTCGGTAGGTGCCAGCAGTTTTTTCAACTATCGTTATTACGGGTACTAGACAACTGATATAAATAAATAAATAACCCTGGACAATTACCACAGCGCCATCTAGTCCCACGGTAAGCAGAGCTTGTGTTATGGGTACTAGACAACTGATATAAATAAATAAATAACCCTGGACAATTACCACAGCGCCATCTAGTCCCACGGTAAGCAGAGCTTGTGTTATGGGTACTAGACAACTGATATAAATAAATAAATAACCCTGGACAATTACCACAGCGCCATCTAGTCCCACGGTAAGCAGAGCTTGTGTTATGGGTACTAGACAACTGATATAAATAAATAAATAACCCTGGACAATTACCACAGCGCCATCTAGTCCCACGGTAAGCAGAGCTTGTGTTATGGGTACTAGACAACTGATATAAATAAATAAATAACCCTGGACAATTACCACAGCGCCATCTAGTCCCACGGTAAGCAGAGCTTGTGTTATGGGTACTAGACAACTGATATAAATAAATAAATAACCCTGGACAATTACCACAGCGCCATCTAGTCCCACGGTAAGCAGAGCTTGTGTTATGGGTACTAGACAACTGATATAAATAAATAAATAACCCTGGACAATTACCACAGCGCCATCTAGTCCCACGGTAAGCAGAGCTTGTGTTATGGGTACTAGACAACTGATATAAATAAATAAATAACCCTGGACAATTACCACAGCGCCATCTAGTCCCACGGTAAGCAGAGCTTGTGTTATGGGTACTAGACAACTGATATAAATAAATAAATGACCCTGGACAATTACCACAGCGCCATCTAGTCCCACGGTAAGCAGAGCTTGTGTTATGGGTACTAGACAACTGATATAAATAAATAAATAACCCTGGACAATTACCACAGCGCCATCTAGTCCCACGGTAAGCAGAGCTTGTGTTACGGGTACTAGACAACTGATATAAATAAATAAATAACCCTGGACAATTAACACAGCGCCATCTAGTCCCACGGTAAGCAGAGCTTGTGTTACGGGTACTAGACAACTGATATAAATAAATAAATAACCCTGGACAATTACCACAGCGCCATCTAGTCCCACGGTAAGCAGAGCTTGTGTTACGGGTACTAGACAACTGATATATATAAAGAAATAACCCTGTACAATTAAAACAGCGCCATCTATTGCCACGGTAAGCAGAGCTTTTGTTATGGGTACTGGACAACTGATATGAAATTTATTTAAATAGATACATTTAATAAACAATATTAATGGGAGGTCCTTTGCTACTGCGTGGGCCGGTGCTGGCAGGGAGCCGGTCATCAGATATGTTGAAGCGTAAAGCAATCATATGACGGCGTGGTGGGCCGGGTCATTGAGCTCCCTAAAATATGGTCGAGCGCAGTGATGGCTGGCTCATCCGTCATACTCGTGAACGGGTGCTGCTTGTAGGGACTGGTCTGCTCTAATCACTATGATTGATTTCCTCTTATTAATTGTTTAACCAGTTGGTTATATATTCAATATTTTTTCTATTCGAGTATTTAATTGAATTAGTGCTAATTGTTGGTTTGTATTCACACACTTAAACTTAAAAATGTAAAGTAATAATAAAATTATTTAAAAGAGCAACACACAAGTTTCTTGCTCGTTCTTCTTGTGATGAGACAGCTTTCCGAACGAGCGGCAGATTAAAAAATGTAATGACTATTCAAAAGTGCTTCAATGTAAGTTTATTTGAATAAATGATTTTCTATTCTATTCTATATATGGTAATACATGTTACGCCTAGTAATTAAATTAATTACTTGAGTTATTACCTAATTATATCATTTACATAACTTAACTATACAATTACAACCTAAAATTAAAAAGCTTAAAAAATATAATATAATAACTAAAATATATTATTAAAAGGGGTCCCTTGAGGCAAAGTTCCAGATTGATATGATATGAAAGATCTCAAAGATATGAAATTATGACATAGATATTTGTTTTTTGTAAATACATACATATTATATAGAATACACCACC